>NC_052058.2:131602936-131910020 GCF_903992535.2 Arvicola amphibius
AAGCCATCTAATACCTCAGTTTTTTTTCCTTTTTTAGAAACATACAGGCAATCTTTTTTTAAAAAAAATAGCCATAATATGATGTGGGAGGGTCTTCTGTTTAAGTTGATTTCATTGGTTAATAAAGAAACTGCCTGGCTCATTTGATAGGCCGGCCCTTAGGTGGGTGGAGTAGACAGAACAGAATGCTGGGAAGTTAGTCAGACCGCCGTGTCTCTCCTCAGGGAGACAGATGCGATGAAGCTCCAGCCCAAGATGGACGATTGCTAGAATCTTGCCAGTAAGGCACCACTTCATGGTGCTACAGAGATTATTAGATATGGGTTAATCAAAATGTGAGATTTAGCCAGTAAGAGGCTGAAGCTAATGGGCCAGGCAGTGTTTAAATGAATACAGTTTGTGTGTTGTTATTTTGAGGCATAAGCTAGCAGGCAGCCGGGATTGGGGCGGCAGGAATGCAGCCCGCTGCCCCATCACTACAATCATAAAATAAAGTCAAGAAGCAGAAAAAAGAGTGAGAGACAGAGAGAGAAAGAGAGCATGACAAGCAAAGAGAAGCATGCTCTCACACAATACCCATAAAAGCACAAAACTGGAAATCACAATATATATGCAAACTATGAGAACATAAAACAAACAAATACAGACAGAGCTTTATAAGTAAAAAAAATAATAAGCAATTGTGTTCATATGAATTAGTTGGCTACTGCTTGGCATGGGGCTTCCACCTGAGAATGGTTTATAGGTCCAGTGGAGCTCCACCTGAGTAAAATAATTTTTCCTTTGGGAATAATTGCCAAATGGAGATAGCTTCTTTGTTAGAGACAAGAGATTAGGTTCGCTTTCTCATCTCAGTGCTAAGACCCAAAAAGACTTGTATCTGTGTATGCTTTTTGAATGCAGTCAGTCTGTGAGTTCAAAGGTGAACCAGCCCTGTTTTATCTGATAAGCATTTTTTCCTTGGTGACATGTCCCCAATCCCACCAGCTCTTAGAATCCATGTACCTTCACTCCAGGGTTTTCAGAGCACCGAAGGGAGGGTTTGGATGGCGACATGTCATTTATGACTGGATGATCCAAGATCTTTCATTCTATGAACATTGTCCAGTATCAGGTCTCGGTATTTGGTCCCACTTATTATAGATGGTATCTTTTCTCATGATGACAGAACAACCCACTGATCATGGGAATAACAGAATGTCATTGAGAATCATTATATTGTTTTATTTCGTTAGCAAAACAACAGTACCTGGTTTGCCATTAGGTTCCTGCCATACTTACTCCCACGTACTTGGATAAAAGAGCCAGATCAGGTCGGGAGGTGATGGTGCAGCACTTCAGTTCCAGCAATCTTCAGGCAGAGGCAGGTGAATTTTTGTGAATTCAAGGTCTGCCTGGTCTACAAGCACTAGTTCCAGGACAGGCTCCAAAGCTACAGAGAAAACCTGTCTTGGGTGAAAAAAAGGGCAATGTCAGAAATGTGTTCTTTCTCAATGCCTTAAATCCAATCAAATAGTATTTGCTTATTTCCATTGTAGAACAAACTGTTCAGAGCTGGCCTTTTGTTTAAATTTCTCCCTAGGAAGCATCTAGAACACTATCCAGTACCATCATTACTATTCTGTAGGTGTGAGGGCTTCAGTAAGGCACATGCTCTATTTCCCTATGTTTAATGAGATATGTA
The DNA here is from genome assembly GCF_903992535.2 of Arvicola amphibius. Lineage (NCBI taxonomy): Eukaryota > Metazoa > Chordata > Mammalia > Rodentia > Cricetidae > Arvicola > Arvicola amphibius. The sequence continues at coordinate 131,604,621 of NC_052058.2, forward strand.
GGTGTTATATTAAGTAATAGAGCCATGCCCTTAATTTGTGTAGAGCAACCAATTTCCTGAGCAATAGAATTAGTTTTTTGTGTGTTTCCATGTGGAGCCTTTGTCTAAGATATCAATATATGTAACCCATACCTGGGATTGGAGATTTTATGTGGTGGAAAAAGAAATGTGGTTGTGGGTTTTTATCTGAGGTACTGGGTGATTAGATTTATATTTCTTTCACTTACATATTATATATTAAGAATTCTGTTGTAGGAGGTTTCTATAACCTTTTACATGGTCCATAGTTTTAGTTTTATTCTCAGCATTCAAACAATTTCTCTAGCTAATATTACCACTCTAGTGATCACACAAGGGTCCTTATTATTACATATGGAATTTCTACTTGCTTGAAAAATTCTTTCCTCCCTCTTTTCCTTATTCTATAACATACCTTTGGATTCTTGAATGTCTTTGTAAAACTTATAACTTAACCTCCAAATATAAGTGAATGTATAACATGTTCTCCTTTGCAATACTGAGGTTCTCGTTCAGCTTGGTTTCAGTTTTCTATTTTCAACATTTACCTCTGAATTTTATCATTTCATTTTTTAACAGACCTGTTCAAGGATTTCCAAAGTGTTTATACAAGTTTTCATTTTCACCAGCAGCTGATAAGGATCCCAAACTCTGTACATTGTCAGCAGCATGTGCACTAGTTTGTTTATTGATCTTACCCATCCTGATTAGTCTAAAATGACATCTGCAAGTGGTTTTGATATGCATATCCAAGATTACCAAAGTTGTTGATTATTCTTTAAGTCAAACCAGCATTTGAATAGTCCCTTATGGGCCACTAGAGAAACCAATTTATATTTGAATACTCAAAGAACAGTAGGTGCAATTCATGAAAACTAAAGCTAAGGAAGACAATGGAAGGATTACTATTCAGAGAGAAACCATAGAAGACAAAGCAGCCCATGCATCACAAGGGATTACTAGACAACTATTTTCCACTCAGTATGTGCAAAAGTTGCACAATTTTGTGCTTTTATTATCAAAAATGAAGTCATCCATGCTAAGAATAATGTTTTTTTAAATGAATTTAACTAACCTGTATAGTTGTTTGGTAGGGTATGGTAAACCATGGAGTTTAAGATTAGATTTTAGATAGGGAAAATAAAAAAATGAGGGTAGAACAAATAAAGAGACTACAGAAATCCAGAGCAGGGGAATGCTGTGAAAGAAATATGTTCTCAGTGTTGAATCTCCTTTTTGTCTGCATAGATCTCTTGATAAAGTTAGCAGAAGGTGACAAATCATTTTAAGCACAGAAGACATTGCTTCCCTTAAAAGCACATGCCAAACTATAGAAATTACTGACCACTGTGCTCACAGCGCCATCTAGCCTCCGACAAAACAGGATAATGGATCGAACCCTCTGCTAAAAGTTATGAAACAAAAAAATTGAAGAGAACAAAGAATAGGAAATCTGCTCATTTCAACAGGATTTAAATAGTCACGTCAAATACAAAACCTAATGCCTAATGTCTAAAGTGGGTATCACATGTATATTACCGTTCAGAAATACACAGTGTACTAATGCAGGATCCTGTTTGCCGTCATGTCATACAAAAATGAACACAATGGTTAACTATCCATTAAAATCTTTTGAGGCTGACTGCTTAAAAGAGGGATATAGAGTAGCATTTTGCCATGGGAAACATATAATGCAGATTTGAATGTGGACATCACTTTGTTCACATCATACTGCATGGTCAAGTGTAAAAGACAAGAAAAATGTTTTCAGAGATGAAACATCTTTTGATTTACCTGTGTTTCTCTGCCACTGATTCTAAAATAACATAAACTATAATCTGATAAGGAGACAATTTTGGTTGACGTTCAGATTTTTTGTCCTTAGGTTGTCAACCTATGGGTTGAGACCCTTTTTGGGTGGCATATCAAATATCCTGTATATCATATGTTTACATTATCATTCATAACAGTAGCATTTTACCATTATAGAGTAAAAAATAAATAATTTTATGCTTGGAGGGTCACCATAACATGAGAAACTAGTAAAGATCACAAGTATAGGAAGTTTGAGAACCACTGCCTTAAAGATGCATGGCAGACTTCCATGGCTCATTATGTTTTGGGGAGTCAGTGAATCCCATGCTCACAGTGCCACCTACCGTCCAACAAAATAAAGTTGCCTAAGGAAAGGTCATTAAAAGTTCCTAAACAAAAACTGGTGCCTTGGGAGCAAATTACTATGTTCAGTTCAGCTGAACTCTCAAAGTTTCATTTCAATATTGAAATGTAACAAATAATGGCTGGAGTAGAGAGATATAGTTCATGCTTCCTTTAAAGAAATAAGGAATTCTGGTCCATGCCATCTTTTCCTGCTGCTCTTAAAGTGAATACTATAACTCTGTTTTTATCTTTCACTTTATTTACAAGCATGGAGGACAAGAGTATATTGGCATGAACACACATATTATTCATATCTGGCTCTCAAATTTATTCAGTTCCTTTCTGTTATAATATTTATTTTTGATTGACAGACTATATGTGGTATATTCCTATAAATATTTTTGTCCTCAGTGGTTCTATGGTTGACAAACCTAGAAGAATCACATATAAGTTAACTATTGCATGCATTTCAGTGTGTGATAAATATGATAGAGTGGTATGTGTATTTGGCGCAGTCTCCAGGTGGTGTTCAGGCCCCTGACACCCTGCTGAAATCATTTCCACTGGATGCCAGTAGAGCTGGGGAAAGGAGGGGCCCTGTGCTGGGAACTAAGACCAACTGGAGCTTTGCCTCTTTGTTCAGCATTGTGAGGTCTTGATGGGAAACACAGTGGTGATCTCCTCACTCTGTTTTCCTTTGTCTCTGCTTGAGTTGCTTTGAACTGGCTGTTGGAAGTTTACCACAGGTCTAATTCACTGCCATTTTTTCCATTGTAGCCCAGAGTAAAAATGTTTACTATTTTCTCTTCCTGTCCATTTTGATTCTTGCTCATTGAACTTTTCTTCACGTTACATTGGTTAGTTCCTTTCTCCTAAAAAGGTAGCTAGGATTTTGTTAGTAAAGAGCTATTTAATTTGTGTAAATTTATTAGCATCCTGGAAAATTTTTCTACCCTTCACATCTAATATTATAAATTTTCATTTATATTGTACTAATCTCGAAACTCTAAGTGCATTGAGTCCCAGCCACTTCTATAACAGCTGGTGTACTGCATTTGTTCTTTATTGTTCTTTTTATTTTTCCAATGATTCTCTTATTTTGTAATTTTCTATCAAAATGATTTTAACATGAGATTTGATGATACAATGTCATACATTCTCCATATTCTTGACTATGTATTATAAAATACCACTTAAAATTATCCAATTTCCATAAACTTTCTCTACTATGTTTTAAAATAAGTATAGGGTCCAGAGCACTTAATATCCTCACTTAATATAGCCTAACACTTGATAGTTTCTATTATCTTTTTTCCCTAATTGGTCCTATCACTTTACCTCTACCCATTTATTCAAAGTTTTTGATTTTTTTTGTCTTAGAAAAATTTGAACCAAACATTGTAATTCAGAGTTCAACACTTTCTTTATGTTCCAAAGAGCCATTTAGTAAGTAATTGAAACTTTGAAGATGTTGGTATTTATTAGTTAGGGCTATAAAACAATGAGAGACCACATGGGAACTGAGTAGACTTAGAGGAGTATCCTATTTTCAAAGGTGATTTTTAATGGACGTTTTGAAGAAGCAAATTAAACCTTAACCAATTAGATTATTCCTCATGGCAAAATTGCTTTACACTGTCTTCAAAATGACTATAGTCACAGTCATTAAGTATTTTATTTTACTTTAATTTTACTGGTTAGGATGAAATGTTAGTATAACATTTGGAAATATCAAGAAAAGGTCAAAAATTCAAACACAAATCAATAAGAGTTGCTGTCCTGATTTTTTGAGTTACCATTTTCTATAAATTCTTAAAATTTTTGCTACAATAACTACATCATCTCTTCAAGAGAAGCATATGATAATGGGGGTAAGAAAAGAAAGTAGTATTAAGTGCCTACAAAAAGAACCTGGAGAAATCTCATACTAGCAGATTAAAAGCACACCTGGAAGTGTAGTGATTAGCTGCGGGCCCAGCTCCCAGCCACCGGCTAGCTTATGCCCCAAAATAACGACACACAAATTGTATTCTTTTAAATACTGCCTGGCCCATTACTTTCAGCCTCTTACTCACATCTTGACTAACCCATATCTAATAATCTGTATAGCACCACAAAGTGGTGCCTTACCAGGTAGATTCTAGCGTACGTCCATCTTGGGCTGGAGCTTCATCGCGTCTGGCTTCTCTCTCTCTGAGGAGAGGCACGGCAGTCTGCCTAACTTAGGAGAGGTGTGGCATCTTACTGATCCTTCTACCTCACTTCCTCTTCCTGTTCTGTCTACTCTACCCACCTAAGGGGCGGTCTATCAAATGGGCCAGGCAGTTTCTTTATTAGCCAATGGGAGCCCTCCATCATTTCCCCTTTTTCTGTTTAAACAAAAAAGAAAGGCTTTAACTTTAACATAGTAAAATTACATATAACAAAACAGTTATCAAGTAAGAATTAGTTATAATATTTATATCTACTTTATCTTTTATCAAAACTAAGGAAAACTATAACTATCTATCTATTCTTCAACTCCATCAAAGACTCCAGAAGGATATAATATTACCTAAGTAAACAAGAAATAAGCAACTTCCAAACTCTAGAAATGACAGAGACATCTCGCTGCCTGGACAGTCACCCAAAGTTCTTTTGTACTGTTGGGGCATCCATCTTCGGCCTACAGGCCCATAAATATCCATCAGACATTTCTATGCAGCAGGAAATTTCGAAGGCAGTTCATTCACTATCTGCTGTGTCCTTCAGAATGTCTCGCAGACACTTTCTTGAATCAGGAACCCCAAAAGATCATCTCATATTTAGTCCTCTCTCTGTGGGTTCTTTGTGTCCAGTTTATGCCAACAGTACAGGCAAGAGCAGTTTCTTGCCCAAGTGGCTATCAAACTCCATAAGGATCCTCTTCGATGCCCATCTTCCTCTTGAAGTAGATTGGTGCTGCCAGGAGCTGACGTATCTCATTGTCATGAAAAGCCTTAAGTTATTAAAACATCTAAAATGTGATATTCTGTAGTCTTTGAAAGATATGAAGAATGCCTATGTAACTTAAATATATCTCTATATAGCTAGAAAATCTAACTAACATAACTACAAGTTTTACTAATATTGATAACTATCCATTAACAACCTATATACATTACATTTTTAAATGAACTACACAATCACAATACATTAATCAGTATCAGAAATACATATACATATAACAAAATTAACCTTAAATCCATACCAATGCAAATTATTCATATCTATATCATATCCCCCTTTAAATGTAAAAGAACATTTATAAACAATATTTGGGAACATGGGCGCAGTTATTTCTCTCCAAACTGCTTCCTGCTGAATGGGGACACGGTTAATCAGATCTTTCATGGTGTAACCTGTGTGCCAGGTTCATCTCAGTCATCAGTTGAGCGAAGTAATTTTTTGAGGGTGTTCACAGCAACCTTTCAGGAGGGCGTGGTCTATCATACCATATTGGGATAGAAGCAATCCAACGGGTCTCATTTTCTGTAAAAATAAAAGAAAAATCTCTTTTCCAAAGTATCATATCCTTAGATCCAAATTCTAAAGTCAAGGTATTTTCAAGATATCTTTCTTGGATTAGTTCAGCAGCATTTGTAAACAAATATCTTTTAGGAGATGTTGCTCCTTCCTCAGCATTCAAACAATTCAAAAAGAGCATAATAGCATACAGTATCAAGATTCTCTGTGTATTTTCCATCTTTGTGCGGCTTTATTTTAACCTCTATTTCGTTTATTTTTACTTTTATTTTTTGAGACAGGTTCTCTGTATATCTTTGTCCTGGAATAACTCTGTAGACCAGGCTGTCCTTGAACTCTCAGAAATCCGTCTGTCTCTGCCTCCCCAGTGCTGGGATTAAAGGTGTGTGCTACAACACCTTGAACTCACAGAAATCTTTCCTTCTCTGCCTCCCAGGCATTCGGATTAAAGGTGTGTCCTGCCACACCTTGAAGTCACAGAGGTCAATCTACCTCTGCCTCCCAAGTGTACACCGCCACAACAAACTACTTCCTTTTTCTTTCTTTCTTTCTCTTTTTTTAACTGTAAGAACTTTAACTTTTAGCCTGCATGTATTTTTAACTCACTGCAAACCATTTAGAGGTTTTCTTCGTCTTTGAATCTCTCTTTACTGTATATCTCTCTTTTTCTGACCACACGAGTCTTTAATTTACCAAGCAATATAGGTAGGATTAAAGCCGTGGCTTTGACAGCTAGATCCAGCCCATTCCTTAGCTTTCCAGCCTCATGGCAGAGGTACCGGCTATAGCCTTGTTTCTCACCACAACTCTGTGGCGGTTCAAAGTCCCTGCCAGCAAGCAAGCTGCAACAGTGTTAAACAACACTCCAAAGTTCAGTAGTCAGAACCGCCTGCTTGAAAGAGTCAGAGTTTGCACTGGCAGGACAGCCCAGAAAGCCAGTATTTTAAAACAGCACAACTTTTTCCTGCTGTGGCTGAAAACCGAAAAGCACACGTTCAGCTTTTCATCAACACCGTTTAAGTGTTTCGTGGCAGGACCTCTTAAAAGGGCTGCAGGTTTTTGCAGCTAAAGCTGAGTCAGGAAGCCTCTCTTAGATGAGAGCTTTTGCTCTAGCAAGCAAAGCCAAACCCGAGAAATTGCTGCTACCGAGAAAACATGCTTTACTCTATTCTTTCCCAAGCTTTCTCAGGCTTTCTGTGGATTCAGTTATCCACGTGGGCGCCATTCTGTAGTGATTAGCTGCGGGCCCAGCTCCCAGCCACCGGCTAGCTTATGCCCCAAAATAACGACACACAAATTGTATTCTTTTAAATACTGCCTGGCCCATTACTTTCAGCCTCTTACTCACATCTTGACTAACCCATATCTAATAATCTGTATAGCACCACAAAGTGGTGCCTTACCAGGTAGATTCTAGCGTACGTCCATCTTGGGCTGGAGCTTCATCGCGTCTGGCTTCTCTCTCTCTGAGGAGAGGCACGGCAGTCTGCCTAACTTAGGAGAGGTGTGGCATCTTACTGATCCTTCTACCTCACTTCCTCTTCCTGTTCTGTCTACTCTACCCACCTAAGGGGCGGTCTATCAAATGGGCCAGGCAGTTTCTTTATTAGCCAATGGGAGCCCTCCATCATGGAAGCTCTAAACCAAAAAGAAGCAAGAAAACTCAAGAGTGGTGGAGAAATAATCAAACTGAAGGCTGAAATCAACAAAACAGAAACAAAGAAAACAATACAAAGAATCAGTGAAACAAGGAGTTGGTTCTCTGAGAAAGCCAAGAAGATGGATAAGCCCTTCCAACTATCTCCAGGAAAACTGAAACAACTAAAGAACTGTATCTTCTATTGGATTTCTGTTGCCTTGAGGGCAGTGGTGGCACATGCCTTTAATCCCAGTACTTGGGAGGCAGGTGGATCTCTGTGAGTTTGAGGCCAGCCTGGTCTCCAAGAGCATACATACTTACATACATAAATTAATGATTACTAATGATATCCTGATATATTCATAGATCATCCTTTGGCAGCAAAGACTAACAGCCAGACATTATTCAGAGACAGAATCTAAGTTAGAGCTATCAATCAATTCCCTTCACTCAGAGGTCATTAAATTATGTGGTAGAGGAGGCAGAAAGACTCAGAGGAGATAGAGGATACCAGGAGAAATTGGTCCCCTGAATCAACTATGCAAGTCACATAAGAGCTCACAGAGACCAATACAGCAAGCACAGGGCCTACATGGTTCTACATCATGTCTTCTGTGTATATATTATAGATATTAATTAGCTTAGTATTTTTTATCAGACTACTGAATATGGTAATGAATCTGCCTCTGCCTCTGTTGCATGATTGAGTTTTCTCCTGTTGCATTTTCATGTCCAAATTTGATATGAAAGTGTTTACTTCATCTTATCCATTTTGTTATGTTTGGATGTTATTTTTATAATCCTGTTATTCTCTTTTCTTTCCTTTTTTATTTATTTTATGCCAGGACTACAGTTTTTCCTTCCTCCCCTTTCCCAGTCCTTCCTCTCTACCTCTTTACCTCCCTCCTCCACCCTTCCTCTGTTTCTATTCAAAAACAGACAGTATTTTTATGTTACTCACAATGAGTGGGATAGTAAGTTGTAAAAGTACCAAGCACGTCACCTTCTATTAAGAGTGACCAAATAAACCAAATGAAAAGAAACGAGGGGAAGAAAGAGGGGAGGGAGGGGGGAGGAGGAGGGGAGGAGATGGAAATTTTTAAATATAAAAAAATAAACCATGAGAAAAAAAAAAGAAAAGAAAAGAAACGACAAGCAATGACTTGCCCAGACTGAGGCCCATGCCATTAGAGTGAGTCTAACCATGACACTGCCTGAAGGATCAGAACCCAATGTCTGGGTGGCCCAGGGACATAGGATAGAAACAAATATGACTGGAGAAAAAGTCAATGTAATGTTGTCTAATGATATTCTGCTATAGTCATAGACTGGTGCCTAGCTCAGTATTTAGCAGAGAGGCTTCATTCAGCAAATGGTGGAAACAGATGCAGAGAGAGACATCCAACTAGTAGGCCAAGCTCAGAGAATCCTGCTAGAGGGAAGGAGGAAGGATTGTAGGAGCCAGGGGTGTCAAGAACATAACAAGAAATCCCAAAGAATCAACCAGACTTAGAACATAGCGGCTCACAAAGACTGAACCAACAAGCAGAGAGTCTTCATGAGACTGACCTAGGGCCTCTGCATAAGTGTGACAAGCCTGTTCTTTTCTAATGGGAGACAGAAAGGGAGTGGATTCAGAGGGGAGAGAAAATGGGGAGGAATTAGGAAGAACTGGGAAGAATGGAAAGAGGGTAAATCCCTTTCTTCACATACATTGATGTAAAACTGTGACTCAGATACTAAACTGTTATGTAGAAAGAGAAACCCAGAATATCTTTCATGGTTCTTCAACATTTCAAAGTCAGGAGCATCTGCTTCAAATAAACCATTAAACATTCAGGACTCATTCTCTTATTTTCAACCCTGATATACTCCCAATTTGTAGATTCAAGTTATGTTTGACAGTACATACAAGAATATGTACACGTATTATGTACATATCTCCTAACACACTGTATTCTGTTAGTGTCTGGCAGATTACACAAAGGATAATTTTGGGAAAATAATAGAATATGTATATGTATATGCATATGTATATGTAAGTGTGTATATACACACATATAGTTATGTATATATATTGCAGTTACTCATTTCTTTAAGAATTTATGTGTCTATAAACAACATAAATATTATATAAAGTAATTATGATATGTTATGATGTATACTATATATTTTATAGCATATATTATATAATTTTATGAAATAGTATAATTGTAAAAATTTGACTCACAGTTTTAGAAATCTTCTTCCATATATAAATCATTTCATGACATTTGATTCTGGGTTTAGGCCAAAAAGTTGGAAGTTATGTATACTGTTAGATAAAGTTTATTTAATGACCAAAAATTAAATAACAGAAGAAATAAACATCAGAGTATTCCTTCTAATAATCTAATTTTGTTCCCCAAATCTTATGTCTTCAACTTATAGAACTCCCTAAAAACAACATGTTAGGAAAATTATTTCCCAAAATTTGAAGTCATTTATGAATATTTGGGAGAAACTTAAGTTCATTACCATTGTCAAATTATTGAAATAAAAAGATAGGAAATACAGGAAAGACAGGAAATATTTTCTGATAACTGAATTGTTAGTACATTTCTTTTCTCCCCACCCTCAGGAATGGATGATGGGTTTATATAGGTACAAGTCTGACAGAATAGTCTATAATTTGTGGGAAGCAATATTGCTGAAATGGGTTAGAAATATGATAGATCTGGGAATAAGGCGCTGGTGGTATTGCACCTGTAGTCATGAAGCATAGAGACCTGCATGCTGGGACGTTGTGCACATTTTATCTTCCCCTGCTTTTTAATTTGTTTTCATCCATTTTTGAGAGATTTGTACACGAGTACTATGCTTGTATCATTTCTACTGCCCCATCTTCTCCTTCAAATTCCATTGTCTTTCCCTTCACTTCCTCTCAAATTTATTACCATTTCTATAGTTATCATTGTTACATCTATAAATACAATCTACTGAGTCCAGTTTAATATTCTTATATGATGTGTTTAAAACTGACTTCTTGAGATTGTGTCGGCTATCCCCACGGAAGGCAGTTTTTCGTTTCTCAAAGCCATAAACATATAGGGCTGAAGAAAGATACTTTGTGTTTAACTAAAATACTATATTATATGGGGAGAATTTGGGAAGAATTGATATAATTTATAGTGATGATGCTCCCCCCAAGAGCAATATGTCTAACAAAGGAATGTATGTTTTACAACCATAAGAAACCCCTGCAATGTTTCCCAGATAGTCAAAGGGATTCCAAAAGAACTATAGATTATTACCACTGTTATTGATACCTCCTGGAATTAGTGGTTAAACACTTATTTCTGACCATATTTAGTGCAGAGGAATTGCAGAAATTGGGCTAAAACTAACCTATAGGCATTTTCTCTGATGACTAGAACTCATAATGCCTAGATGTGGGTTGCAAGACACCAAAGGAGAAACTCAATCAATAGCCCTACCCAAATGTAAAGACTGATATGGAGAATGACTCATTATACCTAACCCTGTTTCTTGTGTCTAAAACCAGTCAGTAAATCATGGATGGCATCGCAAAGTTCTTTTGACAGTTTGATACACGGTTTCTGTAGTTTCTGTTTGTTGTAACTGGTGAAAGATAGGCCAGCTTACTATGAAGAGAAAGCTCCTTAAGCACATAACAAATTACAGCTTAGTAGGATGGGGTCTTGATCAAGTATACCACTTTAATGTGCTCCTGAATGTTGAGATGCTGCTGTTAAATGCAGTTAAACTGTTTTATAAGTAAAGCCATTTTTTTTCAAAGTGTGACTTGATTAAAATTTTAGATTCTTAGAGCAATTGTCACTGCAAATTATACTCTTGAAGTTTGCTTGTGCCTTCCTTGTTTGTTTTTGCCTTCTTTCTTTTTTGAATATTACATTTATTAAATATAGATTCTTCTCCCTTACAGAATACAATGACCATAGATTCCTCTGCCTCCACTCCTCCCAGCTTCCAGAGCTCTTCCAGCTCCCTGCAAAACACTTTTCCTCTCTCACAGAAACCTCTCCCTCTGCTTCCCTTCAGAAAGGAGTAGATCTTCAATGGATAAAATCCCAAACCAAACAAAACAAGATACAATAAAAGAAGGCAAATGACCTCATATGGAGGCAGGATAAGATAACCAAAGAAGAGGAAAATTAACCCACGAGCATGCAAAACCATCAGAGATACATCTGCTTGAACTGTTAATATACCCACAAAACACCAAGGTAATAACTGTAACACATAGTCAGAAGACCCTGCAGGCCCAGTTCTTGCCTCTTCTGTCTCTGTGAGGCCACATGAGCCCTACTTTAGCAACTGTAGTGAGTCATGTTCTTCTAGTGTTCTCAATAGCCTCTGTCTTCAAAAATCTCTCCTCCCTCTTACCTGTAGGTTTTCCTGAACTTTGAGGGGAAGACCTCCAATTTTGAACTTTCTCCCTGCACAATGTATGTCTATGGATCTCTGTTGCTGGAGGAAGACTTTTCTGATGGCTACTGGCAAAGGGACCTATATGTGAGTATAACAGAATGTCCTTAGAAATTATTTCATTGATTTTTTTGTCAGTCCTGTTTTATTATCCCAGGCAGCAAGAGGACCCAGTCAATTTTAGAACTTTGGAAGTTGCTTTCAATGCACTTCCTGTTTACTTAGGTAATTATATCCTTCTGGGATCTTTGAAGAATTGAAGAAAGATGGTTATAGTTTCCCTTTGTTATGATAAAAGATAGATTAGATATAAATCCTAGGTGAGATTCTCATTTTCTTTGTAGATTCCCATAAGAAAAATCAATAGTAGCCCTATATGAGACTTTAATGTTTTGCTGTTTGGAAATTTCTTCCGTGAAAGAAATTAGTCCATTGCTTTTTTTAACTCAGTATTATGCAAATTCTCAAAAGATGAGCAAGAATCAGCCAGCTTTTTTTTTTCAAAATATATCAGACATGTCCTTTAATTCACTTGGTAATAAAAACACTATTTGCACTGAAACCTCACGAACTGAATGTATGTTGGCTATTTTACTCTTAGCACTCCTCCAAGAATGGCCCACTAAGCACTGCATACACCACTACATGGATCACTCAGCCAAAAGCATCGCATCCTTCCTCATTTTTCTAAGAAAATAATATGGTTAGATTCATCACACCAATATTCCACATCTGGTACAGTTTCTTCATTACTTTATAATGACGTAATGTCATGAACAAAAACAATTAAAATGTAGAACATCTTATTTTAGCAATGGTTCAGGAAAGATAGAATACATCATGGAGTGGATTGCAGGGCATGGGTTAAAAGAGGAAACTAGGTGAGCCCATTTACAGGCATGCATAGTAAACAAAGAGGACAGGATATAATTATGACAGAATTTAATAAGAAATTAAAAAGAATTATATTGTGGTTTTTATATTTTTATTGTTATATTAAAAATTAAGGGTTTAATTTGTTTCAAAATATTTATTTTTCAGAAAAATAATAAATGTTTAATGGCTAATAAGAGGTATATTTAATTCTGAATATAGTGTAAATGAATGCATATGTAATTAGAAATTATATTAGTTTGGGAAGGTGAGAGTAGTAGATTCTTCTCTAGAGTCTATGATAGTCACAGCAGTAGATAGAGAGTATGACAGAATTCCACAGTTTAACCAAGTGCGGAGAATATGTGACAGTGAGGTGTCTACCCCCAATTGATACATCTAAAAATCTAAAACAAAGCCTTACAATTAAAATTCTGGGAAAATTACTGAAGATGAACCATAAAATTGGCCATGGCCAAGGACCAGGATAGGTGCTTCAAGATGTTATTTTCTTGACTTTACAGAAAAGATGCTTCCTAGTTCTACAAATGATCTGTGTAATGAACATATAAGTTGATATCCCAACATATATGCAAATATGTGGGGGGATTTCACATGATCCTACAGCTAGAGGAAGAACTACTAGTTTAACCAATGCTAAGCATGCATATACATATAACCAAATAATAAGTTGACTCTATAAGATACAAACACACAAAAAATTTCACAGAGAGATGAGAGAGAGAGACAGAGAGAGACAGACAGACAGAGAGAGAGAGAGAGAGAGAGAGAGAGAGAGAGAGAGAGAGAGAGAGAAACAGACAGACAGACAGACAGACAGACAGACAGACAGACCCTGGGACTGTGAGAAAAAATCATCCTGATAACTGTGATGTACAAAAACCCTAAATAAATTATCAATTTTCTGTTTCTGGTGCTCCCGTACAAGGATGTGGCTCACAGTGGAACAGCCCTAGGACCTTATTTCTCTCAACTCTTAGCCCAGGGGCCATTCCAAAATCAAATCTGAATTCAAAGAATGAGACCTGTTGGATAGCAGGGGAATGATTCAGACACTGAGATCTGCAAGGAAGGATTCTTAGAAAAGGTGAATGGAAGGGTGTTTTGAATAGTGTAGGGGAGTAAACTAACAATTGAGATTTCCTTTTTTTTTTCATTTTGGGGTCATATGATACAGAATTATTTTTTCTCTTTTCTCTATTTTTATTACTATGTAATTTTATTACTTTAAAAGAAATAACAATCCAAATCTCCACTTCCTTCCCTTCTCCCATTCCCTCCACACACTCTCTCCCCAACCGCCCTCCAATCTTAAGAGAGGGCAAGGCACTCTGCCCTGTAGGAAGTCCAAGGCTCTCCCCATTGCATCTATGTTGAGCAAGGTATACATCCAAAGAGAATAGGATCCCTAATAGCCAGTACATACTTTAGAGACAAATCTAAATTTGTCATTGGCCCCTCAGTCTGCCTCAACTATCAACCACATTCAGAGGGAATAGTTTGATCCCATGCTTGTTCATTCCCAGTGCAGTTGGAATTGGTGAGCTCCCATTAGCTCAGGCACATTGTCTCAGTGGATGAACCACTCATGGTCCTGACTTCCTTGCTCATATTCAGCCTACTTCCACTCTTCACCTGGACCTCGGGAGCTCAGACCAGTGCTCTGATGTGTATCTTTCCATCTGTTATTAGATGAAGGTTCTATGGTGATATTTAAGATAATCATCAGTCTGACTACAGGGCAAGGCCAGTTCAGGCACCCTCTTTATTGCTTAGCATTTTAGCTGGGGTCATCCTTGTGAATTCTTAGGAATTTTTCTAGAGCCAGGTTTCTTGCTAACCCAAAATGGATTTCTCAATCTCTTTCCTTGCTCTTATATCTGTCCTTCCTCCATCTCAACTATCTGATTTCCTCAAGCTCTACCCAACCCTCACATTCTCCCCTTCCTTCTACTTCCTGCTCCCATGCTCTCACATTGTCAGGCGATCTTGTCTGCTTCCAATTTCGAGGTGGATCTATAGATGCTTTTCTTTGGGTTGAACTTATTACTTAGCTTCTCAATGTCCTTTGTTTATGGCTAGCATGCACTAATGAGTGAGTACACTCCATATTTATCTTTTTTGGTCTGGGTTATCTCACTCAGGATAGTGTTTTCTAATTCCATCCATTTGCATGCAAAATTCAAGCTGTATTTTTTTTTATTGCCGAGTAGTACTCTAATGTGTCGATGGTGCTGGCAAAACTTGATGTTAACCTGTAGAAGAATGAAAATAGATTCATATCTATGACCATGAACAAAACTCAAGTCCAAATGGATTAAAGACCTCAATATAAATCCAACCACACTTAACCTGATAGAGAAGAAAGTGGGAAGTAGCCTTCAATGCATGCGCACAGAAGACAACTTCCTAAGTATAAACCCAGTAGCACAGACAAAAAGAGCAATAATGAATAAATGGGACCTCCTGAAAGTGTGAAGCTTCTGTAAAGCAAAGAACACTGTCAATAAGACAAAGAGGCAACCTACTGAATGGGAGAAGATCTTCACCAACACCACATCAGACAAAGGTCTGATCTCCAAAATACATAAAGAACTCAAGAAATAAAACATTAAAATTCTAAATAAGCCAATTAATAATGGTGTACTAAACTAAACAGATAATTCTCAACAGAAGAATTTCAAATGATCAAAACATACTTAAAGACATGTTCAACTTCCTTAGCTATCAGGGAAAAGCAAACCAAAACAACTTTGAGATACCATTGTACACCTGTAAGAATGGCTAAAATTAAAACACCAATGATAGCTTATACTAGAGAGGATGTGGAGTAAAGGGAACACTCATCCATTGCTTGTCGGAATGCAAACTTGTGCATCCACGTTGGAAATCAGTGTGGCAGTTTCTCACGAAATTGGGAATCAACCTCAGGATCCAGCAATACCACTCTTGGGAATATACCCAAAAGATGCTCAATCATACTACAAAAGCATTTGTTCAACTATGTTCATAGCAGCATTATTTGTAATAGCCAGAAACTGGATACAACCTAGATGTCCCCCAAACAGAAGAATGGATAAAGAAAGTGTGGCATATATCAATATATTTTTAAAACAATCTTTTCTCATTCTGTGGACCAATCCCACTTGTGTCTTCCTATCTTCTTCATGCTCTACCAAACTTCCACCCTACCCACCTCCCATATACTCCCAACAGAAGGTATGGCTTCCCATATGGAGTCAACAAAGTCTGGAGCATTATTATAAAGTAGGACAAAGGACCTGAACCCAATATATAGACTGAGAAAATTATCCCATCTATGAGAAAGGGCTCCAAAGAGCTTCTTCAAGTACTAATGAAAAATCCTGGACCCACCGCCAATAGCTCCACAGAATACCCCAGACACACAACTGTAACCCACATTCATAGAGCCTAGTTTGGTCCTATGCAGGCTCCCCAGCTGTCTGTCCAGAGTCACTGAATTCAATCTAGCTCAGGTCAGGTGATTCTGTGTGTATCTCCATCATGGTCTTGATCCCTTTGCTCATGTTGCTCCCTTTCTTCAAATGGACTCTGGGAATTAGACCAAGTACATAGCTGTGTATATCTGCATCTGCTTCTATCAGTTGCTAGGTGAAGGTTCTATAATGACACTTAAGGTACTCATCAATTAGATTATAGGGGAGGGCCTCTACACTCTTGCTTAGGTTTTGAGCTGGGGTCATTCCTTGTAGATTTCTGGAAATTTTTCTACTGCCAAATTTCTTCCTAGCTCCCTAATGACTCTGTCAGTCATGATGTCTCTTTTCATGCTCTCCCTCCCTATGCTTCCCCCATCTCAGCCATCCTGTTCCCTCATGTTCTCCTTTTTTCTTCCCCATCACTTACTAACTTGAACACCTCATTCTGCAATTTATTTTTCCAAATGGTTGTATTCTACAGTGCACAAGGAGGCATATATACTTTCCTTCATGTATATTCTTCTGTATGGGTTCCTGCCTATGACATCATTCTATTCCTAATATTGAAATTTCAACAACGACTGGATAGTGCACTTTCATCCAATTCCACCCAAGTAGAAGTCAAAGGCTTAGGAAAGCTGCCAATCAGAAAATCAAAATCAGGACAAGCAACGATGATTCATTCATAAGTCTTCATCCAGCTAAAATGATGTCTATTAATAATACGCCTGACTTAGTGTATGAATCTGTGAAATAGTATGGACTCTTGCCCCTTTTTTGATGGTGGGTCCTGAAAAATGTTTGTACAATGGCACTCTGAAAATAGAAATGTAGGGATTTGAGGGTCCATAGCACTGTCTCATAGAAATCAGAGCTTTTTTGAGCTTTCTAGTATGAACACTGCTCCTCAAAGCTGGTTCTATCACATGGCATGTCTCCAAAACAAGATTTTCAATTTCAATTTTTTCATTGGTTAAGAGGAAAAACAGAGATTCTCTAATGGGGACAGGAGTCAATAATTAGTGAGAATTTGGGTCTTTCTAGGGTTACCATTAAATGGGAAATCTGGAAAAGGTCACAACCTTTCAGTCCAGGGCCCAAATTTTTTATGAAAGGAATGTGAGTCTCTATATTTGGGACTTTAGAAAGACACATTGTCTCTGTTTGTTCCACTAGGTTCTGCAAGCTGGATAACATAGCTGTATGAGCTGAAGGATGTGCTTTCTTCAATCTATACTTGGCTTCATACCTCAGATGCCTGACCTGTATTCACATGGTACATAGGCTACTCTTCTTCCACCTACATATCCCAACCTAGAATTTTTGGAAAAAAAATGTACATCCTGCCACTGAAAGCATCAATGATTGGATCATGTAGCCCTCACTGGAACAACCTGAAAATTGTTGTGTGGAGTAGCAAATTCTCCTTCTCAGGGAAGCTTAATTGTAGCTCTCTGCATGTAGTAATTTGTTCTCACAACTGCCCTTAAGGAAAAAGGCATCTTGACTGGACTACAATGTACCATATACCTGCATTCTTGGCTTTCAAAAATAACTCTTAAATTCAAAGTAGGGGAAGTGATTATAGAAGGAAGTGATGTTTTGCAGAAGATAAGTCCTCTGCCTGAGGCTCTCTGTGCTTTTATTATAGCCAAACAATTTATGGATTCATTTGGCTTACTGGCACAGAGATAGCCACAGTCAGAGTTAATGAAACAAGTAATACATCTTG
The DNA here is from genome assembly GCF_903992535.2 of Arvicola amphibius. Taxonomy (NCBI): domain Eukaryota; kingdom Metazoa; phylum Chordata; class Mammalia; order Rodentia; family Cricetidae; genus Arvicola; species Arvicola amphibius. The sequence goes on from NC_052058.2 coordinate 131,622,478, forward strand.
TGTATAAATGGAGAAAAAACAAAACAAGGTTTATAGAGTTCACAAAGTGCTCACAGATAAGCACTGGAAGACCCAGGAGAATTAAACTCGCAACAAAGAATACTTCAAAGGTAAGAGATGTTTAAAATATTGTTCCTGAAATGCCGGAATGGGTGTAGTTTACAGTCTGGTGATCCTTTTCTCTGATAACTCAGGCTCTGTCTGTGTCTTCCAGCTTTTGTTTTATTTCACAGAACATTTCCCCCTAAAACTTTGAGCATTGTTTCTATGCCATAAAACTCATCCTTGTAAGAAACATCATTTTAAATTTGCAACATCCCAGTGACATCTGTGTTATCTCAGAGTCAGGTCATTATGTGTGTCCCAGTCATTTCCCTATCTCCTTATCTGGAGCATTGTTTCAAACTCAACAAAAATTTTATAAGCGGCAAAGCAAATGTGATTTACAAGTAGCTTCAAGGTAAACATGTCTTGAGCATTGTTTTACTCATGAGGCTAAGTTAATTATCATCTTAAAACTTTTTATCAAAACTGTGCTATGTGAATATATGGCAATATTAATGTATTAAATACTGTTGCAGCTAAAACGGTGTCTCATAGAAATAATGCCTCACTACTAATGAATTTACAGAAATTATAGATCTAAATGAAATGAGTTCAATTACTTCTTCTACACTGATAATAATTGGGTGTTTATATTTCATGTTACTCAGGATCTACAAAGACTCAATATCCAAAATAATTTTTAAATATTTTAATGGTATCCCAAAGAAATTATTTAATGTACATCTAAAAATTTTATAAAGATTATTTTTCTTGCTTTTATAGATGTCCCTTCAAAAGGACAAGGAACATGTATTTTAGAGACAAATTCCATATTCACCACAAAAAGAATGTACTCCATATAGTACAACTCAATAATCTGAAATTGCTACAATCAATAAGCTCTTATTAGATATTTGTAAGTTATTTAATATTTTAAGTAACTCATGAACAAATCAGTGCAGGAACAATCTCTCTGTTCTACATAAACTTTTTATCTCAGCATTTGGAAATTCATTAGGCTTAGTTTGAAAACCTATATAATATATAATAATAATTTATCTTCAACTTGTAACAAAAGGCAGATAGCTAAATCTGTACATAAATTAACCATAGCCTGCTACATATATGATTCAGCTCTTATGTAAAAATTAGGTCTTCTCTATCATAGTATGTACAATAAATGACATTTTTATAACAGTCACATGGATTGCCTCAATGTTAGCTGATGGCATCAAAAATAAAAAAGGACTTTATGCCAATTCATGCACTTGGGATGAGCCCTGGTCCCATTTCCAGGGCTCCCAGCAGATCAAGCCACACAACTGCCACTCACAATCAGAGGGCCTAGTTCAGTTTTATTTAGGTTTCACAGCTGTCACTCCAAAGTCTTTGAGCTCCTACTACCATAGGGCAGTTTTCTCTGATTTTCCCCATCATGATCTTGACCTGTACTTAATCATATGATTTCTCCTCTCTCTCTTCACATATATAACAATAAATTTATATGATTGTAATGGTCTACTAAAATGAACAAAATTTGGCTTAGTTATGCATATCTAACTACTTATGTGTTTGCTAACACCAGACTACTAAAATATTTAACTAAATAGCAACATATATTTGATAAATAAGATACATTTGAAAAATAAGATCTACAATTTCCTAAGGTGTATTTAGGCTATTATAGGCTAACTTAAAATTATATGTCTGACTTCCATGTCCTTGTGAATATATTTATGGATTTAAGTTTCATTTTGATGATAAGGGATTGTGTTTTTAAGGCTCAAACTTAAGAGTAATAAAAACTATAAAATCCTAAACATGTGAAAGCTACTAACTTCTTATCATTCAGGCACACCTTGCCCTACCCCATCGGAAACTTTGCAGGATACATGCATGACAGAGAGTAGCCTGGGCAGCTGTGTGGTCTTACCCTGTCAATTTAAAAGGCAAAATTCCACATACTCCTTGTTCTTCTTTTTCTTCCTCTTTCTCTCTCCCACTCAACTCTCTCCAGATCTCTGTCTATATGCACTTCTATCTCTCACTCTCCCCTCTTTTCTCTCCTTTACTTTCTCTCTCTCTTCCTGTAAGGCAACTCTATGCTACCTATCTCTCTTCCTCTCTTCCTTCCCTTCCCACACTTAATGAAATAACTTTATTTCACTCTCCCAATAAACTTCTTGTGTAAGCTCTGACTACATGGTGTCATTATTCCTCACTTGCCATGGATGGGACCCAACCCGCCAAGGTCATTATTGTGCTATACCATAACATTGGTGCTGTGAGAGACTCTGCAGGCTTTGCTGGTAGTTCCTCCTACCCTGGAAGTTTGAGGTTTGTCATGACCCTGTAATCTTCAATCTGGTCACTTTTCCAACTGAACAATAACTGGATGCCTCTATCCAACACCACCAAAATCAATAACAGTAAACCCCTCCCCGTCCATCTCTGGCTATGCTTCCATGAATGAGGATTCATCTCTCAACCTTCATTTATCATCTTTTGGCCTTACTCACAGGCCCAAGTACTGGGCACCCACACATCTCTCAGTTTCAGAACTCCTATTGACCCCTGTCCATACATGATGATGTAGACTACAGTGCATTCCCACTCACAAGAGCTCCTGGAAAATTGGGTGATGACCACTAGCCAGTTTGTACCATCTTCTCTGCTCACACAGAATTTCTGGGAAGCTATAGTTTAGCATCTTGACCTTACCTTTACCTCACTCACAAAAAATACACATACCTCAATTATTCCCTCAGATATCATTCCACATGGCTATTTATCATCACCAAATATCCAAGTATGTCACAGCACCTTCACAACATTTTTCCAGTGATATGATAGATAAAGAAGATACACTATTGTTAACCCTTATATTCACTCCATATTTTATCTCTGTTCTTTCTCCCTGTGCTAGCTACAGGCATGCAGCAAGTCTAGAGCAGGTGTGCCATTGTGTGCTGAACCTGTACCTTCCCCTTGGCATGTCTAGGACTTGCTGCAGCTTGTTGGTTCTGCATTGCCCCTGACTCCCCTCTGGACAATGATGCAACCCAAGAGGTGCCAGGCATATTTCTGGCACATACGGTTCTGTTCTGTGCCTCACAGAGCATAGACTGGGCTCTAATGCCAAACAGTTGCCTGTTGCAAGTTCCCTTCTGCAACTCCAACAGCACCTAATGCTTATGTGTTTGGGGGTAGGATCCTTGCTTCATCTAGGAGCATCTCTGTCCCTACCTTCTCAAAATGCTGTTTCAGTTGTCCTGATAGGAATAATGTCTGTCTTGGGATATTAGGGAAGACATTTTGTTTCCTCTTTGTTTCATATGTATTTTGGGAGGCCACATGCTTGTTTCCCTGCCATGCAGATTTTCAAAATAATCTCTCAGAAACTATATTATTTGAATGATTGCTTGGTTTATTAGTTCTAGCTTCTTACTGGGTAAATCTTACATATTAATTTAACCCTTCTGTATTAATCTGTGCATCTCCATGAGGTGTGGCCTACCAACAAAGTTTCAGTACATCTTGCTTCCTGCTTTTTGTTGGGTGAAATGTTTTGGGGGGAGTTTGTGATGACTTTTTAGGAGGTCACGGTCCATCAAACAACATTAGTCTAGAAGAAATTCATAGGTTCTTATCTTCTGTGGAAACAAAAGCATAACCTCTTTTCGAAAGCAGCATATTCTTAGATTCATATTCTGAAGTCAAGATAATTTATGCTGGTTTAACAGTCCATACAATGAAATTCTCTCTGTACTTAGCTCCTTCAAAGTAAAAAACCTAAAAGAAAACACAATAATACACATAATCCAGACTCCCTGTGTATTTACCATTTTTATGTGGCTTATTTTTATTTATTTCTTTAATCTATGACTGTCTCTGCTCTGCCCCTTTAAAATCTTTGTTTCATTTTTTTTAAACTATTTACTTCTTTTCAACTCTCTATATTCTTTTTCTTATTTCTCCCAAACCTGCATATATTTGTAGAATACTGTGACCCATTTAGAGGTCTATTCCATCTGAATTTGACTTTATTGTGTATCTGTAATCCTTTTCTGACCAGGACTGTTTATTAAACTGCTAAGCACTTCTTAAAAACCTAATCTGTGGCATTGTTAGGTCAAATATGGCCCTGCCTGCTTTATATGCCCAGTGCCACAAGTCAGAAGTCTGTCCAATGCCTCTGAGACTGCTGAGTGGGAGCCGTCCTCACCACCTTAATTATGATAATCAGTTCGTCCATGCTGCCACCTAGTAACTTGCAGCATGCTGCCCAGAAACCCAATTCAAGTTCTCAGCCTCCTGAAAGAGCCAGAGTTACTGCTGGTAGAATCTCTCAGGAATTTGCTGTTTTATAACTGCACACCTTTTTTGTTGCAATCACTGAATCAATAAAATCTCTCTAAGAGGAGCTTTGGCACGAAGCCAGCAGAAAAAAAAAATGTGGCTAAACATTGTTTTTTAATGTCTAGAATTATTTTTCAAGCTCTCGCAGGTTAAATGGGTTTAGTTGGCCACATTGGTGTGTCAATTTGTTGTGGGAGGATTTCCCAGCCATCTAGACTCCCAAAACAACCATTCAGAAACTATATTATTTAAATCACTGCTTGACCCACAAGTTCTAGCTTCTTATTGGCTAACTCTTACATCTTAATTCAACCCATATCCATTAATCTGTCCATCACCACAAGGTTGTGGCCTATCAGCAAACTTTCAGTGCCTCTGTCTCTGGTGGACAACTCCATGGCTTCTCTCTGACTCTCTCTTCTTTCTCCCAGCATTCAGTCTAGGTTTTCCCACCTAGCTGTGTTCTACTTTATCAGACCAAGGCAGTTTCTCTATTAACCAATAGTATTAACAGCACAAAGAGGGAAATACCACATCACTTATGTATAGGAAAAATGTGTGTTAAAATGTGTATAAATGTGCTATAAATGGTGTGGACTCGTGTGAGGGCTTCCGACTGTTTTAAGTGCCTGAGTTCATGTGTCCTCTGAGTCTCTTGCTAATTGCATATAGTTTAAAATCTGTAAGTTTTCTTACTCCAATTCTGAAAAACATCACATGATCTGTCAATACCATACAATATATGGGGAGGGGCCATCTTGGCTGAGGGAAAAGACAGTCAGTACAAATGGCCCAGCTGCCATCTTTACTAAGGGTGGTCATGTGGAAAACTGCCACTTTTAGCAAGGGCAAGCTTAAGTCTTAACATTTGTTTGACCTAACAAATTGTTAGGAATTTGTTAACACGTTCATTGAGGAAATTCAGAGGTTGTAGAGAAGATATTGGACTTTCTTTCTTTTTTTGTAAAGAACAGATATAAACTTTAATTTAATGTTATAAAGAAGTTTATATTTGTATAGCATGTGCATAAATTCTCAAACCAAAACCAATTGTATAATATTCTTAAAATAATGCATGTGTATTTTTTACTTTTAATTTACTTTAGTTTTAATATTTGCTTAAAGGGACAGCTGTTATTTTGCCATTTTATTTATTATTATTATTATTATTATTATTATTATTATTATTATTATTATCATTAAAAACTTCAGCTCCCAAGGTCCTGATGAGGAGCAAAAGGAGGGAGATCATGAGCAAGGAAGTCAGAACCGTGAGGAGTGCGTTTACCCATTGAGACGATGGGACAGATCTAACGGGAGACCACCAAGTCCAGTTGGAATGGGACTGATAGAACAGGGGACCAAACCGGACTCTCTGAATGTGGCTGATGGTGGAGGAGGACTGAGAAACCAAGGTCAATGGCAATGAACATGAACTCTACAGCATGGACGGGCTCACTGTGAGCCTTGTCAGTTTGGTTGCTCACCTTCCTGGACATAGGGGGAGCTGGGAGGACCTTGGACTTAACATAGTGAAGGGAACCCTGATGGCTCTTTGTCTTGGAGAGGGGTGGAGAAGGGGTATGGGTGGAAGGGAGGGGAGGCAAGGGGTAGGAGGAGGGAAGGAGATGGAAATCTTTAATAAAAAAAAATGAGGAAAAAAAAACTTCAGCCTCCTCCCCACCTCTCATTTCCCTCCCCCTCCATCCACTCCCCTCCCCCTCTCTCTCCAGTCAAGGAGCAGTCAGGGTTCTCTGCCCAGCAGGAAGTCCAAGGTCCTCTCCTCTCCATCCAGGTCCAGGAAGGTGAGCATCTAAACAGAGTAGGCTCCCCCAAAGCCAGTACATGCAGTAGGATCAAAACCCAGTGCCATTGTCCTTGGCTTCTCAGTCAGCCCTCATTGTCTGCCACGTTCAGAGAGTCCAGTTTGATCCCAAGCTTTTTCAGTCCCAGTCAAGCTGGATTTGGTGAGCTCCCATTAGACCAGCCCCACTGTCTCAGTGAATGGGCACACTCCTTGCAGTCCTGATTTCCTTGCTCATGTTCTCCCTCCTTCAGCTCCTCATTTGGGCTTTGGGAGCTCAGTCCTGCACTCCATTGTGGGTCTCTGTCTCTATGTCCATCCATCGCCAGATGAAGCTAATATGGTAATATACAAGATATTCATCAGTATGGCTATAGGAAAGGGCCATTTCAGGCTCCCTCTCCTCAGCTGCCCAAGGAACTAGCTGGGGACATCTTCATGGATACCTGGGGACCCCTCTAGAGTGAAGTCTCTTGCTAAACTTAAAATGGCTCCCTTGATTAAGATATCTTCTTCCCTGCTCCCCTATCCACCCTTCCTCCATCCCAACCATCCCATGCTTACCACACTTATTTTTCAGAAAGGGATTCTCATCTTTTTAGTCTCTTAGACTTATTAACCAAACTTTTGCTTTGCAAACAGAAAAATATTATTAAATAAAAATAACATAATTTTTTCTTCTTCATTTTTTCTGTCTCCTGAAATCAATCTCTGTTAGGCTGCCTATATTTTGCAAGCTAAAACAGACTCTGAACAGTATTTTGCCTGTGTCTTGTCCCACCTTCACACTCCTAAAGACCCATACTTTCCTGTTTGGTTCTCAGCTTTCCTTACAGTATATTTCTTTTTGCTTTCCTGTTTTTGGATTTTCAAGACAAGGTTTCTCTTTGTATCTCTGGCTGTCCTGGAACTGAATCTGTAAGTCAGGCTGGCCTTGTCTTCACAGAGATCTGCATGACTCTGCCTCTCTGATTGCTGGATTCAACGCATGTTCCAGGATGTTGCTTTCAGTCTTGTTCTCTCCTCTCTTCTCTCTATATCTTGCCTTTGATCCCTATTTACACTCATTATTCTGAAAGACTTTCCTCCTTCTTTCTCTCTATTCTTGCTGTTCTCTCTCTCTCTTCCACTCTTTCAACTGTCTTCTCCTTATTTTTCTCCCCTCCTCCTTTTTCTATTGCTCTCGTATCTTCAGATCCTATCAGTACTCCTCTCTCAGGGAAAAATCTAAAGGCTTTGTCTGCCTATATGCTAAATTCCACATTACACCCAGAACTGATAAAAACAACCCGAAAGGCATCATAGAGGATGACAGTAATCCTCTCACAACTGTTTTGACCATTAAACAGAACCACTGCTCTTAAGGACAATATCAGATGACCTTCCTGCATATCTGAAAATAGCCTAGTGAAAGGCTAGATTTGCCGAGCTAGTCCTGATCACACAGGGGCTAAAAATTTCATTGTAAAAGCTAGTTATTGTAGATGTGCTAAGAGATAAATTTGGAGGTGGAAGCATGGTCTGCAGTTTGGATAGTTCTATTTACACTTTATTCTCTGTCACCACTATCTCTTATGTTCACTTCTTTGACATCTCAGCTCTGCTTTAATTTTTCTTCCCAATGTCTGGGGCCACTCGCACTTTAGAGTTCATGATGTGGTCTGCTTCAGCTGCATTCTTGATGAGTGAATACAAGAAGAGGAATAATGTGTGTACTTGATAGTTTTACTCATTTTTATTTTTTTATTTAAAAGATGTTTTTTTTTTCATTTTACATACCAACCTGAGTTTAACCTCCCACCTCTCCTCCTCCTTCTACCAACCTTCCTCTGACCCAGGGTCCATCCTCTGCTCACTAAGGGTAAGTAAGGCCTCCCATCGGGGGTCAACAAAGTCTGGCAAATCAAGTTGAGATAGGTCTAAGCCCCTACACCCTCTATCAAAGCTGAGCAAGTTATCCCTGCATAGGTAATGCGCTCCAAGAATCCAGTTAATGCACCAGAAATAAATCCTGGTCCCACTCCAATTGGACTTACAGACTGCCCAAACAGCAGAACTGTCACCCACATTCAGAGGTTTTAGTTTGGTTCTATTCAGGCTCCCCAGCTATAAGTCCATATTCACTGAGCTCACACTATCTAAGGCCAACAGGCTCTGTGGCTTTCCCCATCCAGATCTTGATCCCTTTACTAATATATTCCCTCCCCACTTTTTTCGATTAGACTTTGGGAGTTAAGCCCAGTGCCTAACTGTAGATGTCTGCAACTACTTCCTCCGGTTACTGGATGAAGATTCTATAATAAAAATTAGGGTGGTCATCAATTAAATTACAGTGCAGGCCAGTTCAGGCACCCTCTCCACTATTGCTGGGAGTCTTAGCTGGGGTCTTCCTTGTAGATTCCTGGGAGTTTCCCTGGCACCAGATTTCTCCCTGACCCCAAAATGGCTCCCAATACCAAAATAATTCTTTCCTTGCTCTCCCTCTCTGTACCTTCCACAACTCAACTGTCTCTTTCCCTTATTTTCTCCTCCCTTCTCATCTTCACTCCTCCTCCTGCTCCCTCCACATATTCCCAATTAGTTCAGGCACTCTTTTCCATTTCTCCTTCACAGGGGCATCAATGTATGTCTTTATTAGAGTCTTACTTGCTACCTAATTTCTCAAAGTTTGTAGATTGTAGCATGGTTATCCTGTGCTTTACATCTAATACCCACTTATGAGTGAATATTTAATGTATTTGTCATTGTGGGACCTTGTTACCTCACTCAGGATGGGTTTTTTCTAGTTCCATATATATGCCTATAAATTTCAAAATAATATTAATCTCTTTGTAATCCAGCCATACTTTAATGAAATTGTTATCCCGCTTACTTTCTCTTTTTTAATTTTTTATTACAATATATATTTTTCTCCCAATTTGCTCTACATTTTGTGATTTTTCTCTTTCATATGTAGACCCATGTATATTTCTCTCAGGGTCTTTTTGTTGTCTTGGTTTTCTTGGGTTGTGGACTATCAGGCGTTTATTCTTTGATTTATGTCAAAACTCACTTATGAATGACAACCTACTATATTTTTCTCTCTGGGTCTGTGTGATCTCACACAATACAGTTGCATCTAGATCCATCCACCTGTCCGCAAATTTCACGATGTCATCATTTTTATCATTGAGTAGAACTCCACTGCCACTGTGTAAATGTACCATATTTTCTTTATCGATTCAATTGAGGATAATCTAGGTTGTTTCGAGGTTCTAACTATTATAAATAATACACTTATGAAAATGGTTGAGCACATGTCCTGGTGGTAGAATTGAGCATCCTTTAGGTATATATCCAACAAAGGTGTTGCTGGGTCTTCAGGTAGATTTTTCCTAACTTTGTGAGAAATCACCATACTGATTTCCAGTGTGGTTGTACAAGTTTGACCTCCCACCACAAGGGAGGACTGTTCCCATTAGTCTATATCATCTCTTGCATAAGCTGTCAATAGTACTTTTGTCTTCACCATTCTGACAGATATAAGATGAAATCCTGTATTATTCTGATGGCTAAGGATATTGAGCATTTCCTTCAGTGTCTTCCAGACATTTGAGATTCATCTGTTGAGAGTTCTCTGTTTATCTTTATACCCCTCTTTTTATTGGATTATTTGTTCTTTTAATTTCAAATTTCTTGAGTTCTTTGTATATTTCACAGATCAGCCCTCTGTGTGATGAAGGTTGGTGTAGATATTTTGCTAGTCTTTAAGTAGCCATTTTCTATTGTTGAATGTTTCCTTTGCTTTGCAGAAGCTTCTCAATTTCATGACATCCCATTAATTAATTGTTGCTCTCAGTGTCAGTGCTGCTGGAGTTATATTTAAGAAGTGATCTCCTATACCAATGCATTCAAGAGTATTTCCCATTGTCTCCTATATGAGGTTCAGTGTGGTTGGTTTTATGTTGATTTCTTTGATCAATTTAGACTTGAGTTGTGTGCAAGGCAATAGGTATGGGTGTATTTGCATTTTTCTACATGTTATTATTGAGTTCTGCCAGAACTATTTGTTGAATATTCTTTCTGATTTTCATTTTATATTTTTAGCTTCATAGTCAAATACAAGATGTTGTAGGCATGTGGATTGATATCTGGGTCTTCAATTCAATTCCACTGATCCTCTTGTCTGGTTTTTTGTTTATTATTATTATTATTATTATTATTATTATTATTATTATTATTATTAGAAATTTTCACCTTCTCCCCTCTTCCCATTTCCCTCCCCTTCCCCACCTTCCCCCTTCCCCTCCCTTTCGAGTCCAAAGAGCAGTCAGGGTTCCCTGCCCTGTGGAAAGTCCAAGTTCCTTTCCACTCCACCCAAGTCTAGGAAGGTGAACATCCAAACAGACTAGGTTCCAACAAATCAAAACCCAGTGCCATTGTCCTTGGCTTCTCAGTCAGCCCTCCATGTAACCCACGTTCAGATAGTCTGGTTTGATCACATGCTCCATAAGACCCAGTCCAGCTGGCCTTGGTGAGTTCCCATTAGATGGGCCCCACTGTCACAGTGGGTGGGCGCACTCCTCGAGGCCCTGACTTCCTTGCTCATGTTCTCTCTCCTTCTGCTCCTCATTTGCACCTTGGGAGCTCAGTCCAGTGCTCCAATGTGGGTCTCTGTCTCTATCTCCATCCATCGCCAGATGAACGTTCTATGGTAGTATGCAAGATATTCATCACAACCCCATCCCAGTGCCCAAACGGGCTGAGCTGGGGGATCTTATGGCCCCGAAGAAGGGAGGAAGGAGCGAGAGGTTTTCTCTTGTCTGTTTTTTTGCCAATACCAGTCTGCATTCATTATTAGAGCTGTATAGTAGAGTTTTAAGCCAGAGATGGTGATGTCACCAGATATTCCTTTATTGTGCAGGATTTTTGTGCTTTTTCTGTTTAGGATTTTCTTCAATTTCTGTCTTCAAAGGAAAGCTCTCCCATGTGCTTGGATTGGTAGGATCACCATAGTAAAAATGGCAAAATTAACTTAGCTCTATTCATTTACTCTCTGCCTCGTGGTTTTGTTACCTTTACTCTGTACTGCACAAGTTCTTTCCTCTGAGTTCTGATATACCCATGCTATTCTGTCCTTCTTCTTACCAGTACTTCTTCTGAAGCAAAAATCCTGGCTAGTTATTGATTGTTTTGCTATTTCTTAAATCATTCACAGTTAAACATCTCCATGCATTGTAAAGGAATGTTCCACAGTATTTCTCTCTTTTTTGGTACTGGCACAAGAACAGATAGGTGGACCAATGGCATTGAATTAAATATCTTGATATTAATCACACGCCTATGAACAACTGACTTTGACAAAGAAACTAAATTATGCAATCAAAAAAAGCATCTTCAAAAAAATGGTGCTGGCAAAACTAGATGTAGACATGTAGAAGAATGTAAATAGAGCCATACCTATTGTCACACACAAAACACAATTCCAAATAGATCAAAGACCTCAACATAAAACCAGTCACTCTGAAACTCATAGCAAATAAATTGGAAAGTATACATGAATATATTGGCACAGGAGACCACTCCTTGTATATAGCACCAATAGCACAGACACTGAGATCAATAATTAATAAATTGGATCTCCTGAAACTGAAAAGCTTCTATAAGGCAAAGGACACCATCTAGATGACACAGTCTATAGAATGGGAAAAAAATCTTCACCAAGCCGGGTGGTGGTGGCGCACACCTTTAATCCCAGCACTCGGGAGGCAGAGGCAGGTGGATCTCTGTGAGTTCGAGGCCAACCTGGGGTACAAGAGCTAGTTCCAGGACAGTCTCCAAAAAGATACAGAAGAAACCCTGTCTCGAAAAAACAAAAAAAATCTTCACCAACCCCATTTATGACAAATGTGCTGACCTCCAAAATATAAAAGCAACTCAAAATACTAGATTTGAAAGTATTAAATAATCCAATTAAAAATAGAGAACAGATCAAAACAGAGAATTCTCAATAGTGAAATCTCAAATGGCTAAAAGGCATTAAAGGAACTCCTCAACATCTTTAGGCATCAGGAAAATGCAAATCAAAACAACTCTGAGATTCCATCATACACTTATCAAATTGACTAAGATCAAAAAAATTAATGAAAGCATATCCTGGAAAAGATGTGGAATAAAAGATGTGGCATATATCCAAAGGAATCCTACTCATACTATAACTATATTTGCTCAACTATGTTCAAGAAGCATTATTTATAATAGGAAGAATCTGTAAATAACCGAGATGACCCTCATCTGAGGAATGGATAAAGAAAATGTGGTATGTTTACATACTGGACTGTTGCTAAGCATAAGAACCAATCACATCTGGAAATTTGCTGGCAAATGGATGGAACTCGAAGAAAAACATCTTGAGTAAAGTTACCCAAAGAAAGACAAACATGGTATGTACTCAGTCATAAGTACATATTAGACATAAAGCAAAGAATAACCAGCCTGTACTCCACAGTCCCAGGGAAGACAGGTAACAAGGGGAAGCCTAAGAAGTGCATACATGTATTCCCTCAGGAAGGGAACTCAACAAAATTTCCTTAGTGTATTTGCAGTTTGATGGGAGGTGGAAGGGTGGTAGGGCAATAGGGATGGAAAAGGAAAAGTAGGGTGGAGAACAAGAGGGATCTGGAAGATCGAGTTTGGTGAAGAACAGAAAGCAAGAGCAAAGAAAGAGATACCATGAAAGAGGAAGCTATTATGGGGTTTTCAGGAAACCAGGCACTAGAAAAAATTCTCAGAATGGACACAGCTAAGAATTTAAGCAATAATAGAGAGAGTACCTTCCTCTGTAGTCAGATTCATCACTACCTTAATGTTATCATAGAGCCTTCATCCAGGAACTGATTGAAGCAGATGCAGAAATCTACAGCTAAGCACTGGGGTGAATTCCTGGAGTTCAGTCATAGAGAGGGAAGAATGATATATTCCCAAAGGGGCCAAGACCATTCTAGAGAAACCCACTGAAACAGCTCACTTGAATAAGTGGGAGCTCACTGACTCCAGACTCATTGTTGGGTAACCTTTCTAAGACCAAACTAGGCCCTCTGGGTGTATGTGACAATTGTGTGGCATGGGCAGTTAGTGTGACCACTAACAGTGGAACCAGTATTTATCCCTAGTGCATGACATGGCTCTTTGAAGCCCATGCCCTGTAGAGGGATATGTGGTTCATTCTAGATAAAGGTGGAAGGGCCATGGTCCTGCCCAAGTAATGTGACAGACTTTTTGACTTCCCATGAGAGGTCCCACCCAGTCTAAGAAGTGGATGGGATCTGGACTGGGGAGAAGGTGAGTGGAGGGGGAGAACAGGAGTGAGAGGGAACTGGGGTTGGTGTATAAATAAAGTTTGTGAAAAAATAATACATACTAGTAAAAAATGCTGTAAAATATATAAATAAGATAATTTAAGTTTGAGAGCTAGTTAGAAAGAAGAAGCCTATGCTATTGGCTAAGGATTTTTATGATTAATAATAAGTCTCTGTATCGTTATTAAGGACACTGCAGTCCACTGAAAAGTCAGCCACCTACAATGCTTTAATATTGAATATGGACATGCAGAATATGAAGTTTTCCCAGCTAGTTTTCAGTCTTGCTTTGTTCCTGAATTTCCTCACTATACTTACATTTTCTTATTGAAATTGTAATGTATATATTTCTTCTTTGTTTTTTAAATAAATTTATTTATTGCAGTATTTAATATTTTATTATTTTTAATTACTTTATAAATAATACCATTCAAAATTTCTCCTTCCTCCCATCCTCCCACTTCCCTTCCATTCCCCCACTCACCCTCCCTCCTCCTGTTCCAGTCCTAAGAGACGATAGGGTACCCTGTCTTGAGGGAAGTCCAAGGCCCTCCCCACTCCATCCAGGCTTATGAAGGTATGCATTCAAATAGAATAGGATTCCCAAAAGCCAGTACATACAATAGAGACAAATCCCAGTGACACATCATTGGCTTCTCAGTCTGCCTCAATTGTCAGCCACATTCAGAGGGTCCAGTTTGATCCCATGCTCATTCAGTCCCAGTCCAACTGGATTTGATGAGCTCCCATTAGCTCAGGCACACTGTCTCAGTGGGTGGACCAACCCCTCGTGGTCCTGACTTCCTTGCTTATATTCTCCCTCCTTCTGCTCTTCAGTTACTCTGATATGGGTCTCTGTCTCTATCTCCATCTGTCGCCGGACGAAGGTTTTATGGTGATATTCAAGTTAGTCATCAGTCTGAATATAGGACAAGTCCAGTTCAGGCACCCTCTCCTCCACTGCCCAGGGTCTTAACTGGGAACATCCCTGTGGATACCTGGGAACCCATCTAGAGCCAAGCCTCTTGTCGAACCCAAAAGGGCTCCCTTAATTAAGATATCTTCTTCCCTGCTCCCATATCCATTTCCCCCATACCCAAAGTATCAGAACCATCTTATCCTCCAATCTCCCTTCCCCCAAATCATCCCATTATCCCAGCCTCCAACACCACCACATATTCCCTGAAAACTTACCAGTTGAGTAGGTTAGGGAAACAGTTAACCTAAGTAAGGGCCTTAACCACTCCCTCCTCTCTGACAAATCCAATTCTGCATTCTCATCGCTAGTACTGCAAAAGAAAACATGCTTCTGTATTCATCCCCCAGCCTTCGCATGTCTCCTGTGAATTGCACAGACCTTCATCTCCCAACTTCCTTTAATGGCTCTGCTTTATGCCAGTCATAAATTACAGCAGGCAACCCTGCTAACCCTAAAACCACTCCTGACAGGGAGCAAGATAGGATAACTATGGAGAATCATCTCTTCCTCTGTTTATCTGATCCCTGTTTCCCCATTATCATTCCTGGATCTTTAGCAGAATACCTGCTGTGGTCGCTCTTTCATCTCTATCCCATTATCAAAGGATCACAAACATCTCCTCCTCTCACATTTTCCTACACCAACTTACCTCATTATCACAGCATGCAACATCAGCAGGAATTACCTGTGAGTAAGTAACTGAGTAGGGCATGGAAAGAGAGGAAACAGAAACATGAAAGGAAAACAGATAACCAACAAAGACAAAACCTGCAATCAGCAATAGGTCTGTAATCATCCCAAACCCAGATGCCTGGATAGCACCATAAAAAGACAGTCAATAGGGAAGTAGAAAAAGACAAGATTTCCTGAGTAAACTGGGAGCATGGGGACCATGGTAGAGGGTTGATGTGGAGGGTAGAAGCACGGAGGGGAGCAGAGAAAAATGTAGAGCTCAATATAATCAATTTTTAATAAAAGATAGACAATGACACTGACGGGAATATGTCTCTACTGGAGACTATCAACGCTACCAAAATAGTCCTTGAATACTTCAGCATTGTTCAAGCACAGGAAAGATGCATAACTGCCTATATGAAGATGATAGAGATTCTTAAGGAGAAAATGAATATATCCTTTGAAGAAATCCAGGGGAACAGAAACAAACAATCTAGATAAATGAATGAATCTGTTCAAGAATCAGAAAACGAAGTAGAACAATAAAGAAAACACAGTCTAAGGAAATTATGGAAATGAAAAACTTACAGGTTCAAATAAGAACTACAGAAGTTAGCTTGGCCAAGAGACAACAAAAGATGGAAGAGAGAATATCAGATATTGGTGATACAGTAGAGGACAAGAATACATGAGGCAAAGAAAATCTTAAATCTAAAACTCCTCACACAAAACTTAAAGAACATCTGGGACACCATGAACAATGTCTTAAGAATAATAGGAATAAAGGAAGAAGAATCCCAGCTCAAAATCACAGAAAAATCTATCAAAAAAGCATTGAAATAAATTTATAACCTAAAGAAGTTGTCCATAATAGTACAAGAAATATACAAAACACAAAATAGTTGTGTCAGAAAAGAAAGTCCCCTTGGTATATAAGTATGAAAGCATCCAACATAAAGAATACAGAAAATATATTAAAACCTTATGGGAAAATGGCAGGATAAGAGATAAAGCAAAATATTGACTTCTTAAAGCTGAATCTAAAACCAAGAAAATCTTGGATACATGTGCTATAAACTCTAATACACCATGGATCACATGTCCTAATAGCATTCTGTCTGCTTTAAATACAATCATACGCAGACATTTACAATTTATTGGTAATCTTGAAACACACAGGCTAGTTTACCCATAAAAAGCAATAAATTTGTTTATAAAAAGGACTATCCAGTGTTTCCCAATCCACACAGTTACACTTAGCAACATACAAAATGTATCTGTATCCATATCAAAAACTTAAAACCCACATGTGTATGGACATATAGTTCCATAGTAGACCAGTTATTTAACATGATTCTATCTGTAACAGGAGAGAAGATCTGTATTTCTTTGCTTTCTAAGCTTCAATTTGTTTTCTGCACATCTATGTAGAATCTACAGCTGTTAGAGGAGTAAGCCGCAGGTATTTGTTAAAAGGTGAAGTGTGTGCTTTATTGTATTTATGAAAATAAGAGATTTTAAATTGACATTAAGATATAAAAATAAGTAAAAAATATATTGAAAATTATAGAATTATATATTATGTATTTTAATTTTCTATCCTTGATAACTTAATTGCTTCTAGATAAGCTATATCTCAAAAGGTGATGCTTGGTGAAATCACAAAAAGAAAACTTCTGTCCCTATGATCTCCTCATCTGTCCTCTTCAGCCTCCTTCCGTCTATGGCACAGGATTGTGGTGTTCTTTACGGCGATGTTCTCATTCTTTATTACAATTATTTCTAAACATATTCCTAGATTATTCTGAGGCGTGGATTTAGAAACCGACCTCCTTTACCTTTCGCTGCCCTCCCCAAATCTGCTAACGGTTCTCGAGGTCCCTTCACCCCTCGGAAAGACGCGGTTGGGGGTGAGTGGGAGAGAGGGAGGCTAAGGGGAGGAGGGGAGGAAGTGGAAATTTTGAATGGTATTATTTATAAAGCAATAAAAAAATAAATAAAAAGAAAAAAAAAAAAGACGCGCTACCGGATGTGCGTCACCGGCAGCACAGGCTGCAAAAGAAAGGGGAAGAAACCACCAAAGGGATCAAAGTTTCTCCCTCTTTGCGGTTTCCTCCGAGCAGCAAATACCAGCGCAACTTCCGGGTTTTAGCCAAGTAGCTTTGAGCTTGGAATTTCAGTTTAAATGAAAGTTTCTTTCTTGGCGATTTCCGAGAGCAACAAATGCAGTCACACTTCCGGGTTGCAGCCTAGTAGCTTTGATCGCGGAATTTCATTGTTTAAATGAAAGTTTCCCTTTATTTGCGGTTTTCCCCGAGCTGCAAACACAGTCGTACTTCCAGGATGCAGGAGATCTCATATCGTTGGGTGCGGAATTTTGTTGTTTAAATCAAAATTTCTCTTTATTGACGATTTTTCCGGAGCAGTAAACACAGTCACCCTTCCAGGTCTCAGGAGCTTGGCATTGAGCATTCTTCTTCAGTTTTCAGTTTTAGGATTTCATTGTTTAAGTACTAAATAGTTTAAATCAAAGAGAGACTTTTGCTTCCAGCGTTAATTCTGCGGGGAAAAATGTCATCTTATGAATCAACCTGCCTGTTATTCAGAAAATGAAGATTTTGCATTGATTTTCAGCAGGTTTAAAGCTTAAAAATAAATTAGACATAATTTCCTAAATACATTGTGGATGTCTAACACATTTTGCTTTTATCTTGATAGCATTATTTTTTTTCATACCACTATGTCCCCAAACATAAAGCCAGCGACATACTTTTTTAGGAGATATGTGTTTCAGCGCCACATTATTCACTATCAAGAATCATGGCACATAGTACATCTTAAATTTTGCCACCAGAACAGAGTGTGTTCGTGTGTGTGTGTGTGTGTGTGTGTGTGTGTGAGAGAGAGAGAGAGAGAGAGAGAGAGAGAGAGAGAGAGAGAGAGAGAGAGAGAGAGAGAGAAAGAGAGAGAGAGAGAGAGAAACTGGTAAAGCTTCCTAGTAAAGCTGGAAGTAAAGATGACCATTAGCATAAAATCTTTATTTATAATCTTGTTGGGGAGATTGAGATGACATCAGAGTACACAGATGTTCTTAGGAATTTGCTTATAGGCAAGGTATCTGTTTATGATCAGTAGATGGAAAAGCATTAAACACTAAGGCAAACTCTGGCTCAGGAATTGTCAGAGTGATTATATACCATCTGGAAAATGATAAAGGATGAGCAACATATTCAGATGTACAGGGTAGTAGATTCTCCCTCACTTAAAAATGGCTCATGTTAAAATAAAATTCCATAGAGGAGAGTTTACATATCCTGAAAAACGGTTCTAAATCCTAAATTAAACTTAAGAAATGACAGTGTCAATTTTAAGATTTTTTCCATTTATTGAAAATAGATTCTTTTCCCATGTATGCTGATTACAGTATCCCCACCTCTACTTCTCCCAGTTTCTCCTCACCTCTCCACATCTACAACCTTTCTGTCTTTTATCAGAAAAGGACAGGCTTCTAAGAGATAACAACCAAACATGACAAAGAGATTTGTTATATTTCTCAGATTCTCAACATCTGCAAAACAAAATTAAATTTAAAATACAAAATTTCATGAACAATACTTTTTCACTGCAATTTCTGAAACATAAGTTCTAAGGATGAGACTGTTTTATGGCAAAATTAAATTAATGGGCAGACTTAAGAGTTAGGGGAATTGGCAAGTCAGGGGGGAAAATGATGTCTAATTATTCAAAATTTAGACCAACAGCTACATCACCCTATTTATATTCTGTATCTTATCCTTTCTGTTTCCTATAAATTATAACATTTTATATTCATGGTTTAGAATCTCTCACTACATCTGTGAAATGTTTCCATAAATTCATTTTGAGTTATCTCTCTACTATGTTGTTTTTTCCTAATGCCATCAAGAATTTATACGTAGAGCCAAGACTTGTATGACCTGCTTCAGATAACATTTGCATAATTTTGAGTTACTCTCAGTAGATGATGAATTACTTTTCTTATCTAGGTAGGTATGTTACATATCTTTGGCCTCTTATATTCTTCCTTCTACATTAGAAAACCACTCTTCAGTCTCCAGCATCCCCTGTCTGTGATAGAAGCATTCAGACCTTTGATTCTGCTCAAAAAGTTCCCACTGTGCCTTATTATTAATACTCGTAGTTAAGGTCAGACTTAAAAAACTGTCTTGAGAATAGCTTGAAGGAGGTAACTGCCAACCACTATTCTGAACAGAGACACAGGGCAGATTCACAGAAGAAATTTCTGCTATACAAGATAGTATCCAGCCTAGGTTGCATTTTCAGAATCTGTCCAAAAAATAAAAGAATTGAACGACAATGATGAAAGGAATGGACAATGAAACCAAAAAGAATATTTTATCTGAGGGGCTAGTAAGACAAACACTATAGGAATCATTTAGGATTTTAGGTTTGATCAAAAGGACAGTATTGATAAGATCAGATTATTATGATTATTATTTTCAAAACCTTTAGAACATAGGTGTATAGGTCAATGTTATGTTATCATGCATGCTCAGTATGCCTGATGTCCTGGCTTCAAGGCAGTATGAATGTTATTCTTTTCAAAATCCTTAAGGCATATGGGTGTTGATCAGAGGTAGTACACATACTCAGCATCTTGGAGCTCCTGGGCTCAAATCCAGCATTATCAAGAACAATTAATTTGTAGCCAAATCAAGAGGAATTGATAGGTAGAATTACTTCCAGCCAAGCCTGACACCCAGAGTCACATCCCAGAAAGCCTCATGACAAAAACAGAGAAATAACTTCCTCAAATTTTCCTTGAACCAATTAAAATATCTTCTGCCATACATAACTTAATTTTGTTACCTTAAGATGAGTGAACATCAAACCGTCATTTGATTATTACTTGTTTTCAATCATATTTTTCAGACAATATATTCTGATCATACCACCTCCATGCTTGCCACCTGCCAAACAATCTAACACCGCACGTTTCCTCTCTTTTTAGAAACATGCAACCCAATTAAAAAATAGTCATAATAGAGCAAAGTCAAGAAACAGAGAAAAAGAGAGTGAGAGACAGAGAGAGTCAGAGACAGAGCCCATGATGAGCACAGAGAAACATGCTCTCACACAATACCCACAAAAGCACAGAATTGGAAATCATAATATATTAGCAAATTACCAGAAAGTAAAACAAACAAAAACAGAGCTCTATGAACCAAAATAATAATAATAATAAACACTTGTGTTCATATGAAATAGCTGTTTACTGCTTGGCATGGGGTTTTCATCTGAGAATCGTTTATAGGTCCAGTGGAGCTCCACCAGACTAAACTAATTTTTCCTTTGGGAACAGTTGCCAAATGGAGATACCTTCTTTGTCAGAGATAAGAGATTAGATCTCCTTCTTCGCTCAGTGCTGAGACCCCAAGTGACTTGGACCTGCATATACTTTGTGAATGCACTCAGTCTGTGAATTCAAAGGTAAACCTGTCCTGATTTGTCCAATAAACATTGTTTCATTGGTGACATTTCTCCAACCCCACCACCTCTTAGAATCTATGTACCTTCTCTCCTGCAGTTTTCTGAGCACTGAAGGGAGGCTTTGGATGGCGACATGTCATTTATCACTGAATGATCCAAGATCTTTTATTCTCTGCACATTGTCCAGTAGGAGGTCTCAGGATTTGTTCCAATTTACTGCAGATGGTATCTTTTCTCATGATGATTGAACAACCCACTGATCATGGGTATACCAGAATGTCACTGAGAATCATTATATTGCTGTATTTCATAAGCAAAATAACGGTACTTGATTTTGACCTAGGTTCATGCCATACTTACTCCCAGGTACTTGGATACAATGCAATGTCAGGCCAGGCGGTGATGGCCACAACTATAATTCCAACACTTGGCAGGCAGAGGCAGGGGAATCTTTGTGAGTTCAAGGTCAGCCTCTTCTACAAGCACTAGATCCATGACAGGATCCAAAGCCGCAGAGAAAACCTGTCTTGAAAAAGTAAAAACAAACAAACAAAAGAGCAATGTCAGAAGTATATTCTTTCTCGAGGCCTTAAATAGTGTTTGCTTACTTCCATTGTAGATCAAATAGTTCAGAGCTGGCCTTATATTTAAATTTCTCACCAAGAAGCCTGAAGAACACCTTCCAATACCATCATTACTATTCTGTAGATGTGAAGCCTTCAGGAAGGCACATGCTGAACTTCTCCTTGTTTAATGAGATTTGTAGGTGTTATATTCAGTGATAGGGCCATATCCTGAATTTGTGTAAAGCAAACAATTTGCTGAGCAATAGAATCACATTTTTTGTGTGTTTCCATGTGGAGCCTTTGTCCATGAAATCAATTAGATGTAACTCATACCTGGGCTTGGAGATTTTATGTGGTGGAGAGAGATGTGGATTTCTAACCCAGTTACTTGGTGATTTAATTTATATTTCTTTTATTATATGTTATATATTAGGAATTCATCTGTAGTGGGTTTCTAAACACATTTTTACATGGTCCGTAGTTTTAGTTTTCCCTCTTAGCATTCCAACTACATCCAACTAATGTTCCCACTCAAGCAAAACCACACAAGTGTCTCCATAATATGGAATTTCTCCTTCCTTGGGAAACCTTTTTCTCCTTCATATTGCCTTACTCTATACCTTACCTTTGGATTCTTGGATGTCTTTGTAAAGCTTAAAACTTAACCTACAAATACAAGTGAGTAAATATCATATTCTTTTTTGCAATTCTGAGGATCTCACTAAGGATGGTTTTTTATTTCTATTTCCATCCATTTACCTGTGAGCTTTATAATTTCAGTTTTTAATAGAATGTGCAAAATAATTTACAACGTACAAGTTTTCATTTTCACAAGCAGCTGATAAGGATCCCCTTACTCTGCATTTTCACCAGCATGGGCAGTAGTTTGGTTATTGATCTTATTCATGCTGATTAGTGAAAATGACATCTGCAACTGGTTTTCATATGCATAGCCACATGACAAGGTTGTTGATTATTCTTTGAGTGAAACCAGCATTTGAATAGTCCCTCATGGGCCAATAGAGGAAGCAATTTATAATTGAATACTCACAGACCAGTGGGTGCAATTCATGAAAACTAAAGCTAAGGAAGACAATAGAAGGATTACTATTCAGAGAGAAACCATAGAAGACAAAGCAGCCCATTCATCACAAGGGATTATTACACAACTATTTTCCACTCAGTATGTGTAAAAGTTACACAATTTTGTGCTTTTATCATCAAAAATGAAGCCATCCATCCTAAGAATAAGGTTTTTAAATGAATTTAAATAACTTGTGTAATTGACTGGTGGGGGATAACCCATGGAGTTTAAAGTTAGATTTTAGATACGGAAAGTTAAAATTATGAAGGTAGATCAAGGAAAGAGACTACAGAACTCCAGCATAGGGACATGATCAGACATAATTTTTGTCTGCATACATCTCTTGATAAAGTTAACAGAAGGTGACAAGTCATTTTGAGCACAGATAACATTGCTGTCCTTCAAAGCACATGCCAAACTCATTGATAAATTACTGACCACTGTGCTCACAGTGCCATCTAGCTTTCAAGAAAAAGGAAGATGGGTTGAATCCTCTGCCAAAAGTTTCGAAAAAAAAGAGAGACCATAGAATAGGAAATGGCTGCTTTTATTTCTACAGGATTTACATAGTCACGTCAAATACAAAACCTAATTTCTAATTTCTAAAGGGTATATTACCCTTCAGAAACACACAGTTTACTGATGCAGTATCCAGTTTGCTGTCATGCCATACACAAAATAGCACAATGGTTAATGATCAATTGAAATCTTTTGAGGCTGACTGCTTAAAAGAGGGATATAGAGTAGCATTTTGCCATGGAAAACATACAATGAAGATTGGAATGTGGACATCACTTTGTTTCCATCATACTACAAGCTCAAGTGTAAAAGACAAGAAAAATATTTTCAGAGTTGAAACTTCTTTTGATTTACCTGTGTTTCTCTGTTGCTAATTCTAAGATGAACATAAACTCTAATCTGGTAAGGTGACAATTTTGGTTGAAGTTTAGATTTTTTTCTTTAGCATAAAGCAGTGGTTCTCAATCTATGGGTTGAGACCCTTTTTGGGTAGCATATCTGATATCCTCATATCAGATATTTACATTAACAGTCATAACAATAGCAAAGTTACCATTATAGAGTAAAAGCTAAATAATTTTATGCTTGGAGGTTGGGTTCACCATAACATGAGGAACTAGTAAACAGGATCGCAGGTGTAGGAAGTTTGAGAACCACTGCCTTAAAGGTGCATGGCAGACTTCCATGGCTCATTATGTTTTGGGGAGTCAGTGAATCCCGTGCTCACAGTGCCACCTACCGTCCAACAAAATAAAGTTGCCTAAGGAAAGGTCATTAAAAGTTCCTAAACAAAAAACTGGTGCCTTGGGAGCAAATTACTATGTTCAGTTCAGCTGAACTCTCAAAGTTTCATTTCAATATTGAAATGTAACAAATAATGGCTGGAGTAGAGAGATATAGTTCATGCTTCCTTTAAAGAAATAAGGAATTCTGGTCCATGCCATCTTTTCCTGCTGCTCTTAAAGTGAATACTATAACTCTGTTTTTATCTTTCACTTTATTTACAAGCATGGAGGACAAGAGTATATTGGCATGAACACACATATTATTCATATCTGGCTCTCAAATTTATTCAGTTCCTTTTTGTTATAATATTTATTTTTGATTGACAGACTATATGTGGTATATTCCTATAAATATTTTTGTCCTCAGTGGTTCTATGGTTGACAAACCTAGAAGAATCACATATAAGTTAACTATTGCATGCATTTCAGTGTGTGATAAATATGATAGAGTGGTATGTGTATTTGGCGCAGTCTCCAGGTGGTGTTCAGGCCCCTGACACCCTGCTGAAATCATTTCCACTGGATGCCAGTAGAGCTGGGGAAAGGAGGGGCCCTGTGCTGGGAACTAAGACCAACTGGAGCTTTGCCTCTTTGTCCAACATTGTGAGGTCTTGATGGGAAACACAGTGGTGATCCCCTCACTCTGTTTTCCTTTGTCTCTGCTTGAGTTGCTTTGAACTGGCTGTTGGAAGTTTACCATAGGTCTAATTCACTGCCATTTTTTCCATTGTAGCCCAGAGTAAAAATGTTTACTATTTTCTCTTCCTGTCCATTTTGATTTTTGCTCATTGAACTTTTCTTAACTTTAGATTGGTTAGTTACTTTATCCTGAAAAAAATTGGTAGGAGTTTGTTTGTAAAAAACTATTTAATTATTATAAAGTTATTAACATACTGGAAAAATTTTCTACCCTTCCTCTCCAATCTTAGAAGTTATCACTTATCTATATTATACTAATCTGGAAACTCTGTGATGAGTCCCAGCCACTTCTATAGAAGCTGGTGTATTGCATTTGTCCTTTATTGTTCTTTTGATTGTTCCAATGATTTTCTTATTGTGTAGTTCTATCAAAGTTATTTTAACATGAGATTTGATGATACAATGTCATACATTCTCCATATTCTTGAGTTTATATTATAAAATACCACTTAAAAATTATCCACGTTTCAATAAACTATCTCTATTATGTTTTAAAACAAGTACAGCACCAGGAACACTTCATATCCTCAGTTAATGTAGCCTAAAATTTGACAGTTTCTTTTATATTTTCTTCCTAATTGGTCCTATCACTTTGTCTCTACCCATTTGTTCAAAGTTTTAGATTTTTTATTGTCTTAGGATAATTTGAACCAAATATTGTAATTCAGTGTTCAACACTTTATTTTCCAGTCACTTAGTAAGTAATTGAAACTTTGAAGATGTTGGTCTTTATTGGTTAGGACAAAAAAACAATGAGAGACACACGGGAACTGAGTAGACTTAGAGGAGTCTCTGATTAAAAAGCTGTTCCCAATGGAGGCTTTGAAGAAGCAAATTAAACCTTAATCCTGCAGATTCTTCTTCATGGTAAAATTATGGTAGACTATCCCCAAAACTTCTATAGTTATAGTGATTAAGTATTTTGTTTTACTTTAAATTTTATATGTCAGGATGCAATGTTACTATAACATTTGGAGATTTAAGAAAAAGGACAGAAATTTAAGCAAAATCACTGAGTTGCTGCTCTAATTTTTTGTTATCATTTTTCATAAATTCTTACAATTTATGCTATATTAACTACATCATCTCTTCAAGAGAAACATATGATAATGGTGTGAGAAAAGAAAGAAAGAAAAAGGAAGTGAAATTTTAATGGAATCTCCCTTGTGTCTATGATTCCTGCCATTGAAAAGTCAGTGCATTTTACACATTAGATTTCTGTTGCTTCATTTCACATGTGTAAATATGTAATCATTTCCATATCTGACCACAATTATTACTATGTACTGTATAACAGTTCATACATTCACAAACAGGTAAAGTATAGAAATCTACACTCAAAAATAATTATTAGAAAGTACATTCTTGGTAATAGATCCTGGAAAGCATTTACCAAAGACAGTTAGTGAATACTCTCATTTTGCATTACAGAAAGAACAATCAGACATTCACTGTTGAAGAAATGAAGAAAGCAGAATATTTTAACATATCTAAATCATTTTCTTTTCTTAAAAGATGTTTAGATTTATTTATTTTGTGTTTTTGTGTTAGGCCTGCAAGCATGTTTGTTCACTACATGTAGGACTGCTTCCCAAAGATATCAGAGGAGGGTGTTGGATCACTCTAATGGGAGTTATAGACTATTGTAAACCATGATTTGGGTTTAGGGAATCAAAAACAGATCTTCTGCAGGGACAAAAATTGCTCTTAACTACTGATCTCTGAATCTTTGTCAACCATCTCAAAGGGAACATATTGAATGAATAATTTTCTGATTTTCAGGAT
Organism: Arvicola amphibius; assembly: GCF_903992535.2. Lineage (NCBI taxonomy): Eukaryota > Metazoa > Chordata > Mammalia > Rodentia > Cricetidae > Arvicola > Arvicola amphibius. Next base: position 131,648,605 of record NC_052058.2, read on the forward strand.
TAGTTAGGCTTTGTTAATTAGCTTATTTAGAACAATTGTTTGTGTCTGACTTGTTGGAAAACAGGCTACAATCAGCTACTCTACAGCCAATAGCTATGTCTACAACAATATGGAAATTTTAATAAAATCCATGTTTTAGGTGTCAATGCACACAGTTGGTTATTTCTAGATTGAGTTGAAAGTTCCTAGTAGCTCTGGAGTCACTTTATCCAGGAAAAAAATTACCCATCATTGCATTTCAGCTGCTTTTTAATTTACACTTGATGAAATATGGAAACAGTTATTTTGATTTTGTTTTAAATCATTCAGAAAGTATGACCATTGATAAATATACCCCTCATCTTACAGCAAAGAATCCTGACTGACAGTACATTGGTGTAATTTCAGAGATCCAGAGCTGATCAATGAAGAGAACAAATGCCCAGTCCTAATCCGTGTCTCTAGACTGCTACATCTAGATGAAAGGCTCAGGGAACAAAATGGAAGAAGAGGAAGAAAATATTCAGCAGTAGAGTATCAAGACATTTCCGGTAAGATTCCATGGCATCGTCCTGCTTCACCGTCTGCCACTGCTGCCTGGATTCACTGAGTGGTTCACTGGACCAGGAAGAGAGACCTCAGACTCCATCCAGGAACCTTTACCTACAATTGCAAACGAGGTGTCCAACAAGGGCTCCGTGGTTCTAGCCTACAGTGGTGACCTGGACACCTCCTGCATCCTTGTGTGGCTATGATGTCATCGCTTACCTGGCCAACATTGGCCAGAAGGAAGTCTTTGAGGAAGCCAGGAAGAAGGCCCTGAAGCTTGGGGCCAAAAAGGTGTTCAATGAAGATGTGAGCAAGGAGATTGTGGAGGAGTTCATCTGGCCTGCTGTCCAGTCCAGTGCTCTCTATGAAGACCGCTGTCTCCTGGGTACCTCTCTGGCCAGGCCTTGCATAGCCTGCAAACAGGTGTAAACGGCCCAGCGCGAGGAGGCCAAGTATGTGTCTCGTGGCGCCATGGGAAAGGGGAATGACCGGGTGTGCTTTGAGTTCACCTGCTAATCACTGGCACCCCAGATTAAGGCCATCGCCCCCTGGAGGATGCTTGAGTTTTACAACTGGTTCAAGCGCCAAAATGATTTGATGGAGTATGCCAAGAAACATGGAATTCCCATCCCTGTCACACCCAAGAGCCCCTGAAGTATGTATGAGAACCTAATGCACATCAGCTACAAGGCTGGAATCCTGGAGAACCCCAAGAATCAAGAACCTCCAGGTCTCTACACAAAGACTCAGGACCCTGCCAAAGCACCCAATAGCCCTGATGTCCTTGAGATAGAATTTTAAAAAGGGGTCCCTATGAAGGTGACAGCCATCAAAGATGGCACTACCCACCACACTTCCTTGGAGCTCTTCATGTACCTCAACAAAGTTGAGGGCAGGCATGGAGTGGGTCGCATTTACATCGACGAGAACCGCTTCATTGGAATGAAATCCCAGAGTATCTACGAGACCCCAGCAGGGACCATCCTTTACCATGCTCATTTAGACATAGAGGCCTTCACCATGGATCGGGAAGTACGCAAAATCAAGCAGGGACTGGGCCTCAAATTCGCAGAGCTCGTATACACGGGTTTCTGGCACAGCCCTGGGTGTGAATTTGTCTGCCACTGCATCGCCAAGTCCCAGGAGCAGGTGGAAGAAGGTGCAGGTATCTGTCTTCAAGGACCAGGTGTACAATGAAGAGCTGGTGAGCATGAACGTGCAGGGCAATTATGAGCCCTTTGATGCTACTGGCTTCATCAACATCAACTCGCTCAGGCTGAAGGAATATCATCACCTTAAGAGCAAGGTCACCACCAAATAGATCCTGACAAAGAGGAGCTGGCCTCCCAACTCTGCAGCTCTCCCAGGCTTCAGTGCTAATTGTTGTAATAAATTTGTAACTGTAGCTTGTTCTCCCACCACCTGACTGTGGCTGCTGTGTGCCTCCCACCCCATGCTTTGTTCCCTAGTTCCCTATAACCTACTGAAATGGTCAACCAAGGGAAGGGGAGGGTGGGGGCAGCTGCAGAGAGTTTAAAATGGCAATTAAAAGAAGCCACATTGAAAATAAAAATAAAAGATTTCATGGCTTCTACACTTAAAAGGGAAGGTCCATTTAATCTCAGCAGTATATTTGATTAAACAAGACCTGAACTGTGGCATTAACAGTAACCATCCAAGGGAGAAATTTCACAAGGCCTAATTCATAGATGAAAAGCTATGGATGGTCAACTGATCATAAAAGAAAGGTGAATGTGTTGTCACAAGGGATAAGCCTCTGGATATAAGAAACACAAGTACATAGGAGCCATGAACTCAGGAAGTTGTGTTTTTGTGTGTTGCTTGTGAGTCACTGTTTGAGTTTAGTGTAACAATACTAATTATACTAAAAATGGTCTGTGGAGTTTAGGAGGAGCAGGAAATGGAGGAGCGAAAATCACGTCAGCATAGCAACTACGTACCACATAATCAAATTCAATATTGAATTAAAATGAATTGTTGTGAAGATGAAATAATCTGCATGGTGTTTTATGAATGTAGTTTTTCTTTAATGGGGAAACAAAAAATAAGATTGTCTTTACAATCTAAATTTCTGATCTGTGTTGCAGTATGAACCCCAAACCACTCTCTTGCCTAAGGAGATAATGTGTTTCACTTTGCAAAGGGATAAAGAACATCATTTACTGTCTCCTGTTTGCTAAGGCAAAGGGGAATGTATTATACACCTCAAGTTTATATTTTGTTTTATCATAAACATTCCAGGTGTCACATTACAGTCTTTAATTAACTTTTTCCTGTGTTAGCCTCATTGATGCTTTCACAGACTCAAGAGATTTCAACTACATGAATGGCCAATTATTCAAAACGACTCCCTCTCTGTCCTGTTGACTCAATCTGGAACTTTGGCAGTTCTGTATCCAGGATTCTAATTGGAACAAGATCCACACCTGAAAATTGAAACCTGCACATATTCACAATAATTAGAAACTTGGACACACTACTTTGGACCTAAAATGACAAGAAAAGATTTGCCTACACTTTCAGAGAGTTCATTTAGCTCTAAATACCTCTACGGAAAATGGATGGTCTGCATGAGTTAGAGGGATTGGAGGAAAGAAAATGAGACACACACACACACACACACACACACAGAGAGAGAGAGAGAGAGAGGGGGGGGGAAGGAGGGAGGGAAGAGGGAAGGAAAGAAGGAAGGAAGGAAGGAAGGAGGGAGGGAATGAGTGCGTTCTGGCTTATTGAGTGTCGTTCTTTCAGTACCTTTCCGTCGACGCCTTCAGTCCTTCCTTAGGTCTGTTCTTTCATTTTCTTTCTTTCTTTCTTTCTTGTTCTTCTTTCTTTAGTTCTTCCGTTCTTTCTTTCTTTCTTTCTTCCTTCCTTCCTTCCTTCCTTCCTTCCTTCCTTCCTTCCTTCCGTCCTTTCTTTCTTCTTTCCTTCCTTCCTTCCTTCTGCTTCTTTCTTCTTACGCAAAGGAAGGAACAAATAAAGTATTAGTCTGATATCTTTGAGTTCACATTTCAATGTACATACTATAATTTTGTAATTTTAGGATCTCTGGAGATCTTTAGTATTACAGTACTCATTTCAAGGTTGTACTAGATTTTCATTACCAACTCAATAGTATTTACCAGTGCTCTTCTCTGCTTATATGTATCTACTTACTTTAAAATTATTCATAATGCTGTCGTGTAATATTTCTACAAATATTTTTCCTTTTATTTTTTCTTTCCTTTTTTTTCTTTTCTTTTCTTTTTCTTTCTTTTTGTTTTTGGTTTTTTTTTTCTGAGACAGGGTTTCTCTGTAGCCTTGAAGTTTGGAGCCTGTCCTGGAACTAGCTCTTGAAGACCAGGCTGGCCTCAGACTCACAGAGATCCAGATACAAAACTTTTAACTACAGTTAGTGACAAGGATTTTTTAGACAGACTTTCTCTGGACTGCCATCTCTGAAATAATGACATGCAGACTTCTTACTAATTTTCAAAGCTTGACCCTATCTTATGCTTGTTTTCAACTAGCTCTTATACATTAAATAAGCCTTTTTATATTAATCTTCATTCTGCCACATGGATCATTACCTTTTTAGTAACATATTTTGTACTTGCTCCATGTGTTGCTGGTGAATTCCCATCCATTCTGATTACTTCACAGAGTTCTTATCCTAGTATCCCCACCTATGTTTTAGTAACTAAATATTAGGAATTAAGTTCTTTAATAAATGAACAAAAAGTGCATTGGCAGAGACATATCTTCACAATGTACAAAATATTATTTCACAACAATGTTCCCATTTAGTCTAAACAAAAATGAAAGGGTTTAACTCTAATACAGTAAAAATATATACAATAAGAAAAGCTATCAGATAGAAATCATATTCACAGTATTCAGTCTGTTTGTATTTGGCAAATTTAGAGAAAGTACTCAATTATTTATCCTATCTTTCTGAATAAAACGTTTTAAAACTAAACTACTTTCTATGATAGCTTGTATTACTGGACTAAAAGTAGCATCTAAAAGATTAAAATATTTTCTTAGATAATCAACTTAAGCTTTTATGTCTCAACATGTATAATCTTCAAATCTCTCTTGTGAGTATTTTTTTGGAATTTGGTAACAAAGAAAAGAGTGAAATTATAACTGTCTAGTCTTGTACACTATCAGAGATTTGAGAAAAATAAAATATTACCCAAGTAAACAGAAAATACAGAACAAGCAAATTCTTAAACTACAGAAAAGACAGAAACATATGACTGCCTGAAGAGTCACCCAAGTTTTCTCTGCAATGTAGAGTGTAAGCAGAAATGGCTTGCTTGTTCCTGGCTGCCCATAGGTGAAATAATCACAGAGAAACTATATAATTAAAATACTGATTGGCCAATCACTTAAGTATATTGATAGATAGCTCTTATATCTCAAATTAATTCATTTCCATTATTTTGCATTTTACTATGAGGCTCATGGTTTACTGTTAATGTTCCAGGTCATCTGTCTCCTTTGGCAGCTACAAGGAATCTCCTTTACTCTACCTACTCTCTCCATATATCTCTTCCAGCCTGACTGTATTCTGCCCTGTCATAGGCCAAAACAGCTTCTTTATTAACCAATGTTCAGAGGGGAATCCCACATCAGCTGAGGTATCCACCTTTGGCTACAGGTTAAGAATACCTGATTGACTTTTCTGACAAGAAGGAAACTTTGAGGGACTGTCCCTAATTGCCTTTGAAAAGTTCAGCAGTCACTTGCTTTTGTGTCCTGCTAATCCAATTTGGAAGGCTTACTTGTAGCAGTTGAGGTAAGGGCAGTCTCTTGTCCAGTGGCTCCATTTATCACATTAAAATCAAACTCATATGGACACTCTTCAATGGCAGTCATCTTCTCTGAAGTAGATTGTTACTTCCAGGAGAAAATGCATCTCACTGTCACAAAATGTATAATGTTTTTCTTTACTGATTGTTATTGAGCTCTACATCTTTCTCTACTCCCATCCCTGCCTCTTCCCTCCTCTTTAAACAAATATCCTACCAAGATTTAGATCAGAAAGTTCTGCCCTCTCAAAGTTATTGTCCAACAGGTGTGGATAATATCCAGACCTTGTATTTCAGGTATAGAAAAGTAGAACTGTTTCTACCTCAAACAAAAGTGTAAGGATAAAACTAAGTTCTTATTCTCTTAGGGATGTAACACTGGCTTCTACCCAGGGAGTGGTTTGCCTACAGAATGTTTTGGTCTATGGTGTAAGCATTGTCTTTTTCTAGCAACAGAAAGTTTCAATAAGAATGTTGTCCACAATCTTCATGTTCATTTCCTTGTATAATAGCAAATCAATTTTTATTTTATTCCTATCTTTTGTAGTCAGAGTATTTTAAAGAAATGGAAATTAAATGGGGGCAGTTTCAGTATTCAGGGAAACCCCCTCCCAGTCCTATCTCATATTTTCTGTTTTATTTTCACTCTTGTCTTCATTGTCTTTACTTATTTTTCTAATCCCCATGTCCCATGTCTAGATAGTTAATCTTCAACCATTTCAAGAATCTGCAGAAAATGGCATCTAATTAACTTAAGGTTCTGTTAACACGAGACATGATTGCTCCTGACAACACCAATCTATTCAGGAGAGAATGTTAAGCACTGAAGACCTCCACTTGGAGTTTGTTTTCTTCTTGGCAAAACGGAACTTTGGGCAAGGAACTGCCCATGTCTCAACCACTGACAAGGTAAATGGTATCCGGAAATGAATAAGCAGGACTGTCAAATCTTGCTAAGACAGGGTAAGACAGTTTTGAAGAACTCCTGCCTCTGAAAATGGTGTGTCAGTTACACTAGGCCTTAGCCAAAGTTGGATGCTTCAACTTTGCAAAATGAGACTTTGGATGATTGCTTAGGTAGCTAATTGTCTTCGTCATATATAGTTCAATTTGAAAGCTACTTGATTGTACTTCCTGCCTGCTCAAGTAATATTATCTCTCTTCTCAAGCCTTCAGTGGGGTTGAAGATTAGATAGTTATAATTACTGTACTCTTATGATCTAGCCAAGCCATTTCCTATATAAGACTTAGACTCCATAGGGTAGAATGTTTATTAAATCATTAAGCGTATGTTCCCTGCTTAATATTGTCTATGCAGGTTATAATTTTGTTCCTGTTCATGCAGAGGATTGTTATCTAGGACAGTGATCTGTAAGTTTCCCTCTTAAATAAATAACCATTTTTATTATTAATAATTCTGAGCTGGTATGGGATTGTGACTTATGTCATCAATCTTATATTTTCTGTTTTATTATTTTTTACTCATGTCTTTGTTCTCATAACTTGTTTTTCTAGTCCCCATGCCCTTTTCCTGATAGGTGGCATTTTTATTGAAGCTGGTCTCCAAGAGTCAGCGCTCCTCACATTACTACAAGAGTTAAGATATAAGCATATTTATCTGTTTATTCCTACATTGCAGCAAATTCAGCCACACCAGGATAGCTCTTGAAAGTGTTGCATAGGTGACTGTGTGGCCGAGTGGTCGGATGGTCCCAGGAAACTGATTACAGGCCCTCTCCAACTCCTTATGCTTTTCTAGCCATCCAGCAGGGTGTTTCCTGGCTGCTGGCTTTCTTTAGCACACTCTAGCCTGTGCCCAAGCACCCGTTTTCATCTGCAAAGTCCTTTCATCAGCCTGCTCTAGGGCTGAGAAGTTGGGGAGCCAGTAGGAGTGTCCCTGCTGCCGGGGCTTCTTTGTAATGTCTCACCCTGTATCTAAGCCCACCCGCAAAGTCCTTGGAGCCAGGCTCCTGTGCTGAGATGATCCAAACAGGTGAGTGAGTGGCCGCATGGCCAGATGATCCTGGAAAACTGAGTACAGGCCCCCTCCAACTCCCTAAGTTTTTCTAGCCATCCAGCAGGGTGTGTCCTGGTTTCTGGCTTTTATTAGCACACTCTAGCCTGCTTCCAAGCACCCTTTTTCATCTATGAGGTCCTTGGATCACCCAACTCAGCCTGCTATGGGGCAGAGAGTTTGGGGAGCCAGTGGGAGTGTCCCTGCTGCTGGAGCTTCTTTGCACCACCCCACGCTGCATCCCAAGCCCACCTGTGAGGTCCATGGAGCCAGGCAAGAGGCCTTGCTACTGTGCTGAGAGGATCCAGACAGGTGAGTGAGTGGCCCCACAGCCAGACAGTCTGGGGAAATGATTACAGGCCCCTTCCACTCCCTAAGCTTTTCTGGCCATCCAATGAGGTGTTTCCCAGCTGCTGGATTTCTTTAGCACATTCCAGCCTGAACCCAAGCACTCATTTTCATCTGCAAGGTCCTTGGATCCCCCAGATCAGCCTGCTTCAGGGAAGAAGGGTTCTGAAAGCCAGCTCCAGTGCTGATGGGACCTAAGAGAAGGCAGACCAAGAAAAACTCCCAAGTACACAGTCAGTCACAGAAAACCTACAAACTCATGGAAACTGAACAGTCAACTACTGATCCACCCCTGGGTCAAGGAAGAAATAAAGAAAGAAATTAAAGCCCTCTTAGAATTCAAGGAAAATGTAGACACAACATATCCAAACTTATGGGACACTATGAAAGCAGTGCTAAGAGGAAAATTCATAACACTAAGTGCCCACATAAAGAAAACAGAGAAAGCTCACATTAGAGACTTAACAGCACACCTGGAAGCTCTAGATAAAAAAAGGAGACTCACAAAGGAGGAGTAGAAGACTGGGAATAATCAAACTGAGGGCTGAAATCAACAAACACAGAAAATAATCCAAAGAATCAATGGAATAAAGAGGTAGTTCTTTGAGAAAATCAACAAGATTGACAAACCCCTATGCACACTAATCAAAGGCAGAGAGAGAACACTCAAGTAAAAAAAACATCAGAAATGATAAGGGGGACATAACAACAGACACTGAGGAAATTCAGAGAATCATTAGTTCTTACTACAAAAGCCTGTACTCCACAAAATTGGAAAATGTAAAAGAAATGGACATTTTTTAGATAAATACCATATTCCAAAATTAAATCAATACCAGATGAACAATTTAAATAGACCTATAAGTCACAAGGAAATAGAAGCTGTCATCAAAAACCTTTCAACCAAAAAAGCCCAGAACCAGATGGTTTTAGTACAGAATCCTACCAGACCTTCCAAAGAGAGCTAATACCTATACTCCTTAATGTGTTCCACATAATATAAAGAGTCACTACCAAACTCTTTTTATGAAACTATAGTTATCCTGATATCAAAACCACACAAAGATTCAACCAAGAAAGAGAATTACAGACCAATCTCTCTCATGAACATTGATACAAAAATTCTCAATAAAATACTGGCAAACCCAATCCAAGAACACATCAAAAAATCATCCATTATGATAAAGTAGGCTTCATCCCAGAAATGCAGGACTGGTTAAACATACAAAAATCTATCAATGTAATCCATCATATAAATAAACTGAAAGAAAAAAATATGATCATTTCATTAGATGCCAAAAAAAGCATTTGACAAAATTCAACACCCCTTTATGATAAATGTCTTAGAGAGATTAGGGATACAAAGGTCATATATAAATATAAGAAAAGCAATATACAGCAAGCTGTCAGCCACATCAAATTAAATGGAGAGAAACTCAAAGTGATTTCACCAAAATCAGGAGCAAGACAAGGCTGTCCACTCTCTCCATATCTCTTCAACATAATTCTTGAAGTTCTAGCAATAGTAATAAAACAACATATGGAGATCAAGGGGATTCAAATTGGAAAGGAAGAAGTGAAACTTTCGTTATTTGCAGATCATATGATAGTGTACATAAGTGACCCTAAAACCTCTATCAGAGAACTCCTACAGATGTTAAATACCTTCAGTGATGTGGCAGGATAAAAGATCAACTCCAAAAAAATCATTAGCCCTTCTATGCACAATGTATAAAGAAGTGGAGAGGGAAATCAGAAAAGCATCACCTTTCATGATGGCCACAAATAGCATGAAGTATCTTGGGGTAACACTAACCAAGAAAGTGAAAGATCTATTTGACAAGAAATTTAAGGCATTGAAGACAGACATTGAAGAGGATATCAGAAAATGGAAGGATCTCTCATGCTCTTGGATTGGTAGGATCAACATAGTAAAAATGGCAAATCTACCAAAGGCAATCTATAGATTCAATGTAATCCCCATCAAAATCCCAACAAATTTCTTCAAAGATCTTGAGAGAACAATAATCAACTTTATATGGAAAAACAAAAAAAAAAGGAGAGCCAAAACAATCCTATACAATAAAGGAAACTCTGGAGGCATTACCATCCCTGACATCAATCTCTATTACAGAGCCACAGTAATGAAAACAGCTTGGTATTGGCATAAAAACAAAGATGTTGCATACTGGAATTGAATCAAAGACCTGGATATTAATCCACAAACCTATGAACACCTGATTTTTGACAAAGAAGCTAAAATTATGCAATGGAATAAAGAAAGCATCTTTAACAAATGGTGCTGGCATAACTGGATGTCAACCTGTAGAAGAATGAAAATAGATTCATATCTATCACCATGCAAAAAAACTCAAGTCCAAATGGATTAAAGTCCTCAATATAAAGCTGACCACACTGAACCTGATAGAAGAGATAGTGGGAAGTAGCTTGCAATACATGGGCACTGAAGACCCTTTCCTATATATAAACCCTGTAGCACAGACAATAAAAGCAACAATGAATAAATGGGACCTCCTGAAACTAAGAAGATTCTGTAAACAAAGGACACAGTCATTAAGACAAAAAGGCAACCCACTTAATGGGAGAAGATCTTCACCAACCCCACATCAGACAAAGGTCTGTTCTCCAAAATATATAAAAAAAAAACTCAAGAAACTAGACATTAAAATTCTAAATAACCCAATTAAAAATGGGGTACTGAACTGAACAGAGAATTCTCAAGGGAAGAATTTCAAATGGCCAAAAGATACTTAAGGACCTGTTCAACTTCCTTAGCTATCAGGGAAATTAAAATCAAAACAACTTTGAGATACTATCTTATACCATTCAGAATGGCTAAAATCAAAAACACCAATGATAACCAATGCTGAAGAAGATGGGGAGTAAGGTGAACACTCATCTTTTGCTGGTGGGAATGCAAACTTGTACAACCACTTTGGAAATCAGTGTGACAGTTTCCAAAAAAAATGGGAATCAACCTATCTCAGGATCCAGCAATACAACTCTTGGGAATCTACCCAAGAGATGCCCAATCATACTACAAAAGCATTTGTTCAACTATGTTCATAGAAGCATTATTTGTAATAGCCAGAACTTTGGAAACAACCTAGATGTCCCTCAATGGAAGAATGGATAAAGAATGTGTGACACATCTATACATTAGAGTACTACTCAGAGGTAAGAAACAATGACATCTTGATTTTGCATGCAAATGGATGGAAGTAGAAAGGAGTATCTTGAGTGAGATAACCCAGACCCAAAAATATGTATATGGTATGTATTCAGTTATTAGTGGATTCTAGCCATAAACAAAGAACATTGAGACTATAGCTCACTGCTGGAAGCAAAGACCTCTATTTTGAGATCTGTATTTTGTTGACAGCCATCTTAAGCTCACAAGTTAAGTAAAATATTTACCTCTATCCCCTCTGCAGGGCCTAGGAAATCAATCTGGTATCTTATCTCCTAGTGAGACCTGCAGGCACCAGGGTTCATAAACAAATAACATTTCCATTGTTAGTCAACAATCACAGACCCTCAGTATTTACTTATCAGCTAGCGAAGTCTCCAGACCTGAATTCCAGCAGACATGTCACCTGTCCCATCCTCCTTGCCCATTTGCTATATAACAGCTTCTGAGAATTGATAAAGCACAGTTAGATCAGAAATCCTGTCTTGCCATCATTTCTCATGTCTCTTGTTCCCTCCAACCCTCTTTCTCCTCTAGGTTTATCAGGGGCCCCCATTCATATCCTGCTGGCTGGGATAAATAGCACCCAATGTGGGGCTTGAACATATGACTGACATTAAGAGTCGCATCCTCTACCGATTGAGGTAGCCGGGTGTGATGGCACATGCCTGTAGTCCCAGCTACATGGGAGGCTGAGACAAGAGGATCACTTGAGTCCAGGAGTTCTGGGTTGTAGTGTGCTATGCTGATCGGGTATCCACACTAAGTTTGGCATCAATATAGTGACCTCCTGGGAGCAGGGGACCACCAGGTTGCCTAAGTTCACAATCCTAGAGAACCTAAGTAATAAGGTAAACCCAATGAAAAACATATATAGATCCTCCTGGAAATTGGAAGCAGACAGGATTGCAAGGCAAAAGTTAGGAGCATGGAGGTGGGGTGGGTTGGAGGAAGAGAATAGGGGAAGAGATAAGGAAGAAAAGGAGGGTTATGGATAGCTTAGGGGAGTGGGATGGTTGAAATGGAGGAAGGATAGATATGGGAGCAGGGAAGAAGATATATTAATTAAGGGAGACATTGTGGTGTTGGCAAGAGGCTTGACTTTAGGGGGGATCCCAGATGTCCACAAGGATGTCCCCAGCTAGGAACCTGGGCAGTGGAGGAGAGGGTGCCTGAACTGCCTTTGTCTAGTTGTCAGACTGATGACTATGTTGAATATCACCATAAAACCTTAGTCTGGGTACAGATGGAGATAGAGACCGAGACCTACATGGTAGTACTTGACTAAGTTCCCAAGGTCCAGTTGAAGAGCAGAAGGAGGGAGAATAAGTCCAAGAAAGTCAAGACCACTAAGGGTTGATCCACCCACTGAGACAGTGTGCCTGAACTAATGGGAGCTCAACAAAGCCAGCTGGACTGGGACTGAACAAGCATGGGATCAAACTGGACCCTCTGAATGTGGCTTACTCTTGGGGCAGACTGAGAAGCCAATGCTAATGGCACTGGGATTTGTCTCTTCTGCATGTACTGGCTTTTTGGGATCCTATTCTATTTGGATGCCTACCTTCATAAGCCTGGATGGAGTGGGGAGAGCCTTGGACTTCCCACAGGGCAAAGTAACCTGCCTTCTCCTAGGAGTGGATGGGGAAGGAGAGTGTGGGAGTGGGTGGGAAGGGAGAGGAGGGGAGGAAGTGGAAATTTTGATTCTTATTATTTATAAAATAATAATAATAATAATTACTATTATTAATAGAAAAAAGCAAATTGGGAGCATGGGAACTTTGAGAGAGGGTTAAAGGGGGAAGGTGAGAGGTAGGGAGGGGAGCAGAGAAATATGTAGAGCTCAATAAAAATCAATAAAAAAGGTAAATAAAAAACTGAAAAAAAATAAAATGTATGAATTCCATTCCTTTTAGTCTTTATTCGAGGTCTTCTGCTATAAGTCACTACAGATTGCTCCAGCCTCACTATGCAACTCTTTATTTTATAGTTTCTCATCCTTGAATACTAGCTAATTCCAGGAAAACTAAGTAGTTTCTAGTTGTGATACAATGACAATCTATTTTCTACTCTTGTATTCATTCATGTTTTTGTCTTGACCATTGTGATATTTTTACTTTGCTTATCTTGTAAATAGCAACTTTACATCTGAGATTCAGCTTTCTTGATTACTTTTGTTACTGTGATTTCCAGTTCACAAGTCTGTTGCCGAAATTATAGTTTATTGTTCTTAGCTGTATGCCTCTTTTTTGCTGGACTAGATTTTTTAAGGGTAAGCACAAAAGTCAGAGGTATGGGTTTTTGCATTTCCATTTTTGATGTGATCCATGATATAGGATCTTTAATGAACAGCTGTTGAATTAAAGTCTGGATGTTCTTTCTAGAAAAGAGAAGAGAACACAAATTGCTGTGATGAAATCTTTACTGTGGGTTCCAAAGGGAGCTGTGAAGGTTCTTCTCAGATTCATCAGTGTGTAAATACTGTGCTCCCAAGGTCTCGCTACAGTCATACCAGCATCTTGTACTCAATGCACAGAACTTGGCAGTTTTGAACACCTACTTGTGATTGAAAAATGGCCAACAAATTTACGGCCCCAAAGTGTGGTTTTGGTACCAAAAGGCCACTGTCTCACCTGCTTGCCCCTCTCTTTCTATGATCCACACCTGGATGTTGGACCCCCATTACTGTTCTGGGAGTTTTTATTAAAATAAATTTAAAAACTTTGTATACCCTAAAAAAAAGACATGTAGCCCCACTGGAGACAGACACTGAAACTTTGCCAGTAAGTCACTGCCACATGGCAATACACAGATTAATGGAGCTCATTTAAATTAAGGTGTAATATTTAACCAATAAGAAGCTAGAGCTAATGAACCAAGCAGTGATTAAATAATACAGTTTTGTGTGGTTACTTCTTGAGTCTGGGCAGCTGGAAAACAAGCAACAAATTGATGCCCAGGAGGCCAAGTAAAATCCATGTAAAACCTGAGAGGGCTTGGAAATGAATTCTAGATAATAAAAAACAAAGTTTAGCTGCATTTATTTTCTCGAATGGGCTTTTCTTTCTGGTGGCATGGTGCAGCTCCTTTAAGAGAGCTTTTCCTGATTCAACAGTAGCAGAAAAGCCATGGCTTTGAAATGCCAGCTTTCTGGGCTGTGCTGACAACATGACCTCTGGCTCTTTCAGGAGACCAAGCATTTGAATGTGATTTGTGAGCAAGGTGCTTCAGCTTGCTTGGTGGAAACATGGACCAGCTCTGTGCCTAAAGATGGGGCAATGTGCATGGCTCCAGAGGCAGTGAGCAGCTCTGCCATGCTGAGCTGGGTGTGGCAAGCAGGCAGTGTCATATTTCCCCTAGCAATGACAGTTTAAATTTTGGGGGGGGGGGGCGGGCGGCGGTGGCACACGCCTTTAATCCCAGCACGCGGGAGGCAGAGGCAGGCGGATCTCTGTGAGTTCGAGACCAGCCTGGTCTACAAGAGCTAGTTCCAGGACAGGCTCCAAAGCCACAGAGAAACCCTGTCTCGAAAAACAAAAACAAAAAAAAAAAAAATTTGGGGGGGTACTTCTTTTTTCTTTTTTTTTATTAAAGATTTCCATCTCCTCCCCCTTCCCTCCCCTCCCTCCCACCCATACCGCACCACTCCACCCCTCTCCAAGACAAAGAGCCATCAGGGTTCCCTTCACTATGTTAAGTCCAAGGTCCTCCCAGCTCCCCCTAAGTCCAAGAAGGTGAGCAACCAAACTGACAAGGCTCACAGTGAGCCCGTCCATGCTGTAGAGGTCATGATCATTGCCATTGTCCTTGGTTTCTCAGTCCTCCTCCGCCGTCAGCCACATTCAGAGAGTCCGGTTTGGTCCCCTGTTCCATCAGTCCCATTCCAACTGGACTTGGTGGTCTCCCATTAGATCTGTCCCACAGTTTAAATTTTTAAGAAACATTAAGCATTTTAAGAAGTGATCCTGAGTAGTAAAAAATGAAAGATACACAATAGGAAAGATTCAGACATAAAAAGCCATCTATATGGGTCACAGTGTTGGTTAAATATAGATAGGCTTGGGAGAGAGAAGAAAAACAATATAGACAGTTATAAAAAGAAGTAAATAGCTTTTTAAAAAAAGTTAAGGTCTTTTAAAGAGACAGTGCACACAGTCATAGATTTTAAAAAGTAAAAAAAAATAGTCATGTAAAGATGGAATATACACAGAGTCTGGATTATGTATATTATTGTGTTTCCTTTGAATTTTTCGACTGTGAAGGAGCAAACTACAGAGAGACATTTTATTGTATGGTCTGCTAAACTAAACCAAAAGGCAGTGGCTTTAGGCTTTGTATCCCCTCCAATAGAAGTTGCCCTGTGTATTTCTTTCATCTTCCTCATCAAACTGGAGTGGTTGCCCTTGGTGGTGAATACATCAAAAATAACACCTATGTTTGGGGCAGTAACATTACTAACAAAATAGATTTTCTTCTAAAGCCACATTTTTATTTTTGAGGAATTTTCTCATCCTTAATAGTATAGTGCACAGTGTTGATTTTTATTGTCTTTGACCAGGAGACAGTGACATTATTAGGTCAATAAAATATTTACAATTATGGGAAAATTGTAATGAGTTCATGCTTAGATGTCAGGAGTTTATCTAGCTGTTTGCACATTCATCAGGGATCTAATTTGCCCAGGGGTAAAAGTGGATAGGAGAGATGGAGAGATGCTTCAGCTGTTGAGAGCAACTACTGTTCTACCAAAGGGCTGGAGTCTGGTTCCCAACCCTCATGTTGGTCACATGTGCTTGTAACTCCAGCACTGGGAGGCTCCAAATGCCTCTGGACTCCATGGACCTCTCTACACTCATGTGTGTTCACATACACATATTCTCTCTCTCTCTCTCTCTCTCTCTCTCTCTCTCTCTCTCTCTCTCTCTCTCTCTCTCACCCACACCCACACACACACACACACACACACACACACACACACAGAGAGAGAGAGAGAGAGAGAGAGAGAGAGAGAGAAATATATATGCATGTTTAAAACTGATAGGCGCTAGTCTTTAATCCCTGAACTCAGGATACAGAAGCCATTGGATTATTGTGATTTCAGAACTAACCTGATCTAGCAAGGGAATTCAAAGTCCAGCATGTCTAAACAGTGCTCAAAATAAGCTAATTAATTAATTAATTAATTAATAAGCAGAAAACTACATTCTAGCAATCATTTTTTAAAAGCATCATGAAAAAAAATTCATAACTGAAAGTTCACCTAACATCTTCATAAAAAGAACAATTATAATGTAAATGTTGTGTTTTCAACTTACCTGAATTGATTTGAAGTTTTAAAAATAAAAATGAAGTTTCACAAGCAATACCTGAATAATATAGAGTATCTTTAATGCATTATCTTTTAATCATTAGTGATTTCTCCTGCCAGTGAATCCAATGTCTAGCATTTTTTACATTTTTTATTTTGGGTTACATTTTTGCTACACAACCCTTTCACTGCTGTATTTAGAAAGTTAAGGAAAAACTAAGAAATTTAATATATATTTCCCATAAAAATGCTTTGAATTTTTCCTGGGCAATTTAAACAAGGGTTTGTGATGGCCCTTCTTTACCACACTGACAGTAAGAAACATAAAGCCCATAATTGCCTATATTATGCCATTAGGTTCAGAAAAGATTCTTGAGCCACTGCAGCCTGACAAACATGCACGCATGCGTGATTGCATCATTGTGCTGGCTCAATAGCACAGGATGGGGGTTGGGAGTGTGATTATTCAAGTCAGTGCAGCAGCAGGTCTTGCACAGAGGAGAAGCACAAAGATGTCTGTTGCATCCACCTGAGGAATATTCAACAAGAAAGTGCAGCAAACAAGGTTAGCTCCCTCTGTGCCCTGTCGTGTCTTCCATAGGTGGACTTCATTTTTTATGTTAATGGTTGCAAATCTGTGTTGATTAGAACATTGTGGTATAGATCTAAAATCTTTGGCTCTGAGGAATCATGTGAGAATTCTACCCGATTAGGATCTGACTTCCTTTGTTTTCTTTGGCAATGGCTGCAAAATGCTCCTCTCATTGGTCCCTCTATCTGTGCTGTCACTTCAGCTTGGTTTTCTTCCTGGGTTCACATTTACATTTCAAAGCTTAGGCAGTTTTGTGGATTATTGGTTTGTGGGGATAAGGATAGTAACCAAACCAAAAGGAACAATTGTAGTGTTAAGAATGTTCTAATGAATGTTAAACTGGATGTTTTTCTTGCACTGGAGGGTGCAAGAGGGTCTAAGAGGATGAAATCAGGGAGAATTAACATACAGATTGAGAGGGGAGTGGGGGATGCAATAATGCAATAGATCACAGTCATTCAGATATGCCAGTATCTAAATGACTGGAAGAATTAGGTAGTATGAGTTCTGACACTATAATAGTTATAATAAAAGAAAGGCATTTCCAAAGTGGCTGGAAGAAAGGAGGGCAGAGTAAATTAGAGACTGATTGCATGTGTGTGTGTGCAAGAGAGAGAGAGAGAGAGAGAGAGAGAGAGAGAGAGAGCAGGAGAGACACAGAATGTGTCCAAATGAGAACCAGAAGTGAATGGGTGTGTCAGTACAATGACCAGTGTGTGGGGAGATGGAATGTCTGCAACATACAGAGGTGCAGTCTATATAATAGTATGAAATTATATTATTTTTGGTCATATAAGGTGATTTAGTTTGAATATTGTGGACATGCTTTAGTGTGTTTTTATTTTCCTTTTGTAACTCTGTCTGCATTCAACAATAAACAATTGATTGGGGAAATATTTGATTTGCACATTTCATCTACTTTATCTTTTCTGATCACCTACCTTAAATGGAGTTTATAAGATATATAAATGACATGTAGAAATTCCTTTTACACATATTATGACAGATAATACACAATGATGTGTCTTTTCCTTTTTGGAATTGTGTTTTGTTCTTTATTTCAAACTGGTGTTTAGATTTATGGTTTTTAAAAGGCATTTACAAAATACAATGGAATGGTGACCCATGTCAATACCACTCTGAGGTTTTCGAAACATTGTTACTACCCACAGTTGCTAATTAATACAGATACAGCACAGTAGTAATAAACCATATTGTTTCTGTTTAAATCTTGAAATCTAAGATGGTGATACTTCCTGCAGTTTTTCATTATTCATTTTTCTAAAGTGAGGTGTGTGTGTGTGTGTGTGTGTGTGTGTGTGTGTGTGCATTTCCATAAAAATTGTAATAATATTTTTAAATGTATGTGATGGATTTTGTTGGAGATTACACTGAACCTGTAATTGCTTTTGATAGAATGGCCATTTTTATAGAAAAAAAATAGCCTTAGCCTTAGTAGTCTATGACTTCGGGAAGCATTTCCAACTCTGGTTTCTTAGATTTAGTTTTCCAGCTTCTTTAAATATCACTGAAGACTAACATTTTTCTACATCTATTATGCAGCAGGTATAATCACAGCAGATAAATTGCTGTGAGTTCAAGACCATCCTTGTTGACAGAGCTATTTTCAGAACAGCCAGGGTAAACAAAGAAACCCTGTCTTAAAAACAAAGGAAAATAATCAAGATTGACTGGCACACATTCATAAACATTTTAAAGAGAATTTGACAAAATTTTCATTTAAAAAAAAAAAAAGTACCAAAAAAAGAAAACCAGTACCAGTGGGTTCTGTGTTAGGAATTACCACTTCCCTAGCTATGATATTTTTATCATATATGTAGTACCCTCCTGAATTTCCCCCTGTGGAAGATGCCTTCATTTCAAAATCAAGAATGTGCTTAGTTGTTCTCAGAAACAGTCTTGGCATTATTGGACTGTGCATATATTTTGCCTACCAGGTCAATGTTATAGCATAGGTTAAGCAAGTGTTGAAAAAAACAATTGTCTTTTTTCTTGTCCAGAGCCTGGAAAGTACTTTCCAGCACTCCTAAAAGTACCCAGAAAGGTCATTTTCTTTTTTTTTTTTTTTTTTTTTGTTTCCAGTTTATTTACTTTTTATTAAAAATTGCCATCTTCTCCCCCAAAAAGGTCATTTTCAAGGTTGATTTCTCTGGGTCCAGCAACAAAGTATGTAATGTATTCAACCACATTGTCTTACTGTTGTAGTAGGCTGCTTGTTCATTTCCCAGCCACTCAGACTCCCAAAATAATCATACAGAAACTATGTAAATTAAACCACAGCTTGGCCTATTTGCTCTTCTTATTGCCTAACTCTTACATATTAATTTAACCCATTCATATTAATCTGTGTATCACCATGTGGCTGTGGCTTAATAGCAAGTTTCCATCTGGCATCTGTCTCAGGCAGGGCTACATGGCTTCTCCCTTTTAATGTAAACAAACATTAATAAACAATATTTGGGAATTTGGGTGTAATTCTCTCCAAACTGCTTCCTGCTTTTTGGTGGCCAAAGTATTTTTTGGGGGTGTTTACAACAACCTTTCAGGGGATCTTGCTCCATCAAACCACATTATTCTGGAAGGATTCCACAGGTTCTCATCCTCTGTAGAAACAAAAGAACTTCTTTTCCAAAGCAACATATTCTGAGACTCAAATTTTGAAGTCAAGAAACATGTAAAAACATATATATTGGTTTAGCTTAGCAGTCCCCAGAATCAAATGTCTCTCTGCAGCCAAAAAAAAATCAAAGAAAACACAATAATATACATAATTCAAACTCTCTGTATTTTCTGTCTTTTTATGGCTTATTTTTCTTTACACCTTTTAAAATACGAATGTAATTTGTCTCTTTAAAGACTTTGTTTTATTTTTTAAATAATTTACATCTTTTTATAACTCTCTATACTCTTTTTCTTCTCTCTCCCAAGCCTATGTACATTTTAAAACACATTGTATCTCACTTAGAGCTCCTTTACGTCTGAATCTGTCATAATTGTATATCAGTAATCCTTTTCTGACCAGAAAGGCTTCTTAAAATCCTAAGTGGTGGTGTTGCTAGGGTAAGCATGGCCCTCCTATGTACTCCACCAAGTCCAACATGGAAGAAGTCTGTTCATTGTTCCGGAGACTTCCTGGTGAGAGCCATGCTCACCAGTTTAAATCTGGTAACCAGTTGGCCCATGCTGCCACCAAGTAACTTATAGCATGCTGCTCACAAATCCCATTCAAGTGCTCAGTCTCCTGAAAGAGCCAGAGTTAGTGCTGGCAGCACAAACCAGGAAGCTGTCATTTTGAAACCATCTTGGCTATTTATGTTTTTGTTTATTTCTTTGTTTTTTTGCTACTGCTGAATCATGAATACCTCTCTTAAAAGAGCTTCAGCATGCCACCTGCAAGCAGCACCCATCTGAAAAAAAGCAACTCAACTTTGTCTTTTGGTGTCTAGAATTCCTTTCTAACCCCCTAAGGTTGTATGTAGATTTAACTGGTACATGTTGGATCACCAAATTGTTGTATGAATTACCTCTTTGACAGCTTTTAGATCTGTCACCATTCTCCATTTACCAGATTACTTTTTGTCATCAAATACAGGAGAATTCCATGGACTGGTTGATTCTTTAATAGGTAAGCACCTAGTTGCTCCTGTACCAAGTATTGGAAAGTCTGCAGTTTGTCTTCTGTTAAAGGCCAATGTTTAACCCATATTGGTTTCTCAGTTAAACATTTTAAAGGTAGGGACATTGGTACCTCTAAAGGTTTGATAGTTGCTTTGTGTTCTTGTACAGCCTGAATGGCTGGTGACTTTTATCTATACTAACTTATAGTATTCTTCCCAAAAATATGAGTTTTCTGAAACTTCAGAAATGTTAATCTGGGTATTCCATTGTGGCAGGATGTCATAACACCATAAATTCACTGCAATATTAGACACATATGGCTTTAGCCTTCCTCTCTGCTCTTCTGCCCCATGCATTCAACCTACCCCAGGCTTTGTTTCACTTGGGATAGGGTTCCAATTCCTAAAAATTGAACATCTGCCTCTTGAAGAGGCCAATTTGGATGCCAAGATTCTGGAGTAATGATACATATGCACCCTTGTCTATCAGACCCACAATTACAATGGCATTTATATGCACTCTTATCTTTGGTCTTTGGTCATTTCTAAAAGTCTGCCAGAATATACATTTTCTACATCCTATTGGAATTTTTGATTCCTCCTCCATGTTTATTCCATTATCCAGAACAGTATGTTTTTGTTTGTTTGTTTGTTTGTTTTTATAGAAGGCACTGTTTTATTATTTACCTGGTGAGATTTCCTCCACAGTGACTGGGAATGACTAGACCACTTTTCTTTTACTTGGGGGCCTTCAAGAGACTCCTTAAGGAATTTCCTGATGGTATCAGTTTACTTTGTCTTTTTTTTTTTTTTTTTGATCTGCATTCATTGGTGCAATGTCAGCTTTTGGCACAACTTCTACATAATCCAGAAGGTTGAAACCTTTTATTTTTGCCATTCCCAGAGAAGACATTATTTCTAGGAATTCCTTGTCTACAATCTCTTCTCAGATGTCCCATTCTACCATAATTAAAACATTTGGCAGTTTGATGTCTTCTCATAACTTTGGAAATTGCTTCTCCTACCCAAGATTCAGTATTATAGTCAAATGTCTGAATGTTCATTGTATACAGGATCCATTCATCCATTGGTGCTGATTTAATCTTTAAAGGCCCAAGTATCTTTCTGCATTCTAAGCTGGCATTTTCAAAAGCCAGAAATTCAATAAGTACTTGTATAGCATCTGGGTCTATTACTCCTACTGTACAGTCTCAGTTAATCTTTGTAAAAAGACACTAAAGGGTTCTCTCTGGCCCTCTTTAACCCTGGTATATGATTTAATTAGTTTTCCTGGTTCTTGAATCCTGCCCCAAGCATTTAAGGCTGCTTTGTGGCATAGAGACAAGATTTATTTATAATAAAGTGCTTGAGCCTGTGGGTCGGTATAAGTGCCCTCACCAAGACTTTAATCTTCTAAAGTCTCAATTTCTTTTACTTTCCTGTGTTGTTCCAAAATTGTTGCCTCTTCTCTGAAATAACATTTCAACATCCCTTGGGGCCTATCATCCAGGACTGTTGAAACTAACTGAAGCCAGTCATGTTTGGTGGCCTTCATGCTAGAAGCCCATGTGTTTACCATCTCCCTAACAAATGCAGAATGCAAGCCATAAATTACTACTGTTTGCTTACTTTCCTTTAGATCATTCAAAAGATATTAGATTCAGAGTTCTTGTTTAGAAAAAAAGGGGGGAGTGCTATGGGAAAATGGCCTTGTACCCTGTAAAGAATTGTTACTTGTATTTGGTTTTATAAAATGCTGATTGGCCAGTAGCCGGACAGGAAATGTAGGCAGGGTGAGAAGAATAGGAGAATTCTAGAAAGAGGAAAGGCTCAGTCTGGTTTCAATAGGAAGGATCTGAAATAATAGCGGAAGGGAAAGAACATGATGAAAATATATTGTAGGACCAAAAAATGCTAAACAAGTATAATTACAGGGGAACTGATAAACTAGATGAGAAGAATCACATAAGGCCTCAATCAAACACTAGGGAATAGAGGCAACTGTGGAAAGCTGGGAGCCTGACTGGTGGTCTTCCCAGAGAAGACCACAATAATTGGCTCTCCAGTACCAAGTGACCATGCCTGAGAAATATACATACAAGTAATATTATACAGAAAGAGCAAGTTAGATTTAGGGATATTTATAATAGTTATTGTATGCATATGGTTTTATATATGTATTATATACATATTGTTTTATATTTACATACAATAACTATTAGGGAAAAAGAGGTCATTAATTCGAAGAAGATTGTGGAGGGATATATTTAAGGTTTAAAAGGGAAAGAACGCAAAAATATAATTTGTTGTGGGGGTGTTTTTCTTTTACAGAGACGGGATAGTTTTCTCTGTATAAGTACCCTGGCTGTGCCGGACTTTCTGTAGACCAGGCTGGCATAAAACTCACAGAAATCTGCTTTCTTCTGCCTCCCAAATGGTAGGATTAAAGACACGTGTCACTATCACCTTGTGGAGAAATATAATTTTTAATGTATTTTTAAAAATCGAAAATTATACATTTTAGAGAATTTAATTAATTCGATTGAGAAAAATCAGTGTTTAAGACCCTCACAGTTCGATCAAAGATCAGTCCATTTGGGTTGCATGTCTGTCAACTTGAATGTAATCCCTGGGTTCTGGGGTGCAAACAGAGAAATGATTATCTTTTGTCTTCAGAACATGGAACATAAAATTTGTGTGTACATGTATATATATATATATATATATATATTCATTGGCAAATATAAAAATATAAATAAGTAAATATGTAACTTTTGAAAATAAGCAACTTTACTGTTTGTTATAATTGTGTTTCTGTATGTGCATGTTTTATACAAAACCTTTTTGAGTTGTTTACTGAAAGTAGTTTGTAAGCCGGTGATATATTTGCTTTCTTTTTATTTCTTCATTCTATCAACATTTCTTCATTTTTTTAAATTTTGATACATAGTCTTACATACTATAGGGTGATCTAGAACTTACAAAAGTAAAAGAATCACCTTGAGCTGCAGATCTTTGTGCTTCCAACACTAGAGTCCTAGTATGAGAACTGCTATGCACTAAATCCTGATTGTGTATTGTTATGGATAAAGCCCAAGGTATTGCTCATGTTAATTAGGAACTGTATAAACTTTCCAATTGCATTTTGCTGGGTACACTAACCACACATGTGGGTAGGACCCAAGCACAGCAACAGACAGAAAACAAAACGTATTCAATGTTACTTTTGTACTTCTTTTCTGTGTTGCTTTGGATTAGCATTTTGGGTCTTACTGGTCTTTGCTTTATGTATTCTTGTTTCCTATTTTTTGCTATTATGGGTTGTGTGTGTGTGAGTGTGTGTGTGTGTGTGTGTGTGTGTGTTTCTTGAGTTTTCTTTTTTCTAGTTTGTTATATTCTCCTGATTTTGTTATAAAAAGTAAGAGAGAAAGAAAACATCTAGAATTGAGTGGGTGGGAATTTGGGGAAAATCTTGGAGGAATTGGGGGAGGAATAATGCTGATCAGAATATACTTTATGATGAATTATTTTTAATTTTATGTGTGTGTGTAGGATCATATATATGTATGTGTATATGTATATGCTCCCAAGTGGTATATGTATAAGTTATTTCTATCCATCTGCTAGTCTGTTTTAAAAGACCAAGAGAAAAATCCTTATATCTGGATGCTTATATCTCAAACTTTTATCGCCTTCTTATACACATCCATTATCACTTAAGCAAAGCTAGATGATAATCATCTTCCACTACAAATAAAATTAAGTTTCACAAGGAGCAGTGAATTACTTCTCTGAAAATGTTTCTAATAAATTTCATACCTTTGTAGGATTTTCCATCCATTAAATTCTGAGTTCTATGATACCATTTTTATCATATAAATAATACTCCATTGTGTAAATGTGCCACATTTTCATTCCTGGTTTATGGACAGCTAGGGTCTTTCCAATTTCTAGCTAATGTGAAAAGAACAGCAATGAATATGAATGTGGAAGTATCTCTATAATTGAATATTGATTCCTTGGATGTATGCTCATTAATGGTTTACCTAGACCCCGAGATACCTTCCCAGGTTCCCAAGGCAACACCACTCTCATTTCCAAAGTCAGCATACAAGATTGTATTTCCACCAGCAATGGATATAATTTCTCCTTAAACCACTTCACCAGCATATGCTGTCAACTGTTTTAATGGTATTGGCCATCATGATTAGTGTAAAGTGAAATATCTAGGTGGTTTTGATATTCATGTTTCTAATAAGTAAGAATACTGAACTCTTCTTTAAGTGAAACCAGCAATTGAATGATCATTTATGAAATATTAGATGAAGGGATATTTAATTGAATACAAAAGAAAAAGTAGTTTGAAATAATGTAAATAAGACATATGGAAGCAAATGGAAGGATTGCGATTGAGAGAGAAACTGTAGAAAGCAGCAGCCAAAACTTTGAAACATATAGGGAATATTAAACAATTTACTTCCTCTCTCTATATATATATATGTGTGTGTGTGTGTGTGTGTGTGTGTGTGTGTGTGTGTGTGTGTGTAAATGCAATTTTGTGTTATCATCAAAAATAATGAGACCAGCCAGTATATCTTTGTTAATGAATTTTAAAAACTTAAGTAGATAATAGGTATGGGAATCAGAAACCATGGAGCTAAAGGGCAACTTTCAGACAGGGAAAGTAGAAAATGATGATAAAGAAATCAAAGAATCTAGAGCAAAGGAAATGTCCTGAAAAAAATATATTCTCAGGGCAGAAACTCTTTTTGACCATTATATTTCTATGGTAATAGATAGTGGAAAGTGACTGATCATCATAAAAACAGATTTCACTTTTTTCCCTGCTTTTAAGACTTTTTACTTAATAAATTTATCTATTTATTTTAAAAAAGAAAACAAAGTTTTTTGTCATTATACATAACAATCCAAGTTTCCATTCCCTCCCCTCATCTAATTCCATCCACATACCCTCCCACCCCACTCACTTCCACTTTTCAGAGAGGGTAAGGCACATTGCTTTGGGGAAGCTCCAAGGATCTCCTCACTATATCTAGGCTGAACAAGGTATTCATCCAAAGAGAATAGGTTCCCAAAAAGCCAGTACACATAGTAAGGATAAATCCTGGTGCCACTGCCAGTGGTCTCGCAGTGTGTCCCAGCCATACAACTGTCAAACACATTCAGAGGGACTAGTTTGGTCCTATGCTTGTTTCCTCCCAGTCCGGCTGGAGTTGGTGAGATCCTTTTTGCTTATGTAGACTGTTTCAGTGGATGTACCCATCATGGTCTTTACCTCCTTGCTCAAACTCTCATTCCTCCTACTACTCAACTGGTCTTTGGGAGCTCAATCCAGTGCTCCGATGAGGGTCTCTGCCTCTGTTTCCATCAGTTGCTGGATGGAGGTTCTGTGGTGATATTTAAGATATTCATCAGTCTGAATATAGGGCAAGTCAAGATCGAGCCTCCTCCTCTCTATTGCTTAGGGTCTTAGATGGAGTCAGCCTTGGGGATTCCTGGGAATTTCTCTAGAGCCAGATTTCTTGCTAACCCTATAATGGCTCCCTCAATTAAGCTCTTTCTTTGCTCTCATCTCTGTCCTTCCTCCATCTCGACTAATTTATTCTCTCAAGTCTCCTTACCCCTCCCCTTCTATCATTATCTCCTTCTTCTACACTCCCTTCTCCTTCACCCCCATTGTCTCAATTTTGTCAGGCGAACTTGTCTGTTTCCATTTTCCAGGTAGATCTATATATGTTTTTCTTAGGGTTCTCCTTATTACTTAGTCTAGGCTCATGAACTATAGGCTCCAAATCCTTTCTTTATAGCTAGGATCCACTTTATTTTCTCATTTGACATAGCTATCTCCATTCCTACTCCCTCCCCTCCTCCTGTCCTACCCTTCCCCCTACCCCACCACAATTTACCAATCAGAAATTGTAAGCGTTCCCATGGGGAATTAGCAAAGTCTGACACTTCACTTCAAGTTAGGACCAAGGCTAAGAAAGATATTCCTCCAAAGAGAATGTATTACTAGATGCCAGTTCAAGCACTAGGGATAAATCCTGGTCCCTTCCATTGGTGCCACAGACCTCCCAAGCCTCACAACTGTACCCCACATTCAGTGGGGCTAATTTGGTCTTATTGCAGGTTTCTCTGCAATCAATCCAGAGTCAGTGAGCTCTCACTAGCTCAAGTAAGCTGTTTCTGTGGACATCACCATCATGATCTTGACCCCTTTGCACATATTATTACTCATTCGACTGGTCTCCTGTAGTTTGGCCCAGTTCTTCACTGGATTGAGGGAGCCATTAAAGGGCCATCCAGAAACATGGCACTAGGGTAATTCCCAGGAATCCACAAGAATAACCCCCAACTAAAATTCTAAGCAACAGTGCAGAGGACACCTAAACTGTCCTTTCCCTTTAATAAGATTAATGACTACCTTGACATCATAGAACCTTCAACTAGCGACTGATGGAAGAAGATGCCGAGATAATTCTTGTCCTTAAAGCCACATGCTGGGCTGTGCTTGAAGGAGTAATTGCCTGTGTGCTTATGGTACCACATAGTTTTCAACAAAACAGGAAGTTTGATGGAAACCTAACAAAATTTTTAAAAAGAATTCTGAGTGACACAAGTGTATAAATTGACTGCTCATTTCAAATTATTTAAACATTTATCTCAAGGCCAAAACCTATTACCCAATTTCTACAGGGTTAGCTAATGCATGCTACCCTTCAGAGGCACAGGGAGGACTGATGCAGGACTCTGTTAAGCAAAACATCAGGTGAAAATCAACACAAGGGTTAAAGATCTATTAGAACCCTTCAAGACTGACTGACTTGAAAACATGAGTCAAGAGAAATATTTTGCCATGACACACACATCGTGCCGATTAAATGTATAACTAACTCAATTAACCATTACATATGTGATATTTATGCTTTATGGGTTTATCTTCTTCCACATACTTTTCACTTCAGTGATACTACAATTCATACAACAAACAGCATTTTATTAGCTGAAGCTCTGAAGCTGGTTAATTTTTAAAACATCCCTTCATGGTGAGAGTGGCCACATCTGTTATTTGCCTCAGCATCCAAGGAGGAGGCAGTGTGTCTGCCAACCCTAATTGCAGATATCTCACTCAAAGCTGGGCATTAACACTAACGGATAGTCCCCAGGGAATGTGTTAATTTCATTTCAGCTGACCAACTAGCTCTGTATTAGGGGTAAAACTTATAAATGGCAAGTGGACAGTTGTCCCAGAAGGTATATCCTTCTTGCCTCTGAGCACAGTAGGGCTGAGAAGTTGACATTGAGATAACTCATCCCTCCCCAGATTTCTTTTGTTCTGTACTTTAGATTATTCTGTTCCTTTGTAAATCAGCCACTCTTCAATTGCTTCTCGAAGAGTGATTGCTTATCAGAGGCATCAGCTGGTAACTGATCATTAAAAGTGATCTATTTCACCTCATTATTGATGTTGAATTTTTCGCTCTGTAAATTTTTAATATTAGCTGGTAA
Source organism: Arvicola amphibius (assembly GCF_903992535.2). Taxonomy (NCBI): domain Eukaryota; kingdom Metazoa; phylum Chordata; class Mammalia; order Rodentia; family Cricetidae; genus Arvicola; species Arvicola amphibius. Next base: position 131,676,591 of record NC_052058.2, read on the forward strand.
GTGATGACTTTCTTGAATGTTTATAATTATCTTTCTAAAGTATATTTTTCTCTCATTTATGTTCACATAAAGTGTGGATTTAAACTATAGCATTGAAATTTTTCAGTTCTGTTATTTTATATTTAATGTTTTCTATTATTTATGTTTTTAATGACCCATGTTTTTGATACCTTACTGTCCTTCCATCTCTGTAACTAGTCCCTGTTTATTCTTACTAGGTCAACTTTAATTTGTTTCCAGAAGAAAACACAACATTCATCTCAAAGTGATAAGAAAAGCACATATGGGCACCATGTCCTGGAACTACCCCAAGTTCCAATGTGGAAGCTCTTTCACTGAATTCATATGACAAGCAAAGTCTTCTATCAGGATGCTTTTCAAATATCTGGCTAATATCTGGAGTAGAGGGACTCAATTCACACATACTTGTTAAAAATATAATAAATAATGCTGGCCCATGTCATCTTTTACAGCCATTTCTTACACAAGCTGTAAGTGCTAAAAACCAGAGTGAATACAATTAGGTTATTTTTATTTTATTTGCAAACACAGAGGAACAAGAGTATAGCCGCACGACATAATGACACATAGACTTCATATTTGGCTCTGAGCATTATGCAGTTGTCCTGCTGCTGCTCTGCTGCTGTGATATTTATCCTTGACCAACTCTAGGTAGTGTATTTCCATTCATATCACTTCTTCTCTTCAATTGTTCTAGGGTTCACAAACTAAGTAAATCTATTAAGTTAAGGCTTTCATGGTTTTGTTTTGTTTTTGTTTTTGTTTTTGTTTTTGTTTTTACCACTGAGATATATGCAATAGAGCGGCCTGTGTATTCAGTGCAGTCTCCAGGTGCTGTTCAAGACCCTGATAAACCTTCTGAATTCAGTTTCACTGACAGCTACACAGGTATAAAGCACTATTTTTCAGTGTTTCTGCCATCCAGCTGGGATCTGAGGGTTCTGAAGCCTGCTGCTAAAGCCTGGTAGAAGACTCAGCCTTTGGTTCTTCACTGTGAAGGCCGGGTGAGGAGAGCAATGCTGGCCCTCTCCGTCTAGTTTCCTTTGTCTCACATTGTGTCTGTTGAATCGTTTCAGGAGTTTCTCACCAGTCTCATTCACTGCCAAGTCTTTCAACCTGAAGTCACAGTGAAATGTTTACTAATTTTTCTTGCCGGCCATTTTGGTCATTGTTTTCATTTTTTTCTGCTAGTTTCACATTAGCATTGGTTAGATATTTTCCCTTCTTAAAAAATTAGTACCAGGTTTATAAAGCACTGTATAGTTTTCATAGAATTATTAACATGCTGAAATATTTTCCTATCCTTAATCTTCAATATTAAATATTTTCATGTATCTATACTGTCTTAGACTAAAAGTTAACTTGGTGCTCTTTTTTAAGCCATATTGTGTTTATTATTATTTTGTTTTAATACTGTTTATCTTTTGTCTTGTAATTTTCCAAAAAAACCTAAATCAACATAAGACTTCTGGCTCAGTGCCAGTCTCCACAGTCTCAAACATTCATCATAAAACAGCATTTAAAAATTACCCAAGTTTCAAATAACTTTCTCCCTTTTGCTTGTAAATAATTACTGAAATGGCAGCTCTGCATAGCCTGATTTAATGTGGTCTGTCCTGTTGAGAGCTTAACATGAAGGTCCTTGTGCCCGCAGATCCCCAGAGAAACCAGGAATAGTAAGCATTATCTTTCCAATGGGAAAGATGAAAAACCTGTTCTTCCATCCAGAAAGCTGTGGTGAGTTGGACAGTCCAGACCACTGAAATCATACCTCTCAAGTGAGGCATGAAGCTAACTTACCCAGACACATGGTGAGGTGTGGGGTGAGCTTTCCCAAGTGTGGCAAGCACTATTGGGGGGGGGGGGCAGTTGCAGGAGTGAGTGTAAGGTTTTAGAAAAATGTCTTAGGGTTGAGGGGGCTTACAAATGCATTTAGAGTCTTTCATTCCCTCCTCTTGTTTTGTCAAATCTCAATCTTGGGATTTTCTGAGGTCTCTCTTGAGAGCCTGATATTGGTGGGTCAGTGCTAAAACTTGGGTAATACAGAGTCATCATGAACGTCAGGAGTTGGTATTTTTTTTGCAGTCCTGGGACTGGGAAGAATTTAGCTGGGGTTTTTAGGGAGGGAGCTGGGAAATGGTGTGGCCTTAGGGCTTGGTGTGGTGCTTAGTGTCCCTGTAGGAGTGGGCTAGTTCAGCAACCCCCCACCTTGTTAAGTTTGCTCACCCACCCCCCCAAGACTAATATATAAGTCACAATGTCTACATTAGCTTTGGGTGTGTAGAAACTTTTATCTGGAGGGTCCTGAGTCATCCTGTGGAGGTGCTGCTTTCACGTGAGATATGTAGATTCAGCTTCCAATGTCGTCTACTTTGAGAGCGGTGGTTGTCATAAGGAGCATGGTGTAGGGTCCCTTTCAGGGAGGTTTAAGGCTCTGGGACTGATATCTCTGGATGTTTACAGAATCACCAATGAATGTGAAATCTCTGGGTGTCCAGGCTGGTAGGCAGCAGCCAGAGGCTTCCACACCTGGGTTTAGGATGATCGGGAGGGCCTTTAGGTGGGCAGATAACAGTCTGAGAAGAACAGCATCAGGATTATATACCTCATCCACCTTATTGAGCAATGGCAGCCCTCATATAGGACCTCATAAGGAGTGAGTTTAAATCGCCCCAGGGTGTTTAGAACCCAGAACAGGACAGAGGGAGGGAGGTCTGTCCAGTCATTTTTGCCGATTTCTAGGGACAATTTTGTCAACTTGTAAAAATTCTCTTTTAGAATTTTATTTATCCTATCTATCTGACCTGAGCTTTGGGGTTGGTAAGCACAATTTTCAATTGATCCCCAATGTCTTGGCCATACCCTGACTTACCTGGGCAACAAAGGCAGGTCTATTATGGGACACAATTACCTTGGGCATCCCAAACCTCAGGAAGATTTTTTTTTATGATCTTCTTTACATTGGCTGTCTCAGTCCTGGTCAATGTATCATGGCTATCATCTTTGGCAAATGTGTGGCCTCAAGGAGGCTCAAAATTTTTGCAGATGTCAACAGTCCTCTTTGTCTGCATATTGTTCTGTGTATATTGGTGGTGGCAAAAGCATACCTGCTGTCAATGTAGATGTTCCCTCTGCCATCCGTAAAGCTTATATCAAAGTCACAAGTTTAGCTTTCTGGGCGGGCGACTTGCCCTGAAGGGAGGCTACTGGCCCAGATTATTTGCTTAGTGTCCACCATTGCTGCCCCCCACCTTCCGCTTACCTTCAGTCTTGTATACCTGCTTGGCTCAGACCCCCAGCCTTGTGTCCCAGGGAAGCTTTTGCCATCATTTCCTGCTTGCCTGGCACAGCGCAGCCTGCCATTCTGCCAGCTGCCTGTCCTTTCTGCAGATGTTGGTAGGATCCAAAGTCCATCGAAGTGACAAGGGAATAGGAGCAGCATCCCAGTGCAGGAGGGTGCCTGTGGTAGCATTGTGAGCATTTTATCACAGTCTGACATGGGTGAAGGGAGCGAGACTTCAGGGTGAGCAGCCAGCTCTCATTTAGGCTTTAGGGCAAGCATGGCACCAAGGCAGTTGCTAGGAGGCAAGGATTTCTCTGGTGGTAATGGCACAGGGGATGTGGTCATCCTGGTGAGGAGGGCGTGGTGGAGGCAGAGGCAAATAAGCAGCCCTGTGTCTCCTGCAGAACTGAGGACAACAGCAGGGAAAGCAAAAGTCCCTCATTTGGTCAACAAAAAGACTTTGATCATTCATTCAGGGGTGACCAGGGAGGACTGAGTCATTTATTTGTCCTTTTCCCAAATTTATAGTTTGTAAGGTGTCCAGTTTGTTAGAAAATCTATGTCCCGTTTTTTTCCAAAAGCACATTGGCCTTTGTCCAAGGGGTGCCTCTGTCCATCTTCATTTGTCTTTGATCTTCTGTTGCCCAGGCTCCTTATCTTTCTGAGTCCTGTCTTTTTTTTCCTAGTCAAATTTCTTTCTTGTTTATGATCCCTCCGGTTTTCTCTTTCCTCTGCCTCCCCAAATTTTGTAAGCTATCATCTTGCAAACTATCTACCTGTTGTAACTTTTTTCTTATATCTAATGTTGATTGTCCTATGAAGGTCATGGCTACCATTGCCAGCTGACCTTCAGAAGTTGGGTAAAATGCCTGTAAACCTTCATTAAACATTTAAGGAACACAGATTTTAACTGGCTCCTGGAGAACCTTTTTGACCTTGGCCGAATTAGTGGGGTGCCCTGCCCCTGAGATTTGTCATGAGCCCGGCATTTTGACTGTCAGTTTCTCCCTTTAAGAATTAATTAGAGATCATTATGTAGAAGAATGAAAATAGATCCATATTTATCTCTTATGCACAAAACTAAAATCCAGACAAATCAAGGACCTTAACATAAAACCAACAGTGTTGAACCACATAGAAGAAAGGTTTTAAATACGTTTTCAAACACAACCTTAGTGGCATAGACATTAAGAGAAAATATCAATAAATAAGATCTCCAGAACTGAGAAGCTTTTTGTATAGCAAAGGATATAATCAACAGAACATAATATAGAATGGGAAGGTATCTTAAAAACATATAAGGAATTTAGAAACTTAGTCTTCGTAAGAACAAATAATCCAATAAAATTATGTTACAGATCTAAACTGTAAACTCTCAACAGATGAACTTAAAATGATTAAAAGATATTTAAATTTTGCTTAAATATAACATCCTTAATCATCAGGAAAATGCAAATCAAACAACTTTGAGATTTTATCTTATCCCTGTAAAAATGACCAAGATTAAAAATATTGTTTGACAATTGACATTTTAGAAAATGTGGAATAAACATCCTCCATTGTTGGTAAAAATGTAAACTGATACAGCTACTTTGAACATTAGTATGATGAATTTTCAGAATTAGGTAACATACTACCTTAAAACTTAGCAATATCCCTTTTGGGCCTATTTTACATAGCAGAATTATTTCATCATAGACAGAATCTGAAAACAACCCAAAATGTACCTTTTTATATCAATAATAAAAGAGAATCATCATGTTTTTAAATAGCCATAAACATTATAAAGAGTTAAAAGGGTCATTTTTAATGTAATTTTATCACTCAGCAACACCACCGTTGTCGTTGTAGTGGGGTGAGAGGCTTCAGCTGATCTTTGCCATGTGGGGCAACTCGGGGTCCCCATTTTATCACAAGCATTGTGAGCAGTCAGGTGTCAAATTTAGATCTAAACATGGACCATTTACCAAAAGCCATAGGGATACTTACTTGCAATCTCTCTATCTGCTGTCATATCCAGTCCTGGCTGCCAAAATGAAGAGGTCCAGGCTCTTTACGAAACTTTTGCTTTCTAATAGGGTATCCGACCCCAGAGAAACAGCCTACTGCTGGTTCCCAGGCTTACTGGATCCTGTGGGGAGGATTTAGCAACAACTTGGACCCCTCTGGCATGTGTGCCTCCTGCACAAGAAAAGAGACAATGGGGAGGGGCAGACTGCTGTTATCAATGTCAGAGGGAAGCCGGCCTTGGTGCCTGCACTATGCTCTGTAACAAAATGGTTTGACCCAGAGTAGGGGGGATTCTCTGGACAAGCTCTCCCAGGTGACAATATAGGTAACCTGGTCTGGGTGGCCATAAGAGTCAGGCTGGAAGACTTTTTCTCTAACCTGCAAAATAGTATCTAGATTGAAAATTCTGCCCTGTGGCCAGCCCACTTCAAAAGTGGGCCACTTACCAGCGTTTCTTTCGAATTTCTTTGGATCTGGAGCTTCTCTCTAAAGTTAGAGTTAGGGTCAGAGAGGTGGTTACTTACTGCCCCATGGTACCAGATTTAGACTCGAGTACAAACAGATATACAAAAACAAAGACACGAAAAGCCAAAACCAAACTCAAAATCAGAAGCTGTGCAGTGCTACAGATTCAGAGGAGGCGAGCAGCAAGAAGCCATGCCTCCTGGGAACTAGAGGAGTGATCTGGTCACTCTTAGCCCCTTCAGATACTGGAGCGTCCTCCAGATTTACAGATTACTGGAGCATCCTCCAATACAGATACTGGCCCTACATAGATACAATTTCAGAAGCTGCGCAGCACTACAGACTCAGAATACCAACAAACACAGACTACAATAATCACAGAAACAAAGCAGACAGACAGACAAAGACAATAAGAGCGCTCGATCTTACCTCCAACTGGGCCTGGAATGGGTACAGAAGCAACTCAATTCCGGGCCAACACACTAAAATGTTGGACTAGAAGTCCAAACATCAGGGAGGAGTCGCTCCAGGCACCACTCACACAGGCACAATTGATGCAAAAGAAAGAGGATTTTTATTCTGTCATGACAGGGCTCTTCAGCTTCGGGATATGAAGGACCTACGAAAGCTGTTACAATTCATCTTTTAAAGCAAAAAGCCACAGATACAAGGGGAGGGGGAACCTGAAGGTTGTTTTTCAACTTATTGGATTGGCTTATTCAAAGGGTTACTAGCAGTGACTGGTCAATTCCAGGGCAGGAGAATAGCTGCGTGATCAGGTGAGATAAGGGAGCCTATCTGTGGTCTTCCTGACCTTGTTCTAGTGACTAAATCAATACATCAGGAACTGAGTAAACATCTGTGGGTTGTATTTGCCTCAATTCCCAGAATGGAATTATGTTTGAATATTATTCACAAGGGCACAGGAGGATGAGCAGTCCAGCATGTGGTTATTCACAAGGACAAGGGAGGATGAGGAGTCCTGCATGTGTGTGTGGGGGTGACTGTCCATTTCCAAGAGAGAGTGTAAGGTTTTAGAAAAATGTCTTAGGGTTGAGGGGGCTTACAAATGCATTTAGAGTCTTTCAAAAACACTCATAAAGCAAGAAATATTAATATTAATAGGTTAATATTAATGTATTTGTATTGAATAAAATTAAAGGAAATAATCTATCTTATATTTTAATCTTTGTCTAAATTTTAATATCTAATTTGTCTTTTATTATAACTAAGGAAAACTATAATTACACCTAGACTTCAAATCCATCAAAGATCCTAAAAGGATATAATATTACCTGAGTAACTGGGAAGTACAATGTAAGCAGCTTCCAAAAATGTAGAAATGACAGACATCTGCCTCCCTTGACAGTCATCCAAAGTTCTCGTAAGCTTGAGGCACCCATCTTCAGCCTACAGGCCCATAGTATCTGCCAGACTTTTCAATGAAGGAGGAAATTTGAAAGACAGTTCTGCCTATACTAACAGTTCTCAGTCACTTTCCTTTGTTTCCCACTGAGTGTCTGGAAGTTTCATCTGTGAATCCTAAAGAACCATCTTGTCTTGTTTTGTTAAAGTTTATCAGTAATTTTCCTGTGGGCCCTGCATGTCCTATTCATAAAGCCTGCAGTCAAGCAGTCCAGGCAAAAGCAATTTCTTGCCCAAGTGGCTAGCATTGCCAAACAAAAATCAAACTCCATAAGGAGATTCTTTGATGCACATTATCCTCTTGAAGTACTCGGTATGGCCAACAGCAGCATGTTACACTGTGGAAAAAAGTCTAAATTTTTAAAACATTTTAGATACCATATTCTGTAGGTCTTTTAAGTGTTTGACGATTATCTATGCATCTCAAATATACTTCTGTATTACCTTGAAAATCTAACTAACTTGACTGACAGTTTGAGCTATTATAGATGACTATTAACTTGTATTTCTTAACTATACAACTACATTTTAAATGAATTGTATAAACATAATACCTTAAACAAGAGTAGACTTATACATATAGTATAACAAAACTGACCTTAACATTTTATCAATATACAAAAATCCTTTAAACAAGAATATATATATATATATATATATATATATGCAGTGTAACAAAATTAATTTAAATTTCTCTCACTATAACAAAATTAATGCTAATGCAAAATATTTAAAATTAGTAGCTGTCTTTTTACTCTGTATTCCTATATTCTCCCAATTACAGCAAGCATCTATAATCTACCAATAACCAAAGACCATTCATAACCCCCAAAACTCTTGGTAATGTGAATATTGTTTTCTCCAAATTATGTCTTACTCTCTGTGAGCAGAGAATTTTTAGGAACCATGATAAAATTTTATGATAATTGCAAAGTTCTGGGAGAACCAGTCATAACTTGTTGATAGATATCTCACGTTAATTTTCAGGATTTCTCCCTTGAACAAAGCTGCTCCATCTAAACCTGAAATGAATCCATAGCCTCCTGTTTCCCGTGAAAACAACGGCAAAGCTGCCTCTTCAAAGCAGTGCTTATTTTAAGTTTCATTTCACAAATATATTTTTGACTTTTGTTTAAAAGTCAATGCATTTAAAAATATTTAGATTAGTATATTTTATCAATCTCTGCTTTTCTGGGACCAAAAATTTTAAATCAACACAATAGTTTAAAGGATTTATACTCCCCATATATGTTCAACCTTTTTTTTACTGTCTGTTTAAGACCTTGACTTTCAAAACCATTTATTTTTTTGTAACTGTCTATACTCTTTTTCTCTCTCTCCCAAGTCTAGCTACATTTTTAAATACACTGTGACCCATTTAGAAGATTTTTTGTCTAAATATGTCATCAAGTAGCATACAGTCAGCAATCAAACTTTTGTCTTTATGAACAAAAACTATATCCACCATAGAATGATGTAGGTGTGTCTTCTATGTATCTGATGATTTCATTGGTTAATTAATAAAGAAACTGCTTGGCCTCATAGGTTAGAACTTGGGTGGAGTAGACAGAACAGGAAGAAGGAAGTGAGGTAGATGGCTCAGTCAGATGCCCACGCCTCTCCTAAGTTAGGCAGACTGCCATGCCTCTCTTCAGGGAGAGAGACAGATGCCATGAAGCCAGCCACCAGGTCAGAAATGCTGAATCTTATCCGGTAAGACACCACTCGTGGTGTTACACAGATGATTAGATATGGGTTAGTCAAGATGTGAGTAGGAGGCTGAAAATAATGGGCCAGGCAGTGTTTAAAAGAATACAATTTGTGTGTTCTTATTTCAGGGCATAAGCTAGCAGGTGGCCAGGAGCAGGGCGGGAAAGCAGCCCACCCAGCTCCACACTACAATAGAACACATGGTTATTTGGCCTCTCTGTACTGAGGTCTGTGTGGGACTGTGCAAACCCTTAATGCCACTTAGCTCATACTGGCTGGTGGTTGCCTCCATCTTGCAGGTGTCTATTGGGAGACACATCTCTGTGTTGCAGTTGGCATGAGACTGTGAGACTAGGAAGTCCAGTGCAGCTCCATTTCTGTGCATTCAAAACATTTCTTTTAAGCTTTCACAGGCCCTATGTAAATTTGAGAGCCTTACATGTTGGTATTCCATTTGTGTCTGTAGGTTTCTCTGTCACCCATCAGTTCCTAAATCACCACTCTGAAGCTTAATATTAGTTACAAACTGTTTGGCCTATTAGCTCAGGTTTATTGTTAACTAGTTCTTACAACTTAAATTAACCTATTTCTAATAGTCCATACTTTACCTAGAGGCTTGTTTCTTGCTACCTCACATTTTGTTTCTTCAGAGGCTGCTGGTGGCACTTCTGCCTCCACTGCCTTTCTTTCTGTGTCTCTGTTTGGATTTCCTTCCTAGCTATATTTTCCCTGCCATAGGCTAAAGCAGTTTCTTTACTAGCTAAAGGTTAATAAACCATGGTGAATAAATATATTAATAGCATACAGGGGCATCTGATATCAACAATATGGTGGCAGAGACAAAAAAATCTTGGTTTGAATTTCTTGTTTAGAGAATCACTTTATAATCCTTAACTTTTGTCACTAATGTATTAAATTTGAAAGTAAGGACAGTCATAACAACACAACCTGCAGTCTCAGTGTTAGGAGGAAGATTCAAATGAAACACTATAAGTTCAAGTCCAGCCCAGTCTATGAAACAACTTCTGGGACAGATAGAACTATCGAAGGAAACACCATCATTAATAATAACAAAAGAGCTAAGTCTTACTGAGAATTTGAACCACAGATCCTCACACAATTTTGGCAAACACAGTTCTACTGCACTGTAACCTCCCTGACGTTTTTCAAGTTAGAAGCCCATATGTGAAAGGTGTCTTGAGAATGCAAGTTAAGAGAAATGTCTTTTTGGCATGTTTTAAAGTTTTGCAAAGTTTCACAGGTTATAGAGGGACTGACTGTATAGCAGAAGGACCGCAGGTTCCAGGGTGCTTATCCCTTCCTCACAGAATTGCATGGGTTGAGATAGGAGCATCCTTATCTGCTCATTCCTACCCTGTAGCAAATTCTGCCACACTGAGACAGCTCCTGATAGTGCTGCCATGTGATAAAGAGCAGGGCATGGAAGCACAGGAGCTGAGACAGCTGCCCTCCTGCTGTAAGTGTAGATTGTAAGAGTTTATTGACCTATAAATAAGAGTAAGTAAGGCAGTAAGAGCTGCCTAGGGGAATGGCAACTGTTCTTCATTTGGCTGCTACAGTATCTACACTTTCTCACTTCTTCTCCTATTTCCATAAGCACACTTAATGAGGTTCTTAGAGGCTTTCTCCCTGCAAGTACTAGGTGGAGGGGAGATGAATGAAGCAAAGGCTAGGGCATTGTTTATCCTATTTGTTTACCCTATCTATCAGCAATGGAAGATTCCCTGTGTACTTCTTTCTTCAAACTAGACAGGTAAACCTTGTTGGGGACATTACTTCAAAAAAGAGTACTTTATGTATGTTTGTAGTTTCCAAAATTACTAATAAAAAATATAAACTTCCTTTCAAAGTCATATATTTTACTTTTCTGTATCTTTCTCTTTGATGATGTTATAGTTCAAATAGTAGATTTTCAAATTTCAAAGTACATTTGGTAATTCAAAATGGATTTCCTTTTCCCATGTAGAATTTTGCCTGGAGACAAGGATATTATTATGTCAATATCATAGTTATATTTATTAGAAAAATGGAATGAATGCATATTTAAAATTCATTAGTTTATCTAGATTTTTGTTCATCTGCTTGTTTGTATTGTTCAGTAGGGTTGTAACTTATCAAAACATAAAATTGAATAGCAGAGTAGAAGAGATGGTTCAACTGTTAAATGTAGGTGACTTTAAGTGAATCCACATGAGCCAAAACAAGAGGGTCATAAGGATTCATTAGGGAACACTTATGAATAAGAACAAGGGAGAGAGTTTCTATGGTCTGCCCTTCAGCCCAATGGATGAATTGATGTGATCTCTGTCCACTGTACAAGAGACTGAGAGAGCTGCCTCTTCTTGGCCATAAGAGATCATTAAAAAAACGTAATTGGCAGGATTAATTCACACAGCATGTCCCCCTTTTGTCTAATTAAGAAGGTTCTAAACCTAATACAAAACTACATATAATAAGAACCAAGAAAAAGGAGTGATAATAACACCCACAAAAGTAGAGCTACAAAAAACAAGAACAACACCAAGCAAGAAACACAAACACATACTTAATGTTCAGGTTATAGGTAATAAGCAAATAACAGAGATTTTAATAACAGAGATTAATGCTCTGCAAGAGGGCTGGAGTCCAGCTCCCAGCTCCTATGTCAGGAATATCTTAATTACATGTAACTCTAGATCTGAAGGTGAACAAAGCTGCTGTTATAAATTAATACCTCTACATGTATGTTTACAGGAGCACAAAAACACACAGGGGAAGGAAGAGTTAGGCAGAAATACGCCTAAGCTATTGGCCAAACAGTATTGCAAATATATTGTTTCTGTGTGATTATTTCAGGGCTGAGCAGCCATGAACAAACAAGTGGCTCTAACAACAAAGGGGAGTATAGATTTTGCCTCCATACCTATGAGAACTGCTGAGGCCAGGCATGTGTCAGGGGTGTCCCTGAATCAAGACCTAGAGGAGACCATTTTGTGAAGCTGTAAAGATAAAACCTTGATTATTTTACAGACCCTAAAATGTTGTAGATGCCAGAGTCATGGGATGCTGACTAAGGAGAGATACTAAGAGTAAGTGGAACCAGCCCAAGGAAAGAAGAGTGTTGTAGCCAAAAAAGATTAAAGGAGTTCAAGATCTGAAGATTTTGACATTGGACATAGAAACACAGAGTTTGAAATCTGCCAAATTGGTTTTTAATCTCACTTTGGTTCATTATTTCCACATTATACTCCCTTCTCTACATTTTGTAATTTTTCTGTATATCCTCTGCCATTATATGTTGAAAGTATGTGATATGTTTTGGATTTAATTTTACAGAGGATTACAGATAAGAGATTGCATGTGTAAACTGAGACTGTTTTATTTCCCAGCCACCCAGACCCAAAAAGTCACATAGCAACTGTATTAATTACAACACTGTTTGGCTAATGGCTTACACATATTGCTATCTTGCTCTTAAATCTTAAAGTAATCCATTTCTATTATTTTATATTTTGGCATTTGGTTCATGGGTTACCGGTAAGGTTCTGGTATCTTTCACCTTTCGCAGTGTCTGCCTGACTCTGACTTCTTTCCTCCTCTATCTCTGTTAACATTTCTCACCTTCATATACTCTGCCTTGCCATAGGCCAATGAAATCTTCATTTAATCACTGACAATAAAACATATTCAGGGCATACAGAGGAGAATTCCACATTATCTTCCATTTTCTGACTAAATAAAAAGTCAAGTTTTAATTTTAACAGAGTAAAATTACACATAACAAAACAGCTATCAAGCAGGAATTACAGTTACAAAATTTCTTTGTGAGTCTAAAGTTTTATATTTAATAAATATTTTGTCATGATGAAAGAAAACTATAACTATAAATTCTTCAACTCCGTCAAGAACCCCAGAAGGATATAATGTCACCTAAGTAAACAGGAAGTGCTTTGTAGACAATTTCCAAATCACTATAATTGGCATAGACATCTCACTGCCTAGACAGGAACACAAAGGTCTTTTGTAAAATTGGGGCATCCATCTCCAGCCTATAGGAACATAGTATCTGGCAGACTTTGTCATGAAGCAGGAAATTTGAAATACTGTTGTGCCTATATTGGCAGTTTGTCAGTCACCTTCTTCAGTGACCTGTAGAATGTCTGAAAGTTTCTCCTGTGAAGCAGGAAGCCCTGGAGGATTATCCTGTGTTTAGGAAAGCACAGCAGTTACTTCTCTGTGGATACTGCATGTCCTCTTCATACAGAATAATGTCAAAGAGTCCAGGGAGGGATCCACAGGTTCCCAACCTCTGTGGAAACAAAAGCAGAACCTCTTTTCCAATCAAACATATTCTTAGACTCAAATTTTGAAGTCAAGGTATGTTTATGTTGGGTTAACTTAGCAGCCCTCACAATAAAATGTCTCTCTGCAGTTAGCTCTTTAATCAAAGATTCAAAAAAACACAATATAAGACATAATCCAGACTGTCTATTTTCTATCTTTACAGGGCATTTTAAATATTACTTTCACTGCCTCTTTAGTCTGTTTTTTTAAAAAAATATTTCCTTCTGTATAATAACATCCTATACCTTTTTTATTAGCCTGCATACAGTTTTTAAAACACACTACGACCCATCTAGAGGTTTATTTTTGTCTGGATATGTTTTTATTGCATATATTTAAGCCTTTTAGGATCACAGCTCTAAAGTGTAAAGGAGTTATGACCACTGTCTGTATGATCCACCCTGCTTGATTTTTCAACAAGGCAATGGTCCATTTACCACCACCTCTCAGAGCCATGCTTATATCCCCAACTCTGGGAAGCAGTTGGCTCATGCTGTTAACAAGTAACTGCCTGGCTCTGCCTTCTTTCCTCCTCTATCTCTTCTTGAATTTCCCTCCTTGCTATACTAGGCCCTGCCATAGGCCAAAGCAGCTTCTTTATTAACCAATGGTAATAAAACATATTCACAGCATCCAGAGAGGAATACCACCTCATGCATGAATCTCAGAAAAGACTCTAAACTTTGGACTTTAAACATTATTGAGATTGTGATAGACTATGGGGACTTTGAATTTGGATTGAATACATATTTTCATTATGATATGGCTACAAGCCTTTGCAAGCCAGGGAGTAGAATATGGTGGTTTGAAAGAAAATTGCCTCCAAAGGATGTGGAAATATTTAGAGATGTGGCTTAGCTGGATTAGTTCTGATCATGTTGGAGTAAGGCTGTCACTGTGGAGGAGGCTTTGGGTTCCCTTATATGCTCCAGATAGTCCCAGCATTACAGATCATTTTCTGTTGCCTGTAAGATAAAAGACTTTCAGCTACTACGCCAGGACCTTGTCTGCCTTCAGGCTTCCATGTGCTATCATTATGATAATGGGCTGAACCTCTGAATTGTAAGGGAGACTCCCCTACTAAATATTTTCTGCATATGAGTTGCTGCAGTGATAGTGTCTCTTCATAGCACAGACAACCTAACTAAGAGAGTTATCAGTGAGTTCACTAGGAATATTTCACATATAACCCAATGCAATATCATATCTCTCTCATGGCCTCTGAGTTACCTCATTCAGTAGGATTTTTTTGTTGTACTTACTTTCATTTACCTCTGAGTTTCATGATATTTTTCTCTTAAAGGCTGTATTTTTCAAACAAGGAAAAGTAGATGAGAGTTACCACGGGGGCTCTTATTTGTGAGACAAAACTGAGATAGCTGAACTGGGAGGAACAATATGTTACACTGGGAGGAACAATTGGCAACACTGGGAGGAACAATATGTTACACTGGGAGGAACAATTGGCAACACTGGGAGGAACAATATGTTACACTGGGAGGAACAATAGGCAACACTGGGAGGAACAATAGGCAACACTGGGAGGAACAATAGGCAACACTGGATTACATAAATAAGATTTCAAACCTAGTTGCAGTTTGAAGACTTTGCGTCAAAATTAACAAAAATAATTAAGTTTAAATCATGAAGAAAATGAATAAAAGAAAAATACCTTAATTTTTCCAAAGTATCAGTGATGTAAAAATAATAAGAATCAGTTAGAGTAGAGGGCTCATCAATAGGACAAATAAAAGCGAATGATTATTACTATTTTAAAACCCTTAAGTCACACTTGTGTAGCTCGAGAGTAGCATTTTGCACACTGTGCTGAAGTTCAGTGGTTCAAGCTCAAATGACTCTTATACTTTTCAAAGCTTTTCAGCATAAGAGTGTAGGTCAGTGTTAGTATTCATGCCTAACATGTGGCTGTTTTTGAGTACAAACCCAGAAGTTCTGTGAAGAAAATAATTTGGGGCACTAGTGAGATGAATGACTAGGTAAAAATCATCTCTAGCTAAGCCTGACAAACACGAGTGTCTTACTCCTCACTTTATATCTATGGATTTTAGGATTCTTACAAGCCTTTGAATGAATACTAAATTTGGATAAATTTAAGACATTGCATACTATATGGGTGTTTGGGTACTGTATAACCCACTATGAATGACATTTTTCTAGTTACATCTATTTAAATATGAGTACCACTATTTCATGCTTTTTTGAAATGTGAGTTACATTCCATTGTGTAAATGTACTGCTTATTCCTTACCCATTTGTGGGCATCTAGGCTGTTTCCTATTTCTAACAAAAATGAATGAAACAGCTGTCTATGCAATAGGATATAGAGCTTTTCTGGTATTTGGCCAGAAGTGTTGGACAAAGATAATAAAGTAGATAAATTCCCAGCTTTCCAGTAGCAACCATCACTGACTTCAACAGTGGCTATGTATGTGCATTTATACCAGCAATGAACAAGGATTCTTTCTCTTCCATATCCTCACCACATTGTGTTGCCAATTTTCTTATTATTCTTGGCCATTCTGATTCATGGAAGATGCAATCCCACAGTGGTTTTGATGTGCAAATCCCTGATGAATGAGGATGTAACTTGTCCTTTAAAAAAAGCCAGCATTTGAATGGTCACTAATGAGTCATTAGATGAATCAATTTATAAATGAAAAACAAAGATAAGTAGATGAAAGCCATGGAAATGAGGCATTAGGGAAGACAATGAAAAGATTAGTATTCAGAGAGAAACAATAGCAAGTAGAGCATCAAAATACGTCAGACATACATCACATGGGGACACTAAGCAATTTTATTTCCTGGCAATATATAAATGCAATACAATTTTGTGGTTTTTATCTTCAAAATTAAGTCAAACTTCTTAATGGTATACTTTTACATTAGAATTTAAAGATCCCATAGTTGATAAGTGGTTAAAGGGAATTCATGAAGTTGAGGGTCAAAATTTAGATAGGAAAAGAAAAGAAAAAAATATGGAGGTAGGGAAGGAGAGCCTACAAGTCATCCTAAACAGAGATTTGAATCTTGCCCTTAAAACCACCTGCCAAGCACTACTTGAGGCAGTAACGATCTGTGTGCTCAGAGCGCCATCTAGCGTTCAACCAAAAGGAAGGTAGATGGAAACCTACAAAAACTTCTAAAATGAATGCAGAGGGACCACACAATATAAAATGATTTTTGCTCTTTTCTCAAAGATCTAAAGATTCATCTCAAAATCAAAACCTATTGTCTGATTTCTACAGGAGATATCTATTGTATGTTCCCATGCAGAGACGCAAGGAGTGCTTACACAGGATCCTATTAGCAGTCACACCATACACAAATCAGCACAATGGTTAAAGATCAATGTGAGTTCTTAAAGACTGATTGAATGAAAAACTGGATCAAGAGATATATTTTTTATTGCACAGACATAGTGCAGACTCGACTGTATACCTAGCTCATCTGACCGTTGTTTATGTGATATTGATTCTTATTTCTGTATGGGTGCATTTTCTTCCACATCCTTCTCACATCAGTTACAATAACAGAGAGAGTTTCATTAGCTGAAGTTTTGTAGCTTGGTACTCGTTACACCATCCATGATGTGTGAGATTGGCTGTCTATTTGTCTCAGAGTCCAAGAAGAGGGACACTGCTGACAGCCCTAGATGCAGATGCCACTCACAGTGTTGGCCATTAGCACTTTCAAATGACCAAGAAGACATGTGCTGAATTTCAGGATGGATAGTGAACTGGATCTGCTTAATGGGGATGACATCTGAATGGTAAAAGCACAGCAGGTAGATCCTGACTGCCTCTATTATAAGAAAGACTGAGAAGTCCCTAGCTTTCTTTTGTTATGCAGGTTAGACAATCTCTTCCTCCTTAAGCAACTCATGAAAATTACTCCCATGGTGATTGCTTTACAGTGTTTTAACCTATATACTACTATTACAAATGGTCAGATTAATTTTCATAGTGCTATTGAGCTTTTTGCTCCATAACTTTGTATTAACTGCTGCTAGGCTATTTATTTTCTACAATACATACAATTCTGTTTCTAAAATATCTCTTTTCCTCTCATACTTACTTATGTAAAGTGTTGCAGAAAGCCATGATTTTGAATTCTTGAATTTCAGTATTAGTGGTTTTTACTTCTGTTATATTACATTAAAATTTTGACACATCATTCATTTTATTGCTTAAATGTACTATTTTATTATTCATTTTCTATCCTTACATTTCTATAATGTTTCTCTAGTCTAACTGTGACAAATTTAGTTAGTTGACAGAAAATCATGAAGTTCACCTTAAAAAGACAGGAGATATTTTCTTACAGAACTTCTTATACGTACCATGGCATAGAAAAACCCCAAGTTCAAATGTGGAAGCTCTTATACTGACTTCATATACTAACCAAATAATGAATGTTATGGATCAGGACACTTTTTAAATATCTTGGTTGCAATGCCAGAGAAGCTATTTAGCATACTAAAAATGTTCATGATAAATTGTAAATATGTTTGTGTTAAGAGGCATTGAAAATCTTCACATCCCTAAAATTCTAACTAATCATCCCTTTCAGTTAAAAGTTTTTACCATGAATTCATGGGCCCATATTTGGCATGAATTGTAGAGATTTCAAGATCAAACATTTATAGAATTTGTAACAGATCACCACAAAAATCTAGTTTTTAATTAGAAAAACACATAATGATAAATTGAGGGTAACACATATAGTCATATATCTTTTGAATTCCACGAGCTCATTGATATATCCTGAAACTTACATTTTAATATTTAGTTAAAAGATTGTTTCTCAGATTAGTTCAATAACTTTTCCACCATGCTACTCTCAAAGTTCTGTTTTACTAAGAACATAATACTCGTCCATCTATAACCCTGCTCACAGAAGCAATCATAGATTCATACCTGTCCAGTGCAGCACTATTTATAAAATGCACACTTAAAACACTTAAGAAGTATTTTATCAGTGCATAGATATTAAGACATTGTTACTCAGTATCTTCCCATAGGATGTTTTCAAATGACTTCAATGTGTTTCCTTCCTCATATTCACTCCTCTCCCTTGAACTCCATTCCCCTTACCAGATAACCCAGTGTGCACCACTGATCTGTCACAACTGTTTTCTATAGTCTTCCTTCCATTTCCTTCATCCCTTTAACAGACTGCCATGCTATGTTACCAGTTTCTGACCTAACACATTTATCGGAAAATCATTTGTCAGTTGTGCCTTTGAATCCTTCTCTTGTTGTACACACAGTTTCACAACTTGTATTCAAGAGCTTTGACGTTGCTTTGTGCACAGGTGTAGAATTTGTGACCTAATTTCCTTCAGCTCCCAAGTTACCTAAGATTGCATTATGAGGTGCCACTGAGAATTTACCTTTCAAATTTTTGTATAATAAATATGGAAGGTGAATACTAGGGTTTTAAAAATCATTAAAATTATAGGATAATACAAAAGTCATAGTAATCCATCTGAATGTACAGGATTGTAGCACAGAGGTATGGAACTTGCCAAATATAGAAATGGCCTGTGTTAAATCCATAGAAACAGGATAAAAATAAAAACTGAAAATTTTGGAAATCACATATCATAACATTATGCCCCCCACACACAACACACCACATGCAAACATAAAAAAAAATCTATGTATTTCTGTGTTGTAAGAGGGAATAAAGGCAAATTTTTCTGTAAAATAATTTATGAAAAATACTTCTCAATACTTATGATTCATGTAGTTACTATTCAACAACATAAAATTAGGGACTTTTCATCCAAATTAAAACTTTAAAATATACATTTGTTTGGAAGTATAGGTCAGGAGTAGTCCAGTGGCCTAGCTTGAACGAAAACATAAATATACCTAATATGACAAAGGAATTAGTATTTTTTTCTTTATACAATTAATTTTATTTTCTGCACAGACTATGTAGAATGTATAATTTACAATACGTTTAAATCATGTTGTAGTATTTGCTAAAGGGTGCATTATGGGGAAATACTGGAATAATTGCTTAAAAGTACTTAAAGTCTCAATACTGGTTTAAATTATAAAAAATAAACGTCATTAACATTTCTGGTGTTCGAGTGCATTAACTGGTTCTTTGGAGCCCATTCCTTATGGAGGGATACCTTGCTCAGCACAGATACAGGGGAGGAGGGTCTTGGTGATATGAGAGACTCTGTTGACTCTCCATGGGAGGGGGAGGGGGTAGGAGAGAAAAGGAGGGAGAGGAAATTGGAATGGGTATGTAAAATAAGATTGCTTTATTTTTTAATATTTTCGGCATTACACTTTATGTATTAATTTTTTACTCCAACAGCGATTTAATTGACTCCCCATGGGAGGAGGAGGGGGGAAGGAGAGAAAAGGAGGGAGAGGTAATTGGAATGGGTATGTAAAATAAGATTGCGGTTTTTTTAATATTTTCGGCATTACACTTTATGTATTAATTTTTTACTCCAACAGCGATTCAATTGCTTCTGGATGAAGTACTTTTTGAAAGGGTGCTTTATAGAAGCCTTTATGCTTAGTTGTGGCGCTTACGTTTAAATTTTACGTTTAGTCTGTTCTGATGACTAGCTTTAGAAATCTAGCAAATCGCCAAACATGCTTCATACGCTTTATCGACGGGGGAGAGGGGTGGCCCGCATTAAAGCTGATCACAGCCTTTCCCTTTCATATGCTCCCCCCGCCCCTAAAAGCCTACAGCAGAATCAGGCAGCCTGGGAAAGATGTACGACAGGAATTACATCACAGACCCAGGCTGCGGAACAGCCTGTGAGAAAAGGAACCGTGAAAAACTACAAGGACCAGAGTTCCTTTCCGTTTCCATCTTACCCTAGTGCCTCACAGAAGCAGAAAAACCCCGGTTAAGTTTCTCTGCGGAAAGTCACATTGAAAGCATTTCTTATGTTTTCAAATCTAGGAATTCATTCATTGTCGTAATCATGAATTTGCAATTATACAGATTTTATAACTTCTGCCTTGTTTTCTTAAGATACAGAATTACAAATGCGTCCTAAAGAAAGTTTTGGTTTTATAAATAACAAAATGAAGTATTCCGCGTTAATTATGGGGACAGAGAAGTCATTTATGTGCCAGTCAGCAAGGGATCTGAAATCCTTTTCTGGCCTCTGAGAGTTATCCACATACATATAATGTCCACTCACACAAACATACATATACACATACATAAAAATAAAAAAAAATCCTTAGAAATCTTCATCTTTTTGGAATTAATTAGGCTTTTTTAGTTTTTAAAAATTGCATATATACTGTCAGAGTGTGTACTTGATCATCTACTGGGGAGGATGAGAAATGTCAACGTCAGGAGTCCTTATTGGACACATTGGACAAAAGCAGGGGGAAGGTTCAGTCACAGACCTGGCTTCCTGACAGTGTTGCTGAGCCTGCCCTTCAAGGTGCGGTTATACAGTGATGGGAGGCTGTCCAGACACCAACAGAACTGCTACAGTACCATGCAGGCTCAGCCCTTCTCCCCACAACAGACTCTGATTCTTGCAACGTTCAGCTGGGACTCTGGATTTGCATTTTGAAGCAAGTTCTCTAGGACATTTGTTGTTCTTAACACAGACTACATTTTGAGAAAAACAGATGGGGCGGGGAGCGCTTTGGTCTCTGTGTCTCCTGCCATTTCAAAAGGTTTTGCATTGGTTGAGTCCACTGATCAGTTCATATAGCAGATTGCAGTGCTCTCAGAAGGAAGGAAGCTAGCCTGATTGATTTCCACCAGGAGGGTTCTTATGTCTTCAATCACTGGTGGATGGAAAAGACACTATGCTCTTTTCATATGAATTACTTTGTGCATTTTATAGGCAGTGCCCATGTATGAATTAATATCACATCTCTCAGACATTGTGAGGCACATAGTTTAAACAACTGATACCTTTCTTTTAAAGTCTACATCTTTATAACAATCATTTACATCATCCCCCCCCATTCACTGTGTATATAGTTCTTGCTTTTGTATATGGAATTTATTGAGGAAGACTCTTCAAGGCTATTGTTTAATTTTCAACTCTTTTGGATCCCACTGAGGTTTGTGAAAGGCCCTGTCTAGTTGGTGTTTGGTCTTTGGATTCTAGGTGCCTTGTGACTTTTCCTTTTCCTCACCAATTTCTGCCACAATTGCTGCATCGTCCCTCATAGCCTCCCTCTCAATTGCCAGGGGTTTAGGAAGTCATGTGACTACACAGTTTGTGTCCAGCAGCAGCGAACAGCATCTGGCCAGGCTGCGAAAGCTACCTTGCTCACATTAAAATGAATGAATATGGCCGTCATGATTTGTGACATTACTTCAGTGGCTTAACAACCTTCAGATTTTCTGCCTTCAACCACAGTCGTGAGACTACAGTGTCAAGATTGGCAAGATGTGGCTCGAATTCATTTTTCTTGCAGAGCAAACCCTTGTCTCTCCAACTGTGTTTGTATTTTCATATGTATTCTGCTCTACAATGTGAAACAACATAGATTAAAGTCCAAACGGAAATGCCAAAAAAAAAAAAAAAATGTGTTCCGTATCATGGAATGGGCCTTAAATAAAATCAAATAAAGGATTTTTACTCTCACAACATTTGTGCCACTATTACAACAATTTATTGTGTAGGCAAATCCATATTTTACTTCAAAGGATTGAGAGCTGGCTGGATGTGAAATGTCTCCTCAGGAGCATTTATAATTACTTGACGAATGAGGAATGCTATCCAGGAGCGATGAAGAAACCAATACATTCGCCATGTTCTGTCAGATCTATAATTGTTGGCCCTTAGACATAGGACCTTATTATTTGTTTGTTTAAAACAAACATTAGCCTCCAATATGATCTCAATTATTTGGGAAATCATACTGGAAAGATTTGGTCAGGTAATCTATTAAACATAATACCTACCTGACACTGGAGGCTTCATTTGGTAGGAAGAGACATCTCCCTGGGGCTTTTTGTTCCTGTGCTGTGATGATTTCACTGACATTCCTTTAATTTATATCTTATACACTAAGAAGTCTACTGGAGGCGGTTTCTATAACAATTTGCAAATGGTCCATAGTAGCATGTATCCCTCCTGGGATTTTTCTCTCTATACCCAACTTCTTTCCCCTCTTTGTCTATTATTCCATTTCAGTATCTTCTCCAGTGTGATACAAAGTTATTGAACTACTTTCCCTTTCTCAAAAAAGTTTTCCTGCCTCTTAGTCTCTGAGGATTTAAGGATTCTTACATGTTTTTGTAATGATTAAATTCTAAAATTGGATAAATTGAAGACATTAATACTATATTTACCTGTGGTTACTGAGTAACCCAATAAGGATGATATTTTTCATGCTACATCTAGCTACATATGAGTTTCATTATTCCATATATTTTTTGAAAATTTAGGGTTTTTTATTTTTACTTTGTTTTTAAGAAAAACAAAATTATTATTTTCCATTTTACATACCAATCACATTTCCCACTCTTCCTCTTACCATTCCATCCACCTTTCCCCTCCATATCCCCCAATCCACTCCTCAGAGATTGTAAGGCACCCTGCTTTGAGCAAGGACAAAGGACCTCGCTACTATATCTAGGCTTAGCAAGGCATTCATCCAAAGCAAACGGGTTCCAAAATGTCAGTACAAGCAATAGGGATAATTGGGGGAAAGGGATGGTAAAGATGGAGGAAGAGCGGATATGGGAGCAGGGAAGAAGATATCTTAATTAAGGAAGCCCTTTTAGGGTTTGCAAGAGACTTGGATATAGAGCAGTTCCCAGATTTCTAACGGGATGTCCTCAGCTAGGTCCTTGGGCAGCAGACAAGAGAGTGACTAAACTGGCCTTCTCCTATAGCCACACTGATGAACATCTTGCATATCACCATAGAACCTTTATCTGACAATGGATGGAGATAAAGACACTGGAGCACTAGACTGAGCTCCCAAGGTACAGATGAAGAGCAGAAGGAGGGAGAACATGAGGAAGGAAGTCAGGACCGTGAGGGGTGTGTCCACCCATGGAGACTGTGTGACTGATCTAATGGGAGCTCACCAAGGCCAACTGGACTGGGACTGAATGAGCATGTGACCAGACCGGTCTCTCTGAATGTGGCTAACAATGAGGGCTTAAGGAGAAGTCAATGATAATGGCACTGGGTTTTGATCCTACTGCATGTAATGGCTTTTTGGGAGCCTAGTCTGTTTGGATGCACACCTTCCTAGACCTGGATGGAGGGGAGAGTGCCTTGGACTTCCCACAGGGCAGGGCACACTGACATCTCTTAGGACTGGAGAGGGAGGGGGAGTTTGAGGGGGGAGTGAGAGGACAATGAGAGGAGGCAAGGAGCTGGTAATTTTAAATAAATAAATATAAATAAATAAATAAATAAATCATTTTAACACCCTCTCCCCATAAATAGGGATAAATCCTGGTGCCACTGCTAGTGGCTCTGCAGTCTGCCCCTTCCAGACAATTGTCACCTATATTCAGTGGAACTAGTTTGGACCTATTCTGGACCCTTCCCTGTCTAGCCAAGTTGGTGAGCTCCCATTTGCTCAGGTAGACTGTTTCAGTGGGTGTCTCCACCATTGTCTTGATCTCTTCGCTCATATTCTTACTCCTCCCACCCTTCGACTGGAGTTTCATAGCTCTGAGTTATATTTCTTTGTCCAAATAGATAATCCATGTTCATTACCCATATATGGACATCCAGGATGTTTCCTGTTTTTGACTAATATGAATGGAACAGGGGTCGCTGTAATAGGATGTAGAGCTTTTTTGGAATCTGACAAAGAGTGGTGCATCTAGATAAAGAAATAAATCTCTTTCCAGTTTTCCAGGGGCTCCCAACATTGATTCCCACAGTGGCTATGTAATCTGCATTTCTCCCAGCAGTAAACAAGGACTTCTCCATATCCTCACCAGCAGGCACTGCCAATTTTCCTATTCCCACCCATTCTGATTAATGAAAGATGAAATCCCACAGTGGTTTTGATGTGCATATCCCTGATGAATGAGAATGTGACCTTTTCTTTAAAGAAAACCAGCATTTGAATGGTCCTTAAGGAGTTATTAGATGAAGCAAATTGTAAGTGAAAAACAAAGATAAATAGGTAGAAGCCATGGAAATTAGAGGTAGGGAAGACAATGGAAGGATTAGTATTCAGAGAAAAACCATAGCAAACAGAGAAGCCACAATATTTTGGAAATACATCACAAAGGGATACTAAGTAATTTTACTTCCTGGCAGTATATAAATGTAATAAAATTTTATAAATTCGTCACCAAAAGTTAAGTGAACTGACTTTAGAATATACATTTACTACTGGAATGTGACAAGTCATGATAAAAGCAGATTTGAATCTTGTTCTTGAGAACCACCTGCCAAGCTATGCTTGAGCAACTAGGGAGCTATGTGCTCACAGTGCCATCTAGTGTTCAACAAAATGGGGAGGCCGATGGAAACCTAGGAGAAGTTCTAAAAGGAATACAGAAGGACCTAACAATAGGAAGTGACTGTGTTCGTATCTTTTCATTTATTATTTTTTACTTTCATTTTACACCCAATCGCAGTTCTTCCCACCTCTCCTTCCACCTTTTCTAAAGGATTAAATAAAAAAGTCTCAGAGTCCAAACTATGGCCTGATTTGTACAGGGGTTATCTAGTCTATGTTCACATGCAGACATTGAAGTACTTTTGCAGGACCCCTTTATCTGTCACACCATACACAAATCAGTACAAAAGTTAAGGCCAGCCTGGTCTACAAGAGCTAGTTCCAGAACATATCTCTGACCCCTTCCCCTCAACCCTCCACTTGTGGAAATAATTATTTAGTCTACAACACCTTCTCAAGGTGATAGATGCTTTCAGACCATGCTTTGCTCTTATGAATTCTGGTAATTAATATTGGCCTTAATAAACCTGCCATTGCTCTGGAGGTTTTTTCAGCAGTTCAGACCACTGAATACTCTCCATGAAAGCCTATGTTTAATTTGGAGCACCATATTTCTACAGACAAGGATCTGAGACACCAGGCCCAGGGGATCAGAGGTAATCTTCTGCCCTCTTCCCGATCTGCAGATAATGAGTTTCACATACATTTATCCAAACACGTTACACAATAATAAAAGATAAAGCTTTTTAAAATCTGTCTTTGCAATTTGCATCTTTATTTTTCTGGACACAGTTTCTCAATAACTATGGAGCCAGTTCTAGAACTCATTCTGTATACTAGGGTGGCCTTGAACTCACAGAGATCATCCATTCTCTCCCTCCCAAGTGCTGGAATCAAAGGCATGTGCCACCATTGCCCAGAAACTGTTGGCATATTTTTAAAGTCAATTAGGTCTAAACAGAATAATTTCTGCCGTAAACTGAGACCAATGTTGGTATTTATTATCACTCAATAAATCCTGACATTGTACAAAGTGCAAACATATCTATTTCTCACTTTAGTTATCTGTTAACGACACAGAAGAATCCCTAGCAATATAAGATCCCCCTGCCACATGGATCTCTCCAATTTTGCCTGAGGAAATTAATGCTGCTTTAGCATTAGAAATACCATTGGCATTTACTGAAGAAAATGTTGAGAAATAAAGTGAAGATGGCCTTAAAGATGTTCGCTGACAAGCCATTCCGTGTATTTACTAGTGAACGTACCAATTCACTCCAGCTTCATTTATATGAGGTCTATAGGTGTGACTCGTGAGGAATTTACAAATTCATGTAAAAAGACAACATGAAGAATAGATATGAGACTGACTTTTAAGAAAACAAAATACTAGTGAAAAGGATGGTACGTTAGAACCTGCTGCATTTATATAGATTTAATCAACACAGGTTGTGGATTCAATGTTGCAGATTGCACATTCAACAACTGTGAGCTAACAGTTTATTATTGGATGGCAAGGCAAAAAGTCAGAAGATGCCCCAAGTGGAATGAGCTGGACTCGGTGTTCTATGGTTTAAAGACCAGCCTGACCCAAGGCATTTGGCAATAATCTCTGTTCAATGAGACAGCAAAAAATGATGTACAGATGTACAGTTCTGTCTGTGTACACTATACATTTGCTGAGGGGTCAGGTGGACATTTCACTGACCTCTGTTGTCTCCTCTTTCCTTTAGACTCACAAAAGTCTTAATCCCGAGTTTGGATTTCCCAAAATCTGTGGTGATTTCCCTTTCTTAATCAGAATACTGTTCTGGTTTTAGGAGTGGAGTGGCTGGGAACCTGGAAGGGAAAGACAAAAACCCGGAGCAAGTATTCATCCCTTGTCCGTCTATTTGAGTTCCTTTGTGAATCCTGTCTTTTCATCTGATCTTTCTCTCTAGTGGCTACAGACTTGAGAATCCATTAATTCTTTGGATTTGCCTTGTTCAACATCTCTCTTTCTATTTCTCTTTTAAGGCACTAAATATCAAGACAGAGAGAAAGACAGGAAAATAATTTACTTTCTCATTAAGTCTCAAAGGCAGGATCCTCTGGAATTTCTTTTCCTCGTGAGCTAAACAATGTTTTCTAATTGCACTGGAGGAAATTTCAGTGTTGCATGACTATGTGCTTGGCTTATTTGGAGGTAATTCTCGCTCATCTCCTCTCCTCAGGTAATTAGAAAAGAGTTCTTGTAGTGTTTCCCCAAGCTTCCAAACTGAAGATCTTTAACATTACAAAATATGTTCAATATGGTCTGGCCAAACAAAGTTGGTGGTGACAGAGACTATGTTTCCTGAAAATTGGGATGAAACTCGTGTTCTATTTTATTACTCTGAGCTAGATCCCTGCAAACGTTTGTTCCTGAGCAACAGGAAGTTCCAAGTTCCTCGTCAATCAAGCCACGGTAGACATTAACTTGCTCCTCCAAAGCAGTAGAAAAGAAAGATTTCCCTGATTAAAAACAATCTATTGGCGAAAGACACTGAAATTTTCTCCTAGACAACTTGTATGCAGTCATTCAAAAATTATTTTTTTCTTCTCATTTTTTTTATTAAAGATTTCCATCTCCTCCCCTACTCCTCCCCCTTCCCTCCCCTCCTCTCCACCCATATCCCCTCTCCCTCCCTCTCCAGGTCAAAGAGCCATCAGGGTTCCCTTCCCTATGTTAAGTTCAAGGTCCTCCCAACTCCCCCTAAGTCCAGTGAACAACCAAACTGACAAGGCTCACAGTGAGCCCGTCCATGCTGAAGAGTCCAAGACCATCCCCGTTGTCCTTGGTTTCTCAGTCCTCCTCCACCATCAGCCACATTCAGAGAGTCTGGTTTGGTCCCCTGTTCCATCAGTCCCATTCCAACTAGACTTGGTGGTCTCCTGCTAGTTCTGTCCCACTGTCTCAATGGGTGAATGCATCCCTCACAGTCCTGACTTCCTTGCTCATGATCTCCCTCCTTTTGCTCCTCATCAGGTCCTTGGGAGCTCAGTCCGGTGCTCCAATGTGGGGCTCTGTCATTTTCTCCATCCAACGCCAGGTGAAGGTTCTATGGTGATATGCAAGATATTCATAAGTATGACAATAGGATCTGGACATTTATGGCTCTCTCTCCTCAGCTGCCCAAGGAACTAGCTGGGGGCATCTTCCTGGATACCTGGGAACCCCTCTAGAGTCAAGTCTCTGCCAACCCTAGAATGGCTCCCTTAATTAAGATATATAATTCCTTGTTCCCATATCCACCCTTCCTATATCCCAACCATCCTATTCCCCCAAGCTCTCCCCATCCTCCACTTCACACTTTTCTCTCCCCATCCCCCCACCCCCCCCCTCCCACCCCACCCCCATGTTCCCATTTTTTGTCTGGCAATTTTGTCTACTTCTAATATCCAGGAGGATAACTATATGTTTTTCTTTGGATTAACCTTCTTATTTAGCTTCTCTAGGATCACGAATTATAGGCTCGATGTCCTTTATTTATGGCTAGAAACCAATTATGAGTGAGTACATCCCATGTTCATCTTTTTGGGCCTGGGTTACCTCACTCAGGATGGTGTTTTCTATTTCCATACATTTGCATGCAAAATTCAAGATGTCATTGTTTTTTACCACCGAGTAGTGTTGTAGGCATGTCTTCTATCAATCTGTTGATTTCATTGGTTAATTAATAAAGAAAACTGCTTGGCCTAATAGGTTAGAAAATAGGTGGGTGGAGTAGACAGAACAGGAAGAAGGAAGTGAGTAAATGGCTCAGTCAGATGCCACACCTCTCCTAAGTGAGAGAGATTGCCATGCCTCTCCTCAGATCCAGACGCCATGAAGCCAGCCACCAGGACAGACATGCTGAATCTTTCCTGGTAAGACACCACTTTGTGGTGTTACACAGATTATTCGATATGGGTTAATCAAGGTGTGAGTAAGAGGCTGAAATTAATGGGTCAGGCAGTGTTTAAAAGAATACAGTTTCTGTGTAATTATTTTGGGGCTTAAGCTAGCCAGCGGCTGGGAGCCGGGCAGGAATGCAGCCCACAGCTCCACACTACAGAATGGCGCCAACGTGGATAACTGAATCCACAGAAAGCTTGAGAAAGCTTGGGAAAGAATAGAGTAAAGCATGTTTTCTTGTTAATAACAATTTCTCTGGTTTGGCTCTGCTTGCTAGAGGTAAGCAAGCGCTCTCATCTAAGAGAGGCTTCCTGACTCAGCTTTAGCTGCAGAACCCTGAAGCTCTTTTAAGAGGTCCTGCCATGAAACACTTAAATGGTGTTGATGAAAAGCTGAACACATGCCTTTCAGTCTTCAGCCATAGCAGGAAAAAAGTTGTGCTGTTTTAAAATGCTGGCTTTCTGGGCCGTCCTGCCAGGGCAAACTCTGACTCTTTCAAGCAGGCTGTCCTGACTATGGAGCTTTTGATTGTTGTTTAACACTGTTGCAGCTTGCTTGCTGGCAGGGACCTTGAACTGCCACAGAGTTGTGGTGATAAACATGGCTACAACCAGTACCTCTGCCATGTGGTTGGAAAGCTAAGGAATGGGCTGGATCTAGCTGTCAAAGTCACGGCTTTAGTCCTACCAATATTGTTTCATAAATTAAAGCCTCATGTGGTCACAAAAAGAGAGATATACAGTAAAAGAAATATTCAAAGTCGAAGAAAATGTCTAAATGGTTTACTATGTGTTGGGAATATACGCAGGCTAAAGGTTAAAGTTCTTAAAAGTAAAAAAGAAAAAGAGAGTAATTTGGGTGTGATGGTACACGCCTTTAATCCCAACACTTGGGAGGCAGAGGTAGATTGACCTCTGTGACTTCAAGGTGTGGCAGGACACACCTTTAATCCCAATGCCTGGGAGGCAGAGACAGACAGATCTCTGTGAGTTCAAGGTGTTGTAGCACACACCTTTAATCCCAGGACTTGGGAAGCAGAGACAGTGGATCTCTATGAGTTTAAGGACAGCCTGGCTTACAGAGTTATTCCAGGACAAATATACTGAGAACCCGTCTAAAAAACATAAAAGTAAAAATAAATGAAATAGAGGTTAAAATAAAGTCATATAAGATGGAAAATACACAGAGAATCTTGATACTATATGCTATTATGCTCTCTTTGAATTGTTTGAATGCTGAGGAAGGAGCAACAGCTGCTAAAAGATATTTGTTTAAAAATGCTGCTGAACTAATCCACGAAAGATATCTTTGTTGGGGCAGCTGGCCCAATCCCTGCGTTCAGGGGCGTGGCTGCTCCAGCGGGGGAGCATTCCCTTTAAATAGGATTGGGGGCCGGAAGGCGGCCCCATTCTTGGCGCTCGCCCGCGCTCTCCTTCTGCTCCGTTGGACCCTTGGTTCTGTGAGTTCCCTTATCTCCCTTTGTATTAAAATTGAGTAATTATAAAAGGACTATTTTTGGTTATTTCCAATCTTCGCCGCTTCATCTGGCGCCCTTTGAAAAAAAAAAAACTATATGAGTGTTGATTCTTGTATATTGATATGTTGAACATTGTATGAGAGTATGATACTACCTCTGTTTGAAACAATTGTTATATTGACATTGTTTACCATATTGCACTGTACATTTCTACCTCAGATATTATTTATGTAAGGACCCTGTTTACATTTGGAAATCATTGTCTTCATTTTTTGCACAGTTGTCTATTCTATTAGTCATAAAGTTACATAAGTGTTGAGAATTATATGTTGGTCATATTTATATTTAGGACAATCAGGTTTTTTAGACACATAGAGGTTGTATTTAGTATAGATAGCATAATCTTCAACCTCTTTGAAGAACTGTAGAACATGGCCTTTAATCTAACCTACAGTTTTGTATTTATGAGACACAATCACTCCTGGCAACAATGCTCTACTCCCGAGAGAACATTGAGCACCAAAGACACTCCACTGGGAGTTTGTCTTCTACTTGGCAGAACTGGCCTTGGGGCAAAGAAAAGCCCATACCTCCATTACTGACTAAAGTACGAAATATCCATAAGTGGATAAAACAGAATTGTCTTATCTTGCCAAGACAGGATAGGATAGTTCTACTAAAGGTTCCTTGCCATTGTATAATGGTATGTCAGGTTTTTTCAGGCCTCAGCCAAAGTTGGTTGCCTCAACATTGCTATCAAGAATTCGTGTGGTTGCCCAGGTAGTCAATTGTCTCTGTCTTCTGTTGCACATTTTGGAAGTTTCTCGTTTGTACTTCCTGGTTGCTTTGGTAAATTTACTCTCCTTCTCAGATCTTTGATGGGGTTGAAGATTAGATAATGGTAGCTACCTTCTAGATTATTTAGACTTCCCAAAGTAGAGTGATTAGAAAAATTCTTCGTTATATACTTCTCGCCTGATATTGTTTACTTTTTGTAATTTTATATGATCTGTTTCCATTGTATATAGTTGTATTTGGTTTCTGAATCTGTCTTATTTAGACAAAAGGGGGAGATGTTGGGGCAGCTGGCCCAATCCCTGCATTCAGGGGCGTGGCTGCTCCAGCGGGGGAGCATTCCCTTTAAATAGGATTGGGGGCCGGAAGGCGCCCCCGTTCTTGGCGCTCGCCCGCGCTCTCCTTCTGCTCCGTTGGACCCTTGGTTCTGTGAGTTCCCTTATCTCCCTTTGTATTAAAATTGAGTAATTATAAAAGGACTATTTTTGGTTATTTCCAATCTTCGCCGCTTCATATCTTGAAAATACCTTGACTTCAGAATTTGGATCTAAGGATATGATACTTTGGAAAAGAGATTCTTATTTTGTTTTTACAGAAAATGAGACCCGTTGGATTGCTTCTATCCCAATATGGTATGATAGACCACACCCTCCTGAAAGGTTTCTGTGAAAAACTTCAGAAAATTACTTCACCCAGCTGATGACTGAGATGAACCTGGCACACAGGTTACACCATGAAAGATCTGATTAACAGCGCCCCCATTCAGCATGAAGCAGTTTGGAGAGAAAAAACTATGTCCATATTCCCAAATATTGCTTATAAATGTTCTTTTACATTTAAAGGGGGATATGATATAGATATGATATAGATATGAATAATTTGCATTGGTATAGATTTTAAGGTCAATTTTGTTTTATGTATATGTATTTCTGATACTGAATAAGGTATTGTGATTGTGTAGTTCATTTTAAAAATGTATATAGGTTGTTAATGGATAGTCATCAACAATAGTAAAGCTTGTAGTCATGTTAGTTAGATTTTCTAGATATATAGAGATATATTTCAGTTAGATAGGCATTCCTAATATCTTTCAAAGACTACAGAATATTCCACTTAAATGTTTTAATAACTTAGGCTCTACCATGACAATGAGACACGTCTGCTCCTGGCAGCACCAATCTACTTCAAGAGGATGATGGGCATCGAAGAGGCTCCTTATGGAGTTTGATAGCCATTTGGGCAAGAAACTGCTCTTGCCTGGACTATTGCATAAACTGGACACAGAGAACCCTCAGAGAGAGGACTGCTGAACTAGCCTATAGGTGAGATGATCTCTCTGGGTTCCTGATTCATGAAAGAGTCTGCGAGACATTCTGCAGGACACGGCAGATAGTGACTGAACTGTCTTTGAAATTCCCTGCTTCATGGGAAAGTCTGCTGGATACTGTGGGCCTATAGGCCGAAGATAGATGCCCCAACAATACAAAAGAACTTTGGGTGACTGTCCAGGCAGCGTGATGTCTCTATCATTCCTAGAGTTTGGAAATTGCATATTTCTTATTTACTTAGGTAATATTGTATCCTTCTGGAGTCTTTGAAGGAGCTGAAGAAGAATAGATAGTTATAGTTGTTTTCCTTTGTTATGATAAAAGATAAAGTAGATATAAATATTGTAACTGTAATTTTTGCATGATAACTGTTTTGTTATATGTAATTTTACTATGTTAAAGTTAAAGCCTTTCCTTTTTGTTTAAACAGAAAAAGGGGAAATGTTGGAGGCGGGTCTTCTATCAATCTGTTGATTTCATTGGTTAATTAATAAAGAAAACTGCTTGGCCTAATAGGTTAGAAAATAGGTGGGTGGAGTAGACAGAACAGGAAGAAGGAAGTGAGTAGATGGCTCAGTCAGATGCCACACCTCTCCTAAGTGAGAGAGACTGCCATGCCTCTCCTCAGATCCAGACGCCATGAAGCCAGCCACCAGGACAGACATGCTGAATCTTTCCTGGTAAGACACCACTTTGTGGTGTTACACAGATTATTCGATATGGGTTAATCAAGATGTGAGTAAGAGGCTGAAATTAATGGGTCAGGCAGTGTTTAAAAGAATACAGTTTCTGTGTAATTATTTTGGGGCTTAAGCTAGCTGGCGGCTGGGAGCCGGGCAGAAATGGAGCCCGCAGCTCCACACTACAGAGTGGTACTCTAATATGTATATATTCCACACTTTCTTCATCCATTCTTCCACTGAAGGGCATCTAGGTTGTTTCCAGGTTCTGGCTATTACAAATAATGCTGCTATAAACATAGTTGAACAAATGCTTTTGTAATATGATTGGGCATCTCTTGGGTAAATTCCCAAGAGTGGGATTGCTGGGTCCTTTGGTAGGTGGATGCCAAATTTCCTGAGAAAACTCCACACTGCTTTCCAAAGCGGTTGCACAAGTTTGCATACCCACCAGCAATGGATGAGTGTACCTCTTACCCCACAACCTCTCTAGCAAAGGCTATCATTGGTATTTTTGACTTTAGCCAATCTGACAGGAGTAAGATGGTATCTCAACATTGTTTTGATTTGCATTTCCCTGATTGCTAAGGAGGTTGAGCATGCCCTTAAGTGTCTTTTGGCCATTCAAACTTCTTCTGTTGAGAATTCATATGGAAGAACAAGAAACCCAGGATAGCCAAAACAATCTTATACAATAAAGGAACCTCTGGAGGCATTACCATCCCTGACTTCAAACTCTATTACAGAGCTACAGTATTGAAAACAGCTTGGTATTGGCATAAAAATAGAGAAGTCGACCAATGGAATCGAATAGAAGACCCAGATCTTAACCCACAAACCTATGAACACCTAATTTTCGATAAAGGATCTAAAAGTACACAATGGAAGAAAGAAAGCATGTTCAACAAATGGTGCTGGCATAACTGGATGTCAACCTGTAGAAGAATGAAAGTAGATCCGTGTCTATCACCATGCACAAAACTCAAGTCCAAATGGATTAAAGACCTCAATATCAATCTGAACACACTGAACCTGTTAGAGGAGAAAGTGGGAAGTACTCTACAACATTTGGGCACAGGAGACCACTTCCTACGTATAGCTCCAGCAGCACAGGCATTAAGGGCAACATTGAATAAATGGGACCTCCTGAAGCTGAGCAGCTTCTGTAAAGCAAAGGACACTGTCACTAAGACAAAAAGGCAGCCTACTGACTGGGAAAAGATCTTCACCAACCCTGCAACTGACAAAGTTCTGATCTCCAAAATATATAAGGAACTTAAGAGACTAGTTTAACGACTTTAAAATGCTAATTAACCCAATTAAAAAATGGGGCACTGAACTGAACAGAGCATTCAAAAATTCTTTTCTACTCATAGCCCCTATCCCAGCCCTCTAGAACCATCCATTCTTCTCCTGTTTTGCAACATATGTAGAATAATAATATCTTCTTCATTTATCATTTAATGTATTTGCAATTATATTCTTTGTCATTTCTCATTACTTTTAGTTTGATATCTGCTTTGTTTAATACGTGAAAAAAGAGAATTCTTGGTTTCATTGACCATTTTTATTTCATCATTTTAAAGAAGTTTCTATCTCGTGGTGAACTTCATTCCTTGCAACAAAATAGTGATTGACCCATTCCACTAGGTTATTAATTCCACTAGTCTGGGTCATATTGCTAGAAAGAAGAACATCAGTGTTTCTATTTATTATTGAAATGTGGGTAATTATTTCTGTTATTTTGTTGACCTTGCAGTGTTTAGATTTCCTTTCCTTTTGTGTAGATATATGTTTATCACTGTATTTTATTGTTGGTGGTGGTTTGTGTCTTTATTTCAAAAGGTTTCTCTGTGTAGCCCTGGCTGTCCTTGAATTGACTCTGCAGAACAGACTGATGTCAGACTCATATCTATCTGCCTTCTCCTGCATAGAAATTGCTGGGACTAAGTCATGCACAACCTCCCCCAACTAAGTATTTGTTCATTATATCGGTATGTGTGGATGAATACTTACCATGGCATATGTTTAGAGGTCAGAGATTAACTTTACTGGAGTTAGTTCTGTACTTTAAGCTTGTTTTTAAGGACAGTTCTCTCTTAATGCTTTTGTTACAGTGTTCTATTAGGAGCTTTGAGCGGATGTTACTATCATTAGTTACCCAATTTCCTTAGGACATTTTTTCCTCTAATGTTTATTTTGGCATATATTCTGTATTCTGTATTGTCAGTACTTTAAATTTTAAGACATTGGGGGGAAAACAAACACACACTTTTTCCTTTTCCACTTATATTCCTAAATATTTCTTGTATCTGGAATGTATGCACTACACTTATACCCTTATAAAACGTATTTGACCTAACAAAGGTTGACATTTCGTGAACGTACTCAGAATTCTTTGAGTCATTTATGCAGTAAATGAAATATTTGGGCTGGTTCTATTTTTCAATGAAATAAAATATGTGTATTATTTCATAGGGTTTGTAATTTTAGACTGTAATTTTAGGACTATGAACTCTTAAGCCAATTGGAATTTCACTGTAAGATGAGAAATTCATTTTTGTGTGGACATAAATTTCCCAAGTTATAGCTGTCAGAAAAAAAATAATCTTCTATAATTCATTGCCTTGTCAATCATTCAAAATAAATTGAGAAGTTATTCAAATATTTGTTTGAAACAACATATTCACTTGTTTAATAGAGTCTTTATACAAAAAGCACTGCAATCTTCTGATGCTCTCATGTTAAAATAAATTTTGAAGCACTGCATGAATATAATTTTCCTAAGACAGTTTTGTGTTTTATAGATTCGTATGTTCCCATATGAATGTCTGTTAATTTGTAGATCATTCCTACCCTATTGCCAATAATCACAAGGGATTTTCTTTCCTAATGCCATGGCATTGAGACTTCTACAGTGAGAACATCTACAGACACGTTTGAAATTAGATGGCACTTTCACCCTGAGGGTAGCCACTATGTCCAGACTCTTCTGTAGCATGTGATTTAGGGGCATGGAAATAAATGCCTTATCCCATTAAAAGTAATACTGAGAAAATGGAGCAATATTGATCTTGAGACTTGGAGTGAGCAAAACAACTGACTTTTACAGCAAACAGCACTTTAGTTGCTGAACCACTGAAGCAGGTTGCTTTCTATATCATCCCCTCATGGTGAGAGTCACCACATTTATTTACCACAGCCTCCAAGAGGGGCAGTGCATCTGGCAACCTTAACTGCAGAGACCTCACTCAATGTTGGCCATTAACACAAACAGTCCCCAGGAAATATGTTAGCTTCATTATGGCTGACCAACTAGCTCTGTACTAAGGGTAAAACTTTTGAATGGTAGGAGGACAGCTGGCCTAGCAGGTAGATCATCCTGGCCTCTGAATACAGGTAGAACTGAGAAGTCATCATGAAGACCGCTCTTCCCTACACAGATTTCTTTTGTTCTTCACATTAGACTGGTCTTTTAAACCTTAAATCAACCACTCTTCAATTACACTGCTCTCTGTCTTTTTATTGAGGAAAACTATTAAAATTCAGAATCATTACTGAAATGTATATATTTATTCCAATAATGCTGTTGACCTTCCAATGTTAGGTGTTTCCTATTCCATTTTGTGTAAAAAAAATCCTTCATTATATGTGTCAGTGTGAATGCATGCTTGCATGCCACATCATGTGTTTGGAGGTTAGAGGTCAACTATAGTGGACGTGGTTCTGTCCTGTCCACTGTATTGGCAAGTGAAGATCTTCTTGTTGCTGAGTCACACAACTGACTATCACCGCAATCTTCACTTTCAGATATGCTTATGTATGTAAGTGTTTATTTAGACACGTGTAAATACCAGAAACCTCCTCATTCTTCCATTATCAGTCTTCACTTTTTGAGAAATACAAGCTTACTTTAATTCTTTTGATTCTCAGAAATCAAAGATAAGAATATATGAAAGAAACTGAGCAAGGCAATTCTGGTATAACTTCGGGTCTCTTCCTTGTCTTAAATGCACATTGCAGAATACTATATCTAATTAATCTTTTGGTAATCAGTGATTCCTGTTTATACAGTTGAAATATTTTTCTGTGCTTCCTCTTCAACATGAAAGACTTTCATGTATCTACACTGTCTTAGTGTGAAAACTAACTGAGTGCCCTTTTCAGCTATATTTGCTGTTATTATTATTATTATTATTATTATTATTAGAGTTATTATTATTATTATTTTATTTCAATGTTACTTCTCTTGTCTTGTGATTTTCCATCAAACTAATTCAATATAAACTTCTGGATTAGCATTTATCTCCACATTCTCAAACACACATAATAAAACACCATTTAAATATTATCCAAATTTTAAAGAACTTTCTCCCTTTTACTTTTAAAGAATTATTGAAGTAGCAGCTCTACATATCCTTACTTAATGTGGGCTATCATGTTGGGAGCATGACATGAAGGTCCGTGTGCCCACAGATCTCCAGAGAAACCAGAAATGTTAAAGAATGAAAAATCTGTTCTTCCATCCAGAATGCTAAGATATGGAAATAAATAACTGCTGTGTGGTCTGCATTATCTGTTAAGCTAGGACACACTAAGCTCTTACAAGAAAGACCAGAGGTAACTAGTAATCTAAATGACCCTTATAACCAGAGGCTCCCTCATCTCCCACAACCAGAAGACAAATAGCCCAAATGGCCTCTATTTTGTCAATATGACTGAGTCCAGACCATGCCTTGGGACTTTAATCTACTAAAGCTAGCTTATCTCTAAAACTCAGCTTCTTGGAGGAAATAGCATGTAGTCTGAGTTCAGGCTCAATGTGATTGCACTTATATTTGCACTGGGGAGGTATTACACCAGGAATTTCTTTTTTCAAATTGTACTGGGCTTAAATACATTGGTAACAATTTGCCCATTAGACTCCCCCAAACCTGATCCAAATTGAACAAATCAATCGGCACCTGGTTTCATTCTTATATCTTCACCAGTTTTGCTTCTCTGCAGGGAAACCAGCAGGGACCCTTCATTATCACTTTGTCATATCTCTGAACCTTGTTCCCTACATGGTCCTTTCACTTCTCCAGTTCCCTAGTCCTAAAAGTTCTGGAGGAATCTTTCCTCTTTTCCTAGGAAAGTATGAACCAAACTTTATAATTCACAGTTCAACATTTTTCAGCTCCCAATGTTTATTTGTTAAGTAGCTGAAGAATTGTGGGCCACTGGTCTTCATGAGCTGGATCAGGACAACAATGGTAGATCACTTGTGAACAAAAGAGTCTGAGATAGGAGAAAGTCGTCCCATTAAAGAGTCATCAACCAATGGAGGCTTCGAAGAAGAAAGTTAATCCATAGTCTTCCAGAACTTTGCTCCGGGTAAACTCATGGGAGAATATGGAACCTCGAAGTAATTATTGTTGTAATATTTTAGGTATTTTTATTTTACCTCAAATTTCTGTGTCAGAGTTGAAATGTTCCAGCAGTGATAGAGGAGGCAAGAAAAATGGTAGAAATCAACAGACAAATCACTAAGACCTGCTAGCCTGACTATTTGGTCTATTGTTTGTCAATGAATTCATATCATTTTAGCCATGATAACTATATAAGAGAATCATATACTAATGGTGAGAGAAAAGTAACATAAGGCAAAGGAAGTTGCAATGGAAACTCTCCCTTGTGCCAATTGTTCCTGTCACTGGAACGTCTCTCCATTGCTCACGTTGCATTTCTGTTGCTTTCTTCTCATTGGCATGCTTATAATGCAGTGGACCATTATGGATATTTCCGTGACATCTATCTTTTTTTACTTTACTACACTACTGAGATTATTTCACATGTCTCTTTTTGTCAACATTTTCATACCTGACCACAACTATTATGTGCTATATAACATTCCATCCATACAAGAAACAATTAAAAGTGGAATTCCACCTTTAACAAAAACACAGGGATATTAGACAATAAAGGCTTTACAATAAAACCTGGACACTATTTATCAAAGACATTTAGGGAATATTTTCATAACTTCTCATTATAGAAAGTATACCCAGATATCTACCATTGAAGAAATGAAAGAAGACAGAATATTTCAACTTTCTCAAACAATTTCCCGTACTAAAAGGTTTTTTTTTTTTAAATTTACTGATATTATCTTAATGTAGAAATGTTTTGCTTGCATGTATATTTGTGGATCATATGTGGAGCTGGTGTCCATGAAAGTCAGAAGACACTGTTATATCCTTGTAACAGAGAGGTGTAAGGCAAGACGTTGGTGCTGGGAATTGAACATAAGTCCTCTGCAAAAATAATAAATGCTCCGAGTCATGGATCTTAAATGGATGCTGCTCAGTCATCCAAAAGTCACTTTCTTCACAGAACTTTTATGTATGTCTTTACTTATGTTGCACATGCACTCTCGTGACAAACTGAGCAACAGCAAGCATAAACATTGTCTTAAAAGCTTCTGGATTTTGGTGAGCACTACCTTAGCACCAACAATACGAAATAATATTGTCTTAAGGAGCTGCAATGGATTTCTAAGAAAATTCAAGGAAAAAAATGATAAGAGAGTGTTTTGAGATACCCATTTCTAGATGCTTTCACTTATAAAACTAGTTTGAGAATATATCTGAGATCTTTGTTCTTTTCCTATTGCAACAACACAAAATTCCTTCTTATGTATTCTACAATAAAATACCGACAACAATTTTCCTAATTTCACTCACATCCATGATTTATTTTACTCCTAAGAAGTTCCAGATATTTATAGTTTGAAATATAATTAACAATTGGGCAGAGTGAATGACTTTAAAGAGTGAGTAATCAAACACTTTACATAGTAAGAGATTCTTATTTTTTTTCAAAACAACATTTCTCTGTAACAGACTGCATAACAGAATACTACTAAAACTCACTTTGTACACCATGCCAGTGTAGAGTTTCACCTACCTCTGCCTCCTGATTGCTAGAATTAAAAGTATGTGCCACCATACCCAGCCAAGTCAGAGATACTTAACAATTGTTCACAAGAAAATGGAAGGGTAATATAGATTGTCATATAATAAATGATTAAAATAATTTTAATAATAAGACACAGTGTAGCTTTTTGGCCCATAAATTGAATGATGACAAGAGTAATTGATCTACATTGCTATAAGAAAACTTCAGTTTTATCTGTTTGAGATATGGAAACCCTTTCTTAGGATTTATATCTGTAATTTGTTTATTACAAGTAAAATACTCTGCAATGAACCCTCAGTCTAGTATTTTTTTTTTGTTGTTTTTTTCGAGACAGGGTTTCTCTGTGGCTTTGGAGCCTGTCCTGGAACTAGCTCTTGTAGGCTATGTATGTTAAAAAACAAAATATTACAGGTTATCTCCAAGTTTTTAAAATAGTCAAATGTCCTCATAACTATAGTTACTTAAATATAACAGTATGTAATATGCACACCTCGACTAGTTTCTTTGTCGGGGTAACTAATTTAACATTGGCACCCACCGCAATTATTTATTTTTAAGGTCATCGTCGTTCCTGCTGCAGTTTCAGATCTAAAAGACTTTGAATTGTAAAGGCTTCTTCTTCAGTGTGATGGGCATCTAGGAGAGATGGTATTAATGTTAAGTAATAAGATCCAGAAGTTCTTAGGTAATTAAGAATGTTCGACCAATGGGGGAAACTGAGCTCTGTCTATTCCTCCCTCTATTATTATTTGTCATGACTGCTAGGCTGTGACATATTTGTCAACTGCACGCAGTTCACATTGGTGTGCTCCCTCACCCTAGACACAGACTCAATGGGATCAAACAACAACACAATTAAATTTTTGATGCTAGGTGATAAAATCAATCTTTCACAATTTAAAATAACCACCTTGAATATTTTATTAAAAAGTGCCCCATCAGCTATTCCACCACATAATATTCTAGTTTCATTTAAGTTAAGCACCTAAATTCTACCTGGCACAAATTCAGCTTCATCAATTGTTGTGAGCAAGTGAATTTATAATTCTATTTATCATTAATAAGACATTGGATCTTCTATGAAATTCCTTAGACTGGAAGGCTTGAACAGCAGATATTTTCATCATAAGTTATGAAAAGATAAAAGACCACTAACCAGGTGCCAGGGCAGAGAATTCTTGATATAGGCCTTATTCCTGACTGGCAGACTACTGTCCTTTACCTAGCTTTTTACATGAGAGGAAAACAGATTCATCTTTCCATCTTTCCCATCTTATAAAGCCAATCATTCCTTTATGTGGAGCATAAAGTTATGGCTAACAATCCTATTGAACTTATGAGACTCCCAAATGCTCTCTCACAGCTATATCACTGGAAGGTGAGGATTTTATTTAATATTTTGTAGGGAACAAGGCAGTACTCTGTACCAAATGCATATATAATGTCTTGGAAATAGTGAAAGCATATATAAAAAATTATTAAAATTAAAATTATGTAGATAATTATAGGAGCATTATATAATATAAAATGTGCACATTAACAGGTAGTTTTCTATTTAACAAACTTAAGAAGTCTTATGAATATAAACATATAATAAAGAAGAAAAGCATGCCATCTTTCCCACTTCTCCATCACTTACTCAATCATCTTAGGAGCATCTGGAGGTGCTGTACCATGGACTATGCAATTTTGTCCAAAGAGCTTGACTTGCAAACATTCACTGGCTGGTGAATTGTTGCTCAAGTTCAAGGCCATTGGCTTTGTTATACCACAGTGCTGTTTCCCCACTGACATTCCTCTCCAAGAGCTTGATGGTGCCATGGATTATGATGATCCTGTGGCAAAGGTTGGGCAGATGTTGGGGTGTGCTTGCTTAAAGTCCTGGATCTGTGCTTGGTGGTA
Organism: Arvicola amphibius; assembly: GCF_903992535.2. Taxonomy (NCBI): domain Eukaryota; kingdom Metazoa; phylum Chordata; class Mammalia; order Rodentia; family Cricetidae; genus Arvicola; species Arvicola amphibius. The sequence continues at coordinate 131,718,333 of NC_052058.2, forward strand.
GATGAGTTTGTCAGTCCAGGTCACTGGGACCACTCCTCTCAGTTGGGGGACAAAGCCAACTCTCCCAGGCACATGGTGAGGGGTGGGCTGAGCTTTTCCACGTGTAGGGGGCTAGATCTCCTATTAGGGGGTGGATCCAGGTGCAGCGGTCCATTATCTCAGGGCTGAGAAGTTCAGGTTTAGCTCTTCTCAGGAAGGGGTACAGGTCATTCTGTGCCAGTGCATGGTGGGGCCAGCTCAGCAAGGCTGTGGTACTTCAACATAAGGTTTGAAACATGCTTCAACACATGGTTTTCAAGGGCTCCTCTGGTAACACAGGAAAAGGACATCCATAAGTTAGAAGGTTTTTGCTGACTGGTAGAGTTTGATGTCTCCCCATTGCATGAAAACTAAACTCAATAGCTCAGCATGAAGGGGCTGCTTCCCTCCAACAGAACTTCTTGCCTCAACCCACCCTTATCTGGAGAATGCCTCAGGGCCTGTAGGACTGACCTTATCTGAAAGCTTTCTCTAAACAAGAGTCCTGATTTATCTTTGGCTTGGTTCTTGTAACAGATTCCTGATAAGAATCACTTGTGCCTGCTAGCTCTTCCAGAAGAACCTATTGAGACATGCAAAGCCTTGGGATAATAGTAGTGTGTCATTTAATGGAAGCTAGGATTTCTCCCTAGGACAATCAATCCTGTATATTACTTATATCTGGAATAAAGTTACACTGATTGATCAAAGTCTGTCTCCTAGCAGGCTGTCTCCATTAGTATATACAGCCAACTTGAACCCTGTTTCCTGCTTCTGCTCTATCTACCCGCCATGAACTTATGCAGGCAATGATCTGGAGGAAAAAGCAGAGCCACATCCATCCAGATCCATCTGCTTCAAAAACACAGACCCAGATATGGCCATTGACAGCATTATTTCGGGCCCATTTTCATCATGGCCTCTGGTGACAGCACAAAACTTTGAGAACCTGATGGCTCCAGCAACAACGTGGTTCCCACAGAAACCATTCTTCATGTAACTATGGACGTGGCTTCTGTTTTGGAAAGAAACTGTTACTTCCATTTTGCTTCAATGTCAGCAGAAATGGGTCTTGTTTTATCATTACTGAGATTTTTTTCTTTTTGGTATTTTGAAGTTTACTTGACCTATACATTAGTGTTGATCTTGAGTGTTTCCTGGTTTGAAACAAGAGTTTCTGTTACAGAATTTTACAGTCGTTTTTTAACTTCAGTTTTATCATCATCATCATCTAAAATTACTTTTACAATTTTCAGTAGAAACTTTTAGCCACTTTTAAGTATACAACGTTTTACAAAGAAACTTAAGATTTTTTGTACCCTCTTTACCTTATTCTTCTAATTCTGAATTTTATTTCTGCTGTTTAAAATAGTGCACAGGCCTTGAGCAAGTCTTCAGCCTGTGGATTGCAAGGAGGGTAATGTCAAAGCATCCAAGAGAAAAATAATTGTAGACATTTTCATATTTGCAAGAGTTATTATGATTGAAATTTCTTCATAACTCATTGTCTCTGACTCAACAATATATAGTTTATCTTTTTTCATAGATCCTAAACTGATAATTCTTGAGAATAAGTGGTACTTATTTTCATCATTCTCGCCTTAAGGGATGATCTTCACTGTCCTTATGTTCATAACCAAAGAAGTTTCAAACCTCAGGGAATCATGTCTTTGACTAAATAGTCTTCCCTAAACTAGAGAAATATACTTCAGTATGAAGGAAGGATGAAGGAGTTAATTGCCAAGTGCTCTTCAGAACAGACACACAGGCTGACAGAGGGCTTTCATTTTTGTTTTCATTATGCATTGATACTTTTTTAAAAAAACTGTTACATTGGAAAATATCAGGACCCTAATAATCATGTATTCTATGTAGATTACTTTAGTTCTCAATGGTTTACTCACCAAACCTTAAATTTTTAAATTTAAATTTAACATTTAAAAATTGATTTAAATACCAAGGAATTACCAAGGTGACATCAGTTTTTCTTTGACCAACAATCATTACGATGTTTACACTTTTGAGATATATTTTTATTATTTATTAATATGCATCTATTAACTTCTTTAATCTGGTCATGGTTTGCATGCCAGAAACCCTTTATGGACACCAGAAGAAACTTAAGGGACTCAGTTTCCTCCTTTCTTTATTTAAGACCCGGTAGTTGAAATGAGATAATTATAAGAAAGATTCTTAGATGCAAGCTATTTTCCTTCCTAACCACCTTAATAGATGCATTTAAGTTATTTTATATCACTTCTTGTCTTTCAAAATGCCCTCATGCCCATGTGAATGTGTATATGTATGTGTATTTGTCTTTGAGAACTTTCTCATCAGTCATCTGGTAATGCTTTAACTTTACTGCTATTTCCTTTATATATTTTCTTTGTAAATTTACATTAACGAATACAAAACCTTCAAATGATCCTAATTACTGGTAAATTAAAGACATATACTCACAGGGTAGTCTAATGGGAATGTTAAGCAAGCATGCCCTGAGTATCAGTGGATTGAAACTAACTAAAAGTTCACAGCAGGAGGCTAAAGTCCCTAACAGAATTCTTTGGTTCCATTAGGTGTGAGTGGTAACCATTACATTTAATGTCAAATGAAAAGAAGATAGTAGGCCGTATATTTAACCTATAGGAAACCTCAATGTCCACATGCGCAGTGACACTCTACCTCCAACAAGTTCACACCTACTCCATCAAGGCCAATTCTCCTAAGAGTGACACTCTCTATGATGTTCTGTGGACCAATTACTTTCTAATTGCCATATTTCTCTCCCTTGGCCTCCTGAGGGTTATCAAATACCAATAGCCTCTCAGCTATTGCTGTAGCTTTTCTCTGTAGATGCTGTGATGTTTTCTGGCCAGCAGATACATAGGTCCTGTGAAATTATAGTAATAGTAATAATTTCATATGTGCAGTGCCTTGTTGGGTCCACAAGGCATTGTTTAATATTTTGCTATTTACTGATAGATAGAGCAATCGAGTGAAACACTGGCTTTAGTAGTAACAAAACCACTAAATCTTACCGAGAACTTGCTGCCAGGTATCTTCTCACAATTTTCACAAAGAGAACTCTACTACATTGTAGTTTCCTTGGCTTTTCTCATGTTAGGAATCAATATTTGAAAGGTGTTCTTACACTGCAAGACAACAGGAGCATGTTTTCAGCATACTTTGGAGTTCTTAGAATCCAGCATATGCTCAAGAGGGAATGACTTACAGCAGGAGCATAGCAGGTTTCAGGGAGATCATCCCCTCCTCACAGTATTGCACATGTTGAGATAGGAGCATCCTTATCTGCTCATTCCAACCCTGCAGCAAATTCCACCATATTGGGACAGCTCCTGATGGTGCTTCCCTGCAATAGGGAGCAGGGTATGCAAGCACAGGAGCTGAGACAGCTGCCCTCCTGCTGTAAGTGTAGATTGTAAGAGCTTGTTCACCTCTCACCTAGGGGAAATCTTCACTTGGCTGCTATGGTAACCACTGCTTCTCAATCCTTCCCCTATTTCCACAGGCACAGCTCAATGTGGATCTTAGATGCTCTCTCCCTACAAGTATTAGGTGGAGGAGGGGAGATGATTAAAGCAAAGACTAGGGAATTGTTGGCCCTACCTATTAGCAAGAGAGGAGTCTCTGGAAGAGTCCTGGTGTATTTCTTTCTCCTCCTCCTCCTCCTCCTCCTCCTCCTCCTCCTCCTCCTCCTCCTCCTCCTCCTCCTCCTCCACCTCCTCCTCCTCCACCTCCTCCTCCTTCTCCTCCTCCTCCTCCTCCTCCTCCTCCTCCTCCTCCTCCTCCTCCTCCTCCTCCTCCTCCTCCTCCTCCTCCTCCTCCTCCTCCTCCTCCTTCTTCTTCTTCTTCTTCTTCTTCTTCTTCTTCTTCTTCTTCTTCTTCATCAAACTAGACTAGTAAACCTTGTTAGGGGCTTTTCATCCAATGGAGTGCCTTAAGTTTGTTTGGAGTATTCAAAATTACTAAAGGAAATATAAATTTCCTTTTGAAGCCATATTTTTAATATTGCAGATCTGTCCCTTCTATGATGTTATAGTGTACATTGTCGATTTTCAAATTCCAAAATACATTTGTCAAATCAATATGGATTTCCCTTTCCCATGTAGTCTTTGGCCTGCAGACAGGGATATTATTAGATCAACATCACAGTGACATTCATTGGAAGAATAGACTGTATGCATATATAAAATTTAAGATTTTATTTAGATTTTTCTCATTTGTTTGTTCGAATGTTCAGTAGGTATCTAACTTAGCAAGGCAGTGAAGTGAGTAGCAGAGAGGGAGAGATGGTTCGACTGTTAACAGCAAATGCTGCTCTGCAAGAGGGCTGGAGTCCAGATCCCAGATCTCATGTCAGGAATGTCATAACTACATGTAACTCCAGATCTACATTCATACCTCTACATGTATGTTTACAATGGCACACAAGCACACACAACCACACAGGGGGGTGGAAGAGAGAAATACATATATACATTATTATAAATAATAAAATATAGCTAATCATAGTGCCACATGCCTTTATTTCCATTACTTGAGAGGCAGACACTGGTGGATCTCTGTGAGTTTAACCCTACACTAGTGTACAAACTCTCTTCCCATTCCGGCAAGCTCTCAAGAACAAGGCCCCATCAAGCCCCAAGTAAATAAATAAATAAATAAATAAATAAATAAATAAATAAATGCAACATCTACATTATAGTAAGTACTTTTAAAAAACATGAGTAAATAAGCTTAACCAGTGAATGATAACCCAACACCTTTACTGAAATGTAGTTTCAGAGTTCTTGTTCCTTACAAAAGGAGGGAAGTGCTGGTGGACAATGGTGTGTAGCCTGACAATTGCATTTTAATAAAAAACTGATTGGTCAGTAATCAGGAACGTAGTATAGGTTGGACAACTAGACAGGAAGTAGAGGTGCGAAATGAGAACAGGAGAATTCTGGGAAGAGGAAAGCTTGGTCTGCATTCCTGACCCTGGTACAGAGCAAATAAGATGTGACTGCCTCACCAAAAAAGGTACCAAGCCACGTGACTAACATAGACAAAAATAACAGTCTAATTAAATTTTAAGAGATAATAAGAAGCCTGAGCTAGAAGGCCAATCAGTTTATAGTTAATGTAGACCTCTGTGTGATTTCTTTGGGCTTAATGACTGCAGGAACTGGGTAGGACAGAAAACTTAGTCAACAATCATGTGGTAAGGGTTGCGCATTATTTGAAAGCACATGAAATTTTAATAATAATAAAAAATTAAACATAAAATGTTCATGTACAAGCTGAGATTAATGCAGACTGTTTTTAGTATAGCATATTTTTAATCATTAATGATTTCTTCTGCCATAGTACCAAGTATCTAAACTTATTGTACCTTCTCTAGTGATATATTTTTCCTAAGAAGCTGCTGTATATAGTAATCTAAAGAAGAATATAAATTAAGATTATGTAGGCCTTAGTACTTACAGAAACATCATGAATTTTTTCCTGAACAATTTCTTCAGGGAGTTAGTTTAAAAGTCCTTCTTTTTCTTTATAGCTGATTCTCTGTATAATGTCTGTGGGGCTCCGTATTTGCTCCCATTTTAATTTAGAAGGAAACCTGTCTGAGGATGGCTGAACAAGGCACTGATGTGTGCACATAAGTAGAATAAAATTGGGGGTAATTTGATTTTTTGGTAAGATTTTTGGTTAATTTGTTTTGTTGTGTGCATGTGTGTGCAAGTTTCTGGGGGTGGGTTCATGTGTGTGTGTGTGCATGTGTGTTGGTGTATGCATGTGTGTGTGTGTGATTAGAACAGTAAAATATTTATTTGCTCAGGATTTTAGATAATACACTCTTATGTTCTCTGTCACATAAGAATTGTTCAGTTTGGGTTCCATGGCAGAGTGCGCCTTAAAACTATTTATATATAGGTTTTTTTTTCTCACAATCTTTGTTCCATCATTGCAGAAGTGTTTATTTCTGGCAGGACACTATGGTGGAACTAATATATTGTGGATAGTTTCATCTTTATGTCTCTCTTCTGCAGCTGCAGAGTCCCTCCATGTATGACAGTTGCTAGGACATGGGCGAAGAAAAAAGCTTTATGTAGGCACCTGCACTACTCCATTGCAATGAGTTCTGTAGATGTCATCGAATCTTGGTGCTGGAAAAATAATGTGGTGATGGGAGATTTCCAGTGGGACTTCTATCTCCCCTATTATTTTGTAATTTAATTGAAATATAATTCATATATGCATCTATATTAGGAGTCAATTACTCTTTATGCTTCCATATTAGCCCTAAATGTTTTTAATTTCCCCTGTATTCCCTTCTCTGCCCACTTCTACCCTGACACTCCAAATTTTTTCCTCCCCTTTCAGCCCCTATCCTGATGTGGGATTTTCCACTGTATGCTGTGATTACCATTGATGAATAAAGGGACTGCTTTGGGTCTACAGCAGATCTTTAGGGGAAAAGAGATAGGCAGGGAAAACGATGTTGAATGCTGGGAGAAAGAAGGGCAGAGTCAGGGAGGAGCCATGTAGCCCGCCATAGACAAATGCTGGGAACTTTACCTGGTGAGCCATATCCATGTGGTGAGACATATGCAGCTTAATGGAGATGGGTTAAATTCATGTATAAGAGTTAGCCAATAAGAAGCTAGAGCTATTTGGCCAGGCAGTGATTAAATTAATAAAGTTTATGGGTAATTATTTCGGTTCTTGGCGGCTGGGATGAACAAGAGGTCTGCTACAACACTATCCCATCAATCTCTATGAAACTATTTTATCTTCCTGATAAAAAGGAGACCTGTCACACATAGCCCCTTATTCTAACCAGAATGTCTGTGCTTCTACAGATTGTAGAGTTGCTATTTTGGTGGTTTGAAAAAAAATGCACTCAAATAGAATCACTCTGTTAGTAGGTGTGGCCTTGGTGGAATAAGAGTGGTCTTTTTTTAGGAAGTATATCACTGAAGAGGTTGGCTTTGAGGTCACATTTATGCCTAAGATACCACTCAATGTCTCAGACCATTTCGCCTTCCCTGCAGAATGTATGACTTTCAGCTACCTCCACAGCACAATGATGCTTGTACTCTACCATGTCCTACCATGATCATAATAGACTGATCTTTGAGTTGCAAGAAAATATATGTTTTTTTGTAAGAGTTGTCATTTGCATGGAGTCCCTTCTGAGCAACAGCAACCCTAACTAACACAGTAGTTGATACCACAGACAAATATATTGCTGTGATAGGCTTGACCATGTGTTTTCTTCAAGGAATATAGACTTCAGACTGTGGATTAGAAAAAATAATTCAATGCTTTACATGCTGCTTAATGAATCGTACTAGTAGGAACATGGAAGACAGTGGTGCTAAGACTTATTGGAACTCTGGGGGGCTGGTTCTAGGGTTTTTACATGGAAAGAATTTTATTATGCTTCCTAGAGATCATTCTTGTGATATTTTGGTGATGAAAGTGGCTGCCTATTGCCCTTATCTGAAGCCTGAACACTCTTGAATTAATTCTCTTGGCAGTAGAAGTATCAAGACTCTGGTATATGATTTATAACTGGTAATGCTAAGGAAGATATACAGTGAAAATGAGGAAACTGAACAAAACAAATAAAAAATGCACAGATTGAGGACAAAAGGGTACCACAGAGTGAAGTAAAAATAGATCCTGTGTTCAAAGATAGATAAATGAATTAAGAAATAAAATAAAGGGAGTGGTGACCTCATGGGAAAGGTCCCACCAACTGAAGTTTCCAGCTTGTGAAAAGGAATTAAAGAAAATCTTAGAGCAAAGTGTAGTGATATGTGTCCTAAATCCCAGTACTCAGAAGATAGAGGCTAGTAGTTCTCTGAGTTTGAGACTAGTTGATCTACTGAGAATGTTTATGAACAGCCAAACTCAGGCAGTGAAGTAAACACTGCAGAAAAGAGAAAGATGGTGAAGATGTAATTAAACGATGGAGCCTTGATCCAGCTTCAGCAAGCAGCAGAAATTGGCAGATTTGGTAATATAGTTCCAACTTTAGAGTTAAAGAGTGAAAAAAACATGGCTATGGAATTAGCCTCCCTGTCTATGGGGAAAATACTTAAGCCAGGCACAATCAGGGTTTTCTATGAGTGGAAACCTAGAGAGACCTTTCATGGAGCTGTGAAGATGAAGCCTGAATTGCTTCGCACACCACAAAATTTTAGGGATAACAGAAGCATGAGATACTGGCTCTGTAGAACTACTATCAAGAAGTGAAACCAGCCCAGGAAAGAAGTCTATTTTTGGCACAGCCCATCACTCATAGATCACAAAACCAAGATGTGCATAGATTCGATAGTACTTGAGGATCCTGGGTTTCTGTGTAAGGTGCCTGAATGCTTGATCATGCATGTGCAGCCATGGAACCAAAAAGTGCCAGTGCTTGAGCTTGCTAAGAATTTTGCCAGAACTTTGGCCACTTTGGTTTGTAGAAACCATCACAATTAGGATTCATTGTATTGTTTCATTCTTCAGCAAAACAATGGTATTTGCCTTTCCCCTATGTCTATGTCCTACTTAATTTCACATATTTGGCAAAAAGAGCAATGTCAAGAATGTTTTCCACATCATGGAATGGGCTTTAAATAAAATCAAATAAAGTTTTCTTTTCTTTTCTTTTCTTTTTTTTTTTTTTTTTTTTTTTTGGTTTTTCGAGACAGAGTTTCCCTGTAGTTTCTAGAGCCTGTCAGGAACTAGCTCTTGTAGACCAGGCTGGCCTCAAACTCAGAGATCCGCCTGCCTCTGCCTCCCAAGTGCTGGGATTAAAGGCAAAATAAAGTTTTCTTATTCCCACAACATTTATTACATTATTACAACAATTTATCATGTAGGCAAGTCCATATTTTACTTCAAAGGATTGAGGCCTGGCTTGATGTTAAATGTCTTCTTGGAAACATTTATAATTACTTGCCGAATGAGGAATGATATCCACAAGCAATGAAGAAACCAATAAATTCTCCATGTTCTATCAGATCTATAATTGTTGGCCCTTAGACATAGGACCTTAATATTTGTTTGTTTAAAACAAACATTAGCCTCCAACATGATCTCAATTATTTGGGAAATCATACTGGAAAGATTTGGTCAGGTAATCTATTAAATATAATGCCTACCTGACACTGGAGGCTTCAGTTGGTAGGAAGACACATCTCCCTGGGGCTTTTTGTTCCTGTGCTGTGATGATTTCACTGACATTCCTTTAATTTATATCTTATACCCTAAGAAGTCTACTGGAGGCAGTTTCTATAACAATTTGCAAATGGTCCATAGTTTTGCGTATCCCTCCTGGGATTTTTCTCTCTATGCCCAACTTCTTTCCCCTCTTTGTCTATTATTCTATTTCAGTATCTTCTCCAGTGTGATACAAAGTTATTGAACTACTTTCCCTTTCTCAAAAAAGTTTTCCTACCTCTTAATCTCTGTGGATTTAAGGATTCTTACATGTCTTTGTAATAATTAAATTCTAAATTTGGATAAATTGAAGACATTAATATTATATTTACCTGTGGTTACTGAGTAACCCACTAAGGATAATATTTTTCATGCTATATCTAGCTACATATGAGTTTCATTATTCCATATATTTTTTGAAAATTTAGGGTTTTTTATTTTTTACTTTGTTTTTAAGAAAAACAAAACTATTATTTTCCATTTTGCATACCAATCAGAGTTCCCACTCTTCCTCCTACCATTCCATCCACCTTTCCCCTCCATATCCCCCAATCCACTCCTCAGAGATTGTAAGGCACCTGGCTTTGAACAAGGACAAAGGACCTCACTACTGTATCTAACCTGAGCAAGGCAAATGGGTTCCAAAATGTCAGTACAAACAATAGGGATAAATAGGGGAAAGGGATGGTTAAGATGGAGTAAGGGTGGTTATGGGAGCAGGGAAGAAGTTATTTTAATAAAGGAAGCCATTTTATGGATTGCAAGAGACTTGGTTCTAGAGGGGTTCCCAGGTGTCCAAGGGGATATCTCCAGCTAGGTCCTTGGGCAGCAGACAAGAGGGTGACTAAACTGGCCTTCTCCTATAGCCACACTGATGAATATCTTGCATATCACCATAGAATCTTCATCCGACGATGGATGGAGATAGAGACATTGGAGCACTAGACTGAGCTCCCAAGGTCCTGATGAAGAGCAGAAGGACAGTGAACATGAGGAAGGAAGTCAGGACCACGAGGGGTGTGTCCACCCATTGAGACTGTGTGACTGATCGAATGGGAGCTCACCTAGGCCAACTGGACTGGGACTGAATGAGCATGTGACCAGACCGGACTCTTTGAATGTGGCTAAAAATGAGGGCTGACTGAGAAGTCGAAAATAATGGCACTGGGTTTTGATCCTATTGCATGTGTTGGCTTTTTGGGAGCCTCGTCTGTTTGGATGCACACCTTCCTAGACCTGGATGGAGGGGAGAAGGCCTTGGACTTCCCAGAGGGTGGGGCATCCTGACATCTCTTAGGACTGGAGAAGGAGGGGGATGGGAATTGGGGGGAGTGGAAGGAAAATAAGGGGGTAGGAGGTTGAAATTTTTAATAAACAAATAAATAAATAAATCATGTTAACGCCCCCCAAATAATGGATAAATCCTGTTGCTAGTGCTAGTGGCTCTGCAGTCTGCCCCTTCCAGACAATTGTCACCTATATTCAGTAGGACTAGTTTGGACCTATGTTGGACTCTTCCCTGTCTGGCAAAATTGCTGATCTCCCATTTGCTCAGGTAGACTGTTTCAGTGGGTGTCTCCATCATGGTCTTGACCTCTTTGCTCATATTCTCACACCTTTCACTGGAGTTTCGTAGCTCTGAGTTATATTTCCTTGTGCAAATATATAATCCATGTTCATTACCCATATATGGACATCCAGATGTTTCCTGTTTCTGACTAAGATGAATGGAACAGGGGTTGCTGTAATAGGATATAGAGCTTTTCTGGAATCTGACAAAGAGTGGTACATCTAGATAAAGAAATAAATCTCTTTCCAGTTTTCCAGGGGCTCCCAACATTGATTCCCACAGTGGCTATGTGATCTGCATTTCTCCCAGCAGTAAACATGGACTTCTGTACGTCCTCACCAGAAAGTACTGCCAATTTTCTTATTCTTGCCTATTCTGATTAGTGAAAGATGAAATCCCACAGTGGTTTTGATGTGCATATCCCTGATGAATGAGAATGTGACCTTTTCTTTAAAGAAAACCAGCATTTGAATGGTCACTAAGGAGTCACTTGATGAGGCAAATTATAATTGAAAAACAAAGATAAGTAGGTGGAAGCCATGGAAATTCGAGGTAGGGAAGACAATGGAAGGATTAGTATTCAGAGAGAAACAATAGCAAACAGAGAAGCCACAATATTTTAGAAATATATGACACAGGGATACTAAGTAATTTGACTTCCTGGCAGTATATAAATGTAATAAAATTTCATAAATTCATCACCAAAAATTAAATGAAGCTACTTTGGAATACACATTTACTACTGGAATGTGAAATGTCATGATAAAAACAGATTTGAAACTTGCCCTTGAGAACCACCTGCCAAGCTGTGCTTGAGGGAATAGTGATCTATGTGCTCACAGTGCCATCTAGTGTTCAACAAAATGGGGAGGCCGATGGAAACCTAGGAGAAGTTCTAAAAGGAATACAGAAGGACCTAAAAATAGGAAGTGACACTGTTCTTATCTTTTTTCATTTATTATATTTTTTTGTTGTTTTTCGAGACAGGGTTTCTCTGCAGCTTTTTTAGAGCCTGTCCTGGACCTAGCTCTTGTAGACCAGGCTGATATTTTAATTTCATTTAACACCCATTATCTCAGGGCTGGGAAGTTCAGGTTTAGCTCTTCTCAGGTGGGGGTACAGGTTGTTCTGGGCCAGTGCACAGTGGGGCCAGCTCAGCAAGGCTGTGGTACTTCAACATAAGGTTTGAAACATGCTTCAACACATGGTTTTCAAGGGCTCCTCTGGTAACACAGGAAAAGGACATCCATAAGTTAGAAGGTTTTTGCTGACTGGTAGAGGTTGAAGTCTCCCCATTGCATGAAAACTAAACTCAATAGCTCAGCATCAATGGGATGCCTCCCTCCAACAGAACTTCTTGCCTCAACCCTCCCTTATCTGGAGAATGCCTCAGGGCCTGTAGGACTGACCTTATCTGAAAGCTTTCTCTAAACAAGAGTCCTGATTTATCTTTAGCTTGTTTCTTGGAACAGATTCCTGATAAGAAATACTTGTGCCTGCTAACTCTGCCAGAAGAACCTATTGAGACATACAAAGCCTTGCGATACTAGTAGTGTGTCTCTTAATGCAAGCTAGGGTTTCTCCCTAGGACAATCAATCCTGTATATTACTTATATCTGGAATAAAGTTACACTGATTGATCAAAGTCTGTCTCCTAGCAGGCTGTCTCCATTAGTATACACAGCCAACTTGAACCCTGTTTCCTGCTTCTGCTCTATCTACCCGCCATGAACCTATGTAGGCAATGATCTGGAGGAAAAAGCAGAGCCACATCCACCCAGACTCCATCTGCTTCAAAAACACGGACCCAGATATGGCCATTGGCAACATTATCTCGGGCCCATTTTCATCATGGCCTCTGGTGACAGCACAAAACTTTGAGAACCTGATGGCTCCAGCAACAACATGCTTCCCACAGAACCTGTTCTTCATGTACTTATGGACGTGGCTTCTATTTTGGAAAGAAATTGTTACTTCCATTTGTGCTTCATTATCAACAGAAATGGGTCTTGTTTTATCGTTGTAGAGCATTTTTCCCTTTGGTATTTTTCAAGGTTACTAGACCTATTTATTAGTATTGATCTTGAGTCTTTCCTGGTTTGAAACAAGAGTTTCTGTTACAGAATTTTACAGTCATTTTTTAACTTCAGTTTTATCATCATCATCATCATCTAAAATTACTTTTACATTTTTAATAGAAACTTTTAGCCACTTTTCAGTACACGTGTTACAAATAAACTTAAGATTTTTGTACCCTCTTTACCTTATTCTTCCAATGCTGAATTTTATTTCATATCAACTATGTGCTGTCTAAGATAGTACACAGGCCCTGAACAAGTCTTCAGCCTGAGGATTGCAAGAAGTGCAATGTCAAAGCATTCAAGACAAAAATAATTGTAGACATTTACATATTTGCAAGAGTTATTATGATTAAAATTTCTTCATAACTCATTGTCTCTGCCTCAACAATATATAGTTTATCTTTTTTCGTGAATCGTAAACTGATCATTCTTGAGAATAAGTGGTACTTATTTTCATCATTATCACCTTATAATGATGATCTTTACTGTCCTTATGTTCATAACCAAAGAAGTTTCAAACCTCAGAGAATCATGTTTTTGACTAAAAAGTCTTCCCTAAACTAGACAAATATACTTCAGTATGAAGGAAGGATGAAGGAGTTAATTGCCAGATGCTCTTCAGAACAGACACACAGGCTGTCAGAGGGCTTGCTTTATTTATTTTAATTATTTATTGATAATTTTAAAAAATCTGTTACATTGGAAAATATCAGGACCCTGATAATCATATATTCTGTGTAGATTACTTTAGTTCTCAATGGTTTACTCACCAAATCTTATATATCAAATATAAGGATTTAAATACCAAGGAATTAACAAGGTGAGCTCATTTTTTTGACCACCAATCATTACGATGTTTACACTTTTGAGATATACTTTTATTATTTACTAAAATGCATCTATTAATTTCTTTAAGCTGGTCATGGTTTGCATGCCAGAAACCCTTTATGGACACCAGAAGAAACTTAAGAGACTCATTTGCTCCTTTCTTTATTTAAGACCCGGTAGTTGAAATGAGATAATTATAGGAAAGTTTCTTAGATCCAAGTTATTTTCCTTCCTAACCACCTTAATAGATGCATTTAAGTTATTTTATATCACTTCTTGTCTTTCAAAATGCCCTCATGCCCATGTGAATGTGTATATGTATGTGTATTTGTCTTTGAGAACTTTCTCATCAGTCATCTGGTAATGCTTTAACTTTACTGCTATTTCCTTTATATATTTTCTTTGTGAATTTACATTAATGAATACAAAACCTTCAAATGATCCTAATTACTGGTAAATTAAAGACATGTACTCACAGGGTAGTCTAATGGGAATGTTAAGCAAGCATGCCCTGAGTATCAGTGGATTGAAACTAACTGAAAGTTCACAGCAGGAGGCTAAAGTCCCTAACAGAATTCTTTGGTTCCATTAGGTGTGTGTGGTAACCATTACATTTAATGTCAAATGAAAAGAAGATAGTAGGCCGTATATTTAACCTATAGGAAACCTCAATGTCCACATGCGCAGTGACACTCTACCCCCAACAAGATCACACCTACTCCATTAAAGCCAAGTATCCTAAGAGTAACACTCTCTATGATGTTCTGGGGACCAATTACTTTCTAACTGCCACATTCCTCTCCCTGGGCCTCCTGGGGGTTATCAAATACCAATAGCCTCTCAACTATTGTGGAGCTTTTCTTTGTTGATGCAGGGATATTTTCTGGCCAGCAGATACATAGGTCCTGTGAAATTATAGTAATAGTAATAATTTCATATGTGCAGTGCCTTGTTGGGTCCACAAGGCATTGTTTAATATTTTGCTATTTACTGATAGATAGAGCAATCGAGTGAAACACTGGCTTTAGTAGTAACAAAACCACTAAATCTTACCGAGAACTTGCTGCCAGGTATCTTCTCACAACTTTCACAAAGAGAACTCTACTATATTGTAGTTTCCTTGGCTTTTCTCATGTTAGGAATCAATATTTGAAAGGTGTTCTTACACTACAAGATGACAGGAGCATGTTTTCAGCATACTTTGGAGTTCTTAGAATCTAGCATAAGCTCAAGAGGGACTGATTTTACAGCAGGAGCATAGCAGGTTTCGGGGAGCTCATCCCCCTCCTTACAGTATTGCACAAGTTGAAATAGGAGCATCCTTATCTGCTCATTCCTACCGTGCAGCAAATTCACCACACTGGGACAGCTCCTGATAGTGCTTCCCTGCAATAGGGAGCAGGGCATGCAAGCACAGGAGCTGAGACAGCTGCCCTCCTGCTGTAAGTGTAGATTGTAAGAACTTGTTCACCTCTGACCTAGGGGAATTCTTCACTTGGCTGCTATGGTAACCACTGATTCTCAATCCTTCCTCTATTTCCACAGGCACAGCACATTGTGGTTCTTAGATGCTCTCTCCCTACAAGTATTAGGTGGAGGAGGGGAGATGATTAAAGCAAAGACTAGGGCATTGTTTGCCCCAGCTATCAGCAAGGGAAGAGTCTCTGGAAGAGTCCTGGGGTATTTCTTTCTTCTTCTTCATCAAACTGGACTTGTGAACCTTGTTAGGGGCTTTTCATCCAATGGAGTGCCTTAAGTTTGTTTGGAGTATTCAAAATTACTAAAGGAAAATATAAATTTCCTTTTAAAGCCATATTTTTTAATATTGCAGATCTGTCCCTTCTATGATGTTATAGTGTACATTGTCAATTTTCAAATTCCAAATTACATTTGTCAAATCTGTTATGGTTTTAGTCCCTGTCCCTTTAAGAGACAAGCCATGCCCACTCCCTCACCCATCCACTCAGCAGGCTGATCTTCAGCTTCTGGCTTGAGCTTGCTCTCTTTTTCATCTTTCTCTCGGAGAGGCAGCTTTGCCTCTGCCTATCTCCCCACTTCTCTGCTTCTCCTTCTCTCTCTCTCTCTCTCTCTCTCTCTCTCTCTCTCTCTCTCTCTCTCTCTCTCTCTCTCTCTCTCCCCTTCTCTACTTCTTCTTCCTCTTTTCCTGCCCCCCTCCTGTTCCTTCACCCCACTGTGGAACACCCCATTCCCTAATAAACAACCTTCCCACGCACGTGGTCTAGTCCCTGGTTCCTTCCTCCAACTCTACAGTAAACACAAGCCGGAGAAAGAAACACAACAGAATTAATATGGGTTTCCCTATCCCATGTAGTCTTTGGCCTGCAGATGGGGATATTATTAGATCAACATCACAGTTACATTCATTGGAAGAATTGAATGTATGCATATATAAAATTTAAGAATTTATTTAGATTTTTGCTCATATGTTTGTTTGAAAGTTGAGTAGGGATCTAACTTACCATGGAATAAAAGTGAATTGCCGAACTGGAGAGACGGTTCACCTGTTAACAGCAAATGTTGCTCTGCAATAGGGCTGGAGTCCAGCTCCCAGCTCCTGTGTCAGGAATGTCATAACTACATGTAACTCCAGATCTCGAGGCCAACAAAGCTGCTATTCTACATTTATACGTCTACATGTATGTTTACAAGGGCACACAAGCACACACAACCACACAGGGGGGTTGAAGAGAAAAATAGATATATACATTACTATAAATAATAAAATATAGTTAATTGTGGTACCACATGCCTTTATTTCCATTACTTGAGAGGCAGACGCTGGTGGATCTCTGTGAGTTTAACCCTATACTAGTGTACAAACTCTCTTCCCATTCCGGCAAGCTCTCAAGAACAAGGCCCCATTAAGCCCCAAATAAATAAATAAATAAATAATAAATAAATGCAACATCTACATTATAGTACTTTTAAAAAACATGAGTAAATAAGCTTAATCAGTAAATGATAACCCAACAATTTTACTGAAACCTAGATTCAGAGTTCTTTTTCCTTACAAAAGGGGGGAAGTGCTGGTGGACAATGGTTTATAGCCTGACAATTGCATTTTAATAATGAACTGATTGGTCAGTAATCAGGAACGTAGTATAGGTTGGACAACTGGACAGGAAGTAGAGGTGGGGAATGAAACAGAAGAATTCTGGGAAGAGGAAAGCTTGGTCTGC
The DNA here is from genome assembly GCF_903992535.2 of Arvicola amphibius. Taxonomy (NCBI): domain Eukaryota; kingdom Metazoa; phylum Chordata; class Mammalia; order Rodentia; family Cricetidae; genus Arvicola; species Arvicola amphibius. Next base: position 131,735,252 of record NC_052058.2, read on the forward strand.
ATTCCTGACCCAGGTACAGAGCAAATAAGATGTGACTGCCTCACCAAAAAAGGTACCAAGCCACATGACTAACATAGACAAAAATAATGGTCTAATTAAGTTATAAGAGATAATAAGAAGCCTGAGCTAGAAGGCCAATAAGTTTATAGTTAATGTAGACCTCTGTGTGATTTCTTTGGGCTTAATGAATGCAGGAACTGGGCAGGAGAGAAAATTTAGTCAACAATCATGTGGTAAGGGTTGCAAGTTATCTGAAAGCACGTGAAATTTTAATAATAAAAAATTAAACACAAAATGTTAATGTACAAGCTGATTAATGCAGAATATTTTAGTATAGCATTTTTTTAATCATTAGCGATTTCTTATGCCATAGTACCATGTATCTAAACTTTTTGTACCTTCTCTAGTTTGAGCTACATTTTTCCAAAGAAGGTACTGGATATAGTCATATAAAGAAGAATATAAAGATTATGTAGGTCTTATTACTTACAAAAATATCATGTATTTGTTCCTGAACAATTTCTTCAGGGAGTTAGTTTAGGAAGTCCTTCTTTTTCTATACTAGCTGATTCTCTGTATAATGTCTATGGGGCTCCGTATTTGCTCCCATTTTAATGTAGAAGGAAACTTGTCTGAGGATGGCTGAACAAGGCACTGATGTATGCACATAAGCAGAATGTTATTGGAGGTAATTTGATTGAAAAGAGTTTTGGTTTATTTGTTTTGTAGTGTGCATGTGTGTTCAAGTTTGTGGGGGTGGGTTCATGTGTGTGTGTGTGCATGTGTATTGGTGTGTGCATGTGTGTGTGTGATTAGAACAGTAACATATTTTTTGCTTAGGGTTTTAGATAATGCACTCTTAGGTTCTCTGTCATAAAAGAATTGTCCAGTTTGGGTTCTATCGCAAAGTGGGCCTTAAAACTATTTAGATATAGGTTTTTTTTTTTATTCTCACAATCTTTGTTCCATCATTGCAGAAGTGTTTATACCTGGCAGGACACTATGGTGAATCAAATACTTTGTGGATGGTTTCATCTTTGTCTCTCTTTAGGCAGTTTGCAGAGTCCCTCCATGTATGACAGTTGCTAGGACATGGGTGAAGGAAAAAGCTTTATGTAGGCACCTGCACTACTCCATTGTCAATGAGTTCTGTAGATGTCATTGAATCTTGGTGCTGGAAAAATAATGTGGTGATGGGAGATTTCCAGTGGGACTTCTATCTCCCCTATTATTTTGCAATTTAATTGAAATATAATTCATATATGCATCTATATTAGGAGTCAATTACCCTTTATGCTTCCATATTAGCCCTAAACGTTCTTTAATTTTCCCTGTATTCCCTTCTCTGCCCACTTTTACCCTGACACTCCAAATTTGTTCCTCCTCTCTCAGCCCCTATCCTGATGTGGGATTTTCCACTGTATGCTGTGATTTCCATTGATAAATAAAGAGACTGCTTTGGGTCTACAGCAGATCTTTAGGGGAGAAGAGACAGTCAGGGAAAACTATGCTGAATGCTGGGAGAAAGAAGGGCAGAGTCAGGGAGAAGCCATATAGCCAGCCATAGACAAACGCTGGGAGCTTTCCCTGGTGAGCCATATCCTTGTGGTGAGACATATGCAGCTTAATGGAGATGGGTTAAATTCATGTATAATAGTTAGCCAATAAGAAGCTAGAGCTAGGCCAGGCAGTGATTTAATTAATATAGTTCATGTGTAATTATTTCGGTTCTTGGCGGCTGGGATGAACAAGAGGTCTGCTACAACACTATCCCATCAATCTCTATGAAACTATTTTATCTTCCTGATAAAAAGGAGACCTGTCACACATAGCCCCTTATTCTAACCAGAATGTCTGTGCTTCTACAGATTGTAGCATTGCTATTTTGTTGGTTTGAAAAAAAAATTGCACTCAAATAGAGTGGCTCTGTTAGTAGGTGTGGCCTTGTTGGAATAAGCGTGATCCTTTTGGAGGAAGTATGTCAATGAAGAGGTTGGCTTTGAGGTCCAATTTATGCCTAAGAACCACTCAATGTCTCAGATCATTTCCCATTCCCTGCAGAATGTACGACTCTCAGCTACCTACCCAGCATGGTGTTGCTTGTAATATACAATGTCCTACCATGATCATAATAGACTGATCTTTGTGTTGCGAGCCAATATATGTTTTTCTTGTAAGAGTGTTCATTGTAATGGTGTCTCTTCAGAGCAACAGCAACCCTAACTAACACAGAAGTTGTTACCAGAGACTTAGACATTGCTGTTATAGGCTTGACCATGCTTTTTCTTTAAGGAATTTAGACCCTGAGACTGTGGATTAGAAAAAAATAATTCATTGGTTTAAGTGCTGCTTAATGGACTATACTAGTAGGAACATGAAAGACAGTGGTGCTAAGACTTATTGGAACTCTGGGGGGGCTGGTTCTAGGGTTTTTACATGGGAAGAATTTTATTATGCTTCCTAGAGATCATTCTTGTGATATTTTGGTGATGAAAGTGGCTGCCTATTGCCCTTATCTGAAGCCTGAACACTTTTGAATTAATTCTCTTGGCAGTAGAAGTATCAAGACATCCTAGTACAGACTCTGGTATATGATTTAAAACTAGATGCTAATGAAGATATACAGTGAAAATGAGCAAATTGAACAAAAAAAAATAAATGCACAGATTGAGAAAAAAGGGTACTACAGAGTGAAGTAAACATAGATCCTGTGTTCAAGGATAGATAAATGAATTAAGAAATAAAATAAAGGGAGTGGTGACCTCATGGGAAAGGTCCCACCAACTGAAGTTTCCAGCTTGTGAAAAGGAATTAAAGAAAATCTTAGAGCAAAGTGTAGTGATATGTGTCCTAAATCCCAATACTCAGAAGATAGAGGCTAGCAGTTCTCTGAGTTTGAGACTAGTTGATCTACTGAGAATGTTTATGAACAGCCAAACTCAGGCAGTGAAGTAAACACTGCAGAAAAGAGAAAGATGGTGAAGATGTAATTAAATGATGGAGCCTTGATCCAGCTTCAGCAAGCAGCAGAAATTGGCAGATTTGGCAACATAGTTCCAACTTTAGAGTCAAAGACTGAAAAAATATGGCTATGGAATTAGCCTCCCTGTCTATGGGGAAAATACTGAAGCCAGGCATACTCAGGGTTTTCTATGAGTGGAAGCCTAGAGAGACATTTTCATGGAGCTGTGAAGATGAAGCCTGAATTGCTTTGCATACCACAAAATGTTAGAAATCCCAGAAGCATGAGATACTGGCTCTGTAGAACTACTATCAAGAAGTGAAACCAGCCCAGGAAAGAAGTCTATTTTTGGCACAGCCCATCACTCATAGATCACAAAACCAAGATGTGCATAGATCCGATAGGACTTGAGGACTCTAGGTGGCTGTGTAAGTTGCCAGAATGCTTGATGATGCATGTGCAGCCATGGAACCAAAAAGCGCCGGTGCCTGGGCTTGCTAAGAATTTTGCCAGAACTTTGGCCACTTTGGTTTGTAGAAACCATCACAATTAGGATTCATTGTATAGTTTCATTATTCAGCAAAACAATAGTATTTACTTTTCCCCTACTTCTATGTCCTACTTAATCTCATGTACTTGGCAAAAGGAACAATGTCAAGAATGTGTTCCGTAAAATGGAATGGGCCTTAAATAAAATCAAATAAATGTTTCTTACTCCCACAGCATTTGTGCCACTATTACAAAAATGTATCATGTAGGCAAGTCCATATTTTACTTCAAAGGATTGAGAGCTGGCTTGACATTAAATGTCTCCGTGGGAGCATTCATAATTCCTTGCCGAATAAGGAATGATATCCACAAGCAATGAAGAAACCAATAAATTCTCTATGTTCTGTCAGATCTATAATTATTGTCCCTTAGACATAGGACCATAATATTTGTTTGTTTAAAACAAACATTAGCCTCCAACATGGTCTCAATTATTTGGGGAATCATACTGGAAAACTATGGTCAAGTAATCTATTAAATATAATGCCTACCTGACACTGGAGGCTTCAGTTGGTAGGAAGACATATCTCCCTGGGGCTTTTTGTTCCTGTGCTGTCATGATTTCACTGACATTCCTTTAATTTATATCTTATACCCTAAGAAGTCTACTGGAGGCGGTTTCTATAACAATTTGCAAATGGTCCATAGTTTTGCGTATCCCTCCTGGGATTTTTCTCTCTATGCCCAACTTCTTTTCCCTCTTTGTCTATTATTCCATTTCAGTATCTTCTCCAGTGTGATACAAAGTTATTGAACTACTTTCCCTTTCTCAAAAAAGTTTCCCTACCTCTTAGTCTCTGTGGATTTAAGGATTCTTACATGTCTTTGTGATGATCAAATTCTAAATTTGGATAAATTGAAGACATTAATACTATATTTACCTGTGGTTACTGAGTAACCCACTAAGGATGATATTTTTCGTGCTACATTTAGCTACATATGAGTTTCATTATTCCATATTTTTTTGAAAATTGAGGGTTTTTTATTTTTACTTTGTTTTTAAGAAAAACAAAACTATTATTTTCCATTTTGCATACCAATCAGAGTTCCCACTCTTCCTCCTACCATTCCATCCACCTTTCCCCTCCATATCCCCCAATCCACTCCTCAGAGATTGTAAGGCAACTGGCTTTGAACAAGGACAAAGGACCTCACTACTATATCTAGGCTGAGCAAAGCATCCATTCAAAGCAAATGGGTTCCAAAATGTCAGAACAAGCAATAGGGATAAATTGGGGAAAGGGATGGTTGAGATGGAGGAAGGGTGGTTATGGGAGCAGGGAAGAAGGTATCTTAATAAAGGAAGCCATTTTATGGTTTACAAGAGACTTGACTCTAGAGGGGTTCCCATGTTTCCAAGCTAGGTCCTTGGGCAGCCGACAAGCGGGTGACTGAACTGGCCTTCTCCTATAGCCACACTGATGATTATCTTGCATATCACCATCGAACCTTCATCCAACGATGGATGGAGATAGAGACAATGGAGCACTGGACTGAGCTCCCAAGGTCCAGGTGAAGAGCAGAAGGAGGGAGAACATGAGGAAGAAAGTCAAGACCATAAGGGGTCTGTCCACCCATGGAGACTGTGTGACTGATCTAATGGGAGCTCACCATGGCCAACTGGAGTGAGACTTAATGAGCATGTGACCAGATCGGGCTCTCTGAATGTGGATTACAATGAGGGCTGACTGAGAAGTCAATGATAATGGCTCTGAGTTTTGATCCTACTGCATGTATTGGCTTTTTAGGAGCATAGTCTGTTTGGATGCACACCTTCTTCGATCTGGATGGAGGGGTGAGGGCCTTGGACTTTCCACAGGGCAGGGCACCCTGACCTCTCTTAGGACTGGAGAGGGAGGGGGAGGGGTATTCCAGGGGAGTGGGAGAAAAATGAGAGGAGTGGAGGAGGTGGAAATTTTCAATAAATAAATAAATGAATGATTGAATAAATAAATAAATAAATAAATAAACCATTTTAACCATGCCCCCCAAAATAGGGATAAATCCTGGTGCCACTGCTAGTGGCCCTGCAGTCTGCCCCTTCCAGACAACTGTCACCTATATTCAGTGGGACTAGTTTGGACCTATGCTGGACTCTTCCCTGTCTGGCCAAGTTGGTGAGCTCCCATTTGCTCAGGTAGACTGTTTCAGTTGGTGTCTCCATCATGGTCTTGATCTCTTTGCTCATATTCTCACACCTTCCACTCTTGGACTGGAGTTTCGTAGCTCTGAGTTATATTTCCTTGTGCAAATATATAATCCATGTTCATTATCCATATATGGACCTGTTTCTGACTAAAATGAATGGAACAGGGGTCGCTGTAATAGGATGTAGAGCTTTTCTGGAATCTAACAACGAGTGGTGCATCTAGATAAAGAAATAAATCTCTTTCCAGTTTTCCAGGGGCTCCCAATATTGATTCCCACAGTGGCTATGTAATCTGCATTTCTCCCAGCAGTAAACAAGGACTTCTCCATATCATCTCCAGCAAGTGCTGCCAATTTTCTTATTCTCACCCATTCTGATTAGTGAAAGATGAAATCCCACAGTGGTTTTGATGTGCATATCCCCGATGAATGAGAATGTGACCTTTTCTTTAAAGAAAACCAGCATTTGAATGGTCACTAAGAAGTGAGTGGATGAAGCAAATTATAATTGAAAAACAAAGATAAATAGGTGGAAGCTATGGAAATTAGAGGTAGGGAAGACAATGGAAGGATTAGTATTCAGAGAGAAACAATAGCAAGCAGAGAAGCCACAATATTTTGGAATATATGACACAGGGATACTAAGTAATTTGACTTCCTGGCAGTATATAAATGTAATAAAATTTCATAAATTCATTACCAAAAATAAAATGAAGCTACTTTAGAATACACATTTAGTACTGGAATGTGACAAGTCATGATAAAAGCAGATTTGAATCTTGCCCTTGAGAACCACTTGACAAGCTGCACTTCAGGGAGTAGTGATCTGTGTGCTTCGAGCGCCATCTAGTGTTCACCAAAATGGGAAGGCCTTTGGAAACCTATGAGTTCTAAAAGGAATACAGAATGACCTAACAATAGGAAGTGACTGTGTTCTTATCTTTTTTCATTTATTGTTTTTTTTTTTTTACTTTCATTTAACACCTAATCAAAGTTCTCCTTCCCATCTCTCCTTCCACCTTTTCTAAAGGATTAAATAAAAAAGTCTCAGAGTCAAAACTATGGCCTGATTTGTACAGGGGTTATCTATTCTATGTACACATGCAGACAGGGGAGTCCTTATGCAGGACCCCATTATCTGTCACACCATACACAAATCAGTACAAAAGTTAAGATCAATGAGAACACTTCAAGGCTGACTGAATAAAACATGGGTGAAGAGAAATACTTGGCAATGGCACACACGTAGTGCAGATTCAAATCCATAAAGTCGTCTTACCATTGTGTATGTGATATTTATGCTCAATTCTGTGTGGGTGCATTTTCTTCCCCACACTTTTTATATCAGTTACAATTCATATAATAAATAAACTTTCATCAGCTGACATTTCTCAGCTTGTTTTTTTTTTTTAAACCTACATGCAGAGTGAGAGCGGCTTTGCCTATTTGGTTCATACTCTTAGGAGAGGGAAGTGCTCCCCATAGCCCAAGAAGCAGATGCCACCCAGAGTGTTGGCCATGAGCGAATTCAAATGATAAAATACTGAATCTCTTTCCTTGCTGTTTGTAGGTTTATTTAAATTGTTCACCTGGTCTTGATTTAAATTTGGTATGTGGCACCTTTCCAGAATATTGTACATTTCTTTTACATATTCTAATTTTGTGGAGTATAGGTTTTTGTAGTTCGATCTAATGATTCTCTGTATTTCCTCAGTGTCTGTTATGTCCCTCTTTTCATTTATGATTTTGTTGACGTGGATATTCTCTCTCTGTGTTTTGACTAGCTTGGATGAGGGTTTCTCTCTTGTTTGATTTCTCAAAGAAGCAGCTCTTTGTCTCATTGATTCTTTGTATTGTTTTCTTTGTTCCTATTTTATTGGTTTCAGTTCTCCATTAGATTATTTCCTGTCATCTACTCCTTTTGGGTGAGTCTGCTTCCTTTTGTTTTAGAGCATTTAGGAGTGCTGTTAAGTCACTAGTGTGAGCTTTCTCTACTTCCTTATGTAGGCACTTAGTGCTATGAACTTTTAGCACTGTTTTCATAGTGTTCCATTGGTTTGGGTATGTTTTCCCATCATTTTCAGTGAATTTCAGTGTTGTGCCTTGAGCATGGCCCTCCCTCCCCAGAGGGAGACCACCAGAAAGCAGAGGGGACCGGAATGCAAACTGCAAAGTTTAACTCTTTTATTGCAAGTACAACCTAGTACAGGCAGTTACTGGCTGGTCAGGAACTTCTTCACTACCCTGAAACAACAAGGTAGAGAGAGAGAGAGAAATTAAAATTTCTTTTGAGGGGTTAGTTTTTAAAAGGTGCAATCTACAAAAAAAATGCTGTTTGAACTGGCTTTTGGCATGAGTGCAAGACTTCTGCTCCCTTTCATCTTGCCAAATCAGCTTTCTTCTTGTTTTCTAGTTATCACTAGGTGGCTGGCTGGCTGGTTAAGTGACCTTGTGCTCAGAATCTCCCGGGAGGGGGGGGGGGGGGGGAAGAAAAGTGTTGCTAGTCTGTGCTTCTAATTGTAAAATATTTTGCTAGGAAATTCTCATCCCTTTGAAAATAAGGGGTGAGGGTCTCTTACCAGTAAGTCTTTAATTTCTTTATTATTTCTTCTTTGACCCAGTGGTGGTTCAATATTTCACTGTTCAATTTCCATGAGTTTGTAGGCTTCTGAGTAGTGTTGTTGGTAGATTCTAACTTTAAACCATGGTGATCCCATAAGATACAAGGGGTTACTCCAATGTTTTTGGATCTGTTGAGGGTTGCTTTGTTACTGAGTATGTGGTCAATTTTAGAGAAAGTTCCATGAGGTTCTTTCTGAGAAGAAGGAACATTCTTTATTAATTGTGTTTAATGTTCTATAGATGTCTGTTAAGTCCATTTGAGTCAGGACATTTGTTACTTCTCTTATACCTCTGTTAATTTTCTGTCTGGGAGACATATCTAGTGGTGTGGGTGGGGTGTTGACATATCCCACTATTAGTGTATGGCAATGAGGGTCCACTTGCAGTACCCAGTCAATTGGATAGAAAACACTGAATCTGTTCTATGGGGAGGTCCTCTGACTGGTAGAAGAATAGTCTCCTTAGCAGGCAGATCCTGATTGCCTCTTAAGGTAGAAAAGTCTGAGAAGCCAGCTTGATGACAGCTCCTTCCTCCCACGTTTCTTTTGTTCTGAACACTGAACAGTTCCCTTCCTCCTTAACCAACCACTGAGAATTAATTCCATGGTGATCGCTTTGCAAAGTATTAACCTGTATCCCACAATTAAAAACAGTCTGATAAAGTTGCCTCTTGCTGATGACCTTTGTGCTCTATAACTTTATATTAACTTCTGGTAGGCTATTCCTTTCCTATAACACAGATAATTCTGTTTCTGAAATATCCTTTTTCCTCTCATATTTACTTACAGACAGTGTGTCCTAAAGCCAAGATTTTGAATTCTTAAACTTAAGTATTAGTGGAGGGTTTTTTATTGATAGATTTTTCATTTTGGTGTCTAACTGGACTGTATCAGTTTTCACCTTCTGTTCTTATATTTCTATAATGATTCTCTATTCTAACTGTGACAAGTTTAATTTGTTGGCAGAAAACCATGGAATTTACTCAGGAAAAAGGAAATATTTTTTATGGAACTCATATATGTACTATAGCCTGGAAAATCCCCAAGTTCTAATGTGGAAGCTCTTATACTGTCTTCATATACTAACCAAACAAAGAAAGTTATGAATCAGGACACTTTTCAAATACCTTGGTTGCAACTTCAGAGAAGATATTCAGGGCAATAAAATTCTCCATGATTAGTTGTAAATATGTTTGGTAGGAGGCATTGAACATGTGTAAATTTGAGAATTCTAAACATTCATCCTTTTCTGACAAATTTTTTTCCTATGAATTCTTGGCCACGTATTTGACAGGAATTGTAGATCTTTCAAGATCAAACATCTATCAAATTTCATATAGACCACTACAAGATGTTACTTTTAATAAAAAAATGTATGGCGGTGAATTAAGGGTTACAAGTATTGTCATATATGTTTTGAATTTCACAAACCCATTTAAATATTCTGAAACTTGCATTTTATTATTAGTTACAAGATTGTTTTCAAATTACTCCAATTTCTTTTTCCAGCCTTTTACGGTCAATGTTTTTTGTTTGTCTTAGAATACGATATTTCCAAAACTATAGCCCTGCTCTCAGAGAATCCTGTCATAGATCACAGGATTATCCCTGTCCAGCGCAGCACTATTTATAAAATGCACACTTAGAACATTTAAGAAGTATTTTTTTTAACAGTGCATAGATATTAAGACATTGTTAATCAGTATCTTCCCATAGGAGGTTTTCAAACAACTTCAATGTTTTTCCTTCCTCATATTCACTCCTCTCCCTTGACTGCCATTCCCCTCACCAGATAACCCATTCTGCACCCTTAATCTGTCACAGCCCTATACACCACTGTTTTCTAAAGTCTTCCTTCCCTTTCCTTCATCCCTTTAACAGCCTCCCATGCTATGTTACCAGTTTCTGACCTGACACACTTATCTGAAAACCATCTGTCAGTTGTACCTTTGAATCCTTTTCTTGTTTGATGCACAGTTTCACCAACTTGCAGTCAACATCCTTGATGTTGCTTTGTGGTGCACAGGTCTAGATGCTGTGCCCTGATTTCCTCACACATGCATGTACCTAAGATTGTTGTCCTGCATTGTCAAATGACACTAAATTCTCAAATTTCTATGTGACTATTATGGAGAGTTAATAGTAGAATGATAAAAACTTTAACAGTGTACAATAATGGCAAAGTCATAAAAATCCAAATGAATGCAGAGGCAGGTAGCACAGAGGTATGGAACTTGCCAAATATAATACTGGGAAATAGGAAATCACTAGATGTGGGAGATAACATAAAAACTACTGAAAATATTAAGAACTCCTACTCATATCATTGTTTCTGTTACACTCACACAGGCACACACGTACACACACATGCACACGCACACACATACACACAGGAACACACAACCCACATGCAAACAGAAATCTATTTATTTCTGGGTTGTCTTGGGGTGCAGAGGTTAATTTTTCAGAAAAAAATTAATGTAAAAGATTTTCCAACACTTTGATTTGTGTAGTTACTATTTAACAACATACTAATTAGGACCTCTTCATCCAAATTTAAGCATTAAAATGTACGTGTGTTTCAAAGTTTAGCTCAAGGGTAGACCAAGCACCTAGCTTGAATGAAGCCATGACTACACCTCAGATGACAAAGAATTAATGTTTTTCCCTTTATATGATTAATTTCATTTTCTGTGTGTATTAAGTAGAATGGAGAATTGTAATTGTTGTGTCTGAGTCCTGAGGCCCCAAAGAAGAAGACCACAGAGTCACACACTTCTAAATGCAAAAGCAAAGTTTCGGTTATTATGTAGGGGCTAGCATGGGTCCTATGCTGCACAATCTGACACACAGCAGATGGAGGGACAAGGGACCTGTCTACTATTGTAAGAGGGTTATAAAGACAAAAACCACAAGACCGTGACAGGTATACTTTCAAAGTACAAAATTGATTATCCTATATCACAATTGGCTAAAAGTTAGCTGTTAGTTCCTGATAGGCCATTATTGTCTAAGGGGGCTAGCAAATGCTATCCTCAGGACGCCTGTTGACCCTTTGCTAAATGCAGGGTCTACCTTGGAATCCTGTCTGGTGGGTCCATCATTACTCAGCTGATAAGGGAAGTGTTGTGGTCAACATTTTCTGCATGACTTCGGGTTGGGAAATGGCCTGCAGTGAGCAGCTTCCTGTAACTTGGGTTTTTCCATTAACTAATATTTCCCTGAAGAAGAGTCCTGCAGTCTTCAGCTTGTCCTGGTGGCTGGGGTGCAATTCAAAGTCCCAAAAGGTGATATGCAAGATATTCATGAGTACGGCAATAGGATCTGGACATTTCTGGCACTCTCTCCTCAGCTGCCCAAGGAACTAGCTGGGGGCGTCTTCCTGGACACCTGGGAACCCCTCTAGAGTCAAGTCTCTGCCAACCCTAGAATGGCTCCCTTAACTAAGATATATAATTCCTTGTTCCCATATCCACCCTTCCTATATCCCAACCATCCTATTCCCCCAAGCTCTTCCCATCCTCCACTTCACACTTTTCTCTCCCCATTCCCCCATCCCCCCATCCCACCCCACCCCCATGTTCCCATTTTTTGTCTGGCAATCTTGTCTACTTCCAATATCCAGGAGGATAACTATATGTTTTTCTTTGGGTTCACCTTCTTATATAGCTTCTCTAGGATTTTTTACGAATTATAGGCTCGATGTCCTTTATTTATGGTTAGAAACCAATTATGAGTGAGTACAGAACCTTCACCTGGCATTGGATGGAGAAAATGACAGAGCCCCACATAGGAGCACCGTACTGAGCTCTCAAGGTCCTGATGAGGAGCAAAAGGAGGGAGATCATGAGCAAGGAAGCCAGGACCGCGAGGAGTGCTTTTACCCATTGAGACGGTGGGACAGATCTAATGGGAGACCACCAAGTCCAGTCGGAATGGGACTGATGGAACAGGGCCCAAACCGGACTCTCTGAATGTGGCTGACGGTGGAGGAGGACTGAGAAACCAAGGACAACGGCAATGAACATGAACTCTACAGCATGGACGAGCTCACTGTGAGCCTTGTCAGTTTGGTTGCTCACCTTCCTGGACTTAGGGGGAGCTGGGAGGACCTTGGACTTAACAAAGTGAAGGGAACCCTGATGGCTCTTTGACTTTGGAGAGGGGTGGAGTGGGGGTATGGGTGGGAGGGAGGGGAGGGAAGGGGGAGGAGGAGGGGAGGAGATGGAAATCTTTAATTAAAAAAATGAGAAAAAAAAAGTCCCAAAAGGTCCCAGCACATAAATGAAATCCCTTCTACCCTCTCAGTAACAGAATTAAATCATCCATCAGTATTTGTTAAATGCTGAAGTAATATTGGGGTAATTGTTCAGAAAGTATTTATGATCTTAATATGAAACTGAAATATCAAATCAAACATCATTTAAAAATTCTATTGTTACACTTCACATATCATTTTTTTTTTTTTTTTATTTAACGGGTGCTTTACCTTAGCTGTCTTGTTTCGTTGCTACAATTATTTTTAAATTTTATTCCTACACCGTTCTTAGGACTAGATTCAAAAATCCAGCAAATTGTAAAAGATGCTTCTCAGGCAATAATGATAGGGGGAAAAACATTAAGGTTGATCACAGCCCTTCCCTTTCATACTCTCTATCGCCCTTAAAAGCCTACAAGGGGCGGGGTGGTGGTGGCGCACGCCTTTAATCCAGTACTCGGGAGGTAGAGGTGCGAGGATTTTGTGAGTCCTAGGCCAGCCTGGTCTACAAGAGATGGTTCCAGGAAAGGCTCCAAAGCTACAAAGAGACGACCCTGTCTTTAAGGAAAAAAAAAAGAAAAAGAAAAACGCCTACAGCGGAGTCAAGCGGGCTGGGAAGATGGGCGACAGGAATTACGTCACGGACCCAGGCAGCGGACCAGCCTGTGAGAAAAGGAACCGAGATAAACTACAAGGACCAAAGTTCTTTTCGGTTTACAACTTCCCCAAGCGCCACACAGAAGCAACGAAACTCCGGTTAAGTTTTTGTTATTTTGTGTTTGTTTGTTTGTTTTGTTTTGCTGGGGAGTCACATCGAATGCATTTCTTCCTTCATGTTTAAGTTTTACACGTCCGCGCCTTGTTCTGTTAAGTTTGTTAGCTTTGGATACAAATGTGTAAATACGTTCTAAAAGAAATTTTTATCTTATTAATAACGAAATGAAACGTTCAGCGTTGATTCTGGGGTTGGAGAGGTCATCTTATTTGTCAGTCGACGTTCCAGTTAGGAAATTGCTGCATGAAATTTTCAGCAAGTTTGTAGCCTTCTTTTATTCCTTCCTCCCTTTTTTCTTCCTTCCACTTTAATTTAGATGTGAGTCCGTAAATACAGTGTGGAAGTCCAACACACGAACTGATTGAATTATACCATTTTGTTAAAATTCTACCACTATATCGCTAACAGGAAAGTGAGGGACAAAGTTTTATAAGAGATATTTGCTTCAATGCCATATAATTCATCTTTAATATCAAGCCATTTGAAAGTGTACAGATGGACCAAAATAAGCCATAAGGCTCTACAATCCTGAATGAAATTTGATTCAGGAAATAAAAAAATGTCATTTCTAGAAGACTTAAGTGTAACTTTTTTGGGGGGTTCTTGTTATTTTCATTGTAATTTTTGTTGTACTTGTTATCCCTTATGCTGTCAGGTATAGATCTTAGAGCTTTATCCACGCTTACCAAGTACTCCAGTGGTGTTTGACAATGTCATTCCACTAATTTAAGTAATTTTAATGATATATTCCCCTATCACCTATGTCATCCTTTCCCAATAAGCCACTGTAATATTTTTCATAACTTCTTCTATCAAATGACCATCGTGACAAATTTGCTATCTAATACTCTGGTTCTCAACGTCAGCATAGAAAGATGAAATTAAAAGTCCTAATTCCTTGAGCATTATCTTTCACTGTAATTTCTAAAACGGATGTTCTTATCATGGTGGGTAAATAGGTTGAGATCAAAGAAGTCCCCAAACTAAAGAGCCAGGGGAATTGTGGAAGTGGGTGAAAGAAATTTGTCCCCATCCTTATAACAAGAGCTGACAGCTAAATCTCTCATTATATATCATAACTCATCTTCATTTTGTCTATAAATTATAACACTACCTCTGGACAAAGAGAGAGATTTAGAGTCACTCACAAGCTACCTAAGGTCAATGTCATTTGACCTCTCTCTATATATACTGTGTTTTCTTTATGCTATCAGTTATTTCTACTTAAACCAGGAACTCTAGAACATGGTTCATATACCATTTTTGCATATTTGTGTGTCTTGTCACTAGTTGATGAAAGAACCTCCCTTATCAACTGAAAATATTACATATCTCTGGCCTCTTTCCCTCTACCCTCCACTTGTAGAAACAACTGTTTAGTCTACAACATTTTCTCAAGTTGATAGAAGTATTCAGAACATGTTTTGCTCTTAATGGAGGCTGAGTGTTAATACTAATAATTAATAGTGGCCTTAAGAAATCTGCCCTGGAGATTTTCTCAGTGATTAAAACCACTGAACACTCTTTCAGAGAGTCTGTGTTCAGTTAACAACACCCACATTTGTGCTAAGAAGGATCTGAGACATGAGTCCCAGGGGATAAGAAGCACTCTGTTGCCCTCCCTACAATCTGCAGACAGTGATTTCACATACATATATCCAAACACTGATTGATACACACTAACAGAAAATACAATAAAGTCTTTTGAAAAACTGTTATTGCAATTGACATAGTATTTTAGATTTTATAGACATGGTTTCTCAATAGCTATGGATCCAGTCCTGGAACACACCCTGTAGACCAGGCTGGCCTTGAACTCACAGAGAACACACTGCTTCTGTCTCTTGAGTGGTGAGATCAAATGCATGTGCTACCCTGCCCGGCAGCAATTGTCATATTTGTAAAGTCAATTTAGTCTATTTAGAAAAATTCTTAGTAACATAGGTAGATGTTGGAATTTACTATCACACCCTTAAAAAAGGATTCTTTCTTAATGCTTCTGTCACAGCATTATGTAATGAGCAGCTCTGAGGGAATGTTCCTATCATTACTTTTCCAATTTCATTCGGATAATTTTCATCCCAGTTTTCTCTTCCTATATATTGTGTAGTCTGTATTTTCAGTATTTTTAATTGTAGTATATTGGAGCGAAAACACACGTACACACATACACTCTGTCTTTTCCCACTTATATTCATAATATTTCCTGTATCTGGATTGTAGTCAATACACCTTTATTCCTACAAAAGATATTTAATGTAACAAAAGTTCATATTTCCTGAAGATCCTCATAATTTTTTGATTCATTTATGCAATAAATAAGAAGTGTTGCCTACTCTATATTCAATGAAAGAAAATCTCTTTCTGGGTATTCTTTTATGGGGTAGCGGGTCTGTAATTTTAGACTGTAATTTTAGGGCTATGAAATTCTTGGGGTTTTGGTTTGTTTTATTGGTTGTTTTGCATTTTCAAGACAGGGTTTCTCTGTAGCCTTTGGAGCCTGTACTGGAACTAGCTCTTTTACATCAGGCTGGCCTCAAAGTCATAGAGATCCATGTCCCTTTGACTCTCCACTGCTGGGATTGAAGGCATGTGTCATTACTGATTGGCATAGGATTATGGACTCTTAAGTCAGTTGAAATTTCTCTTTTAGATGAGAAATGAAGTTGCATGTGCACATCAAATTCTCCAAGCTACAGTTGTGAGAAAATAAAAAGAATATTTTATAATTCATTGCCTTGTCAATCTTTCAATATAAGTTGACACATTATTTAAATATTTCTTTGAATCAATATAGTCACTTATTTCATATGGTCTTTATACAAGTACCACAATATCCTGATGCTCTCATGTTGAGATAAATTTTAATATAGAGTTATATGAATATGCTATTCTCAAGACAGTTTAGTTTGTACTTTGTAGATTCATATGGTCCCATATAAATTTTGGTGATAACTTGTAAACCATTCCTAATGTTATTGCCAACAGTCATTAATGATTTCTTTTTTTTTCATGTCATAACATGCAAGATTTATAGAGTGACAGAAGAAGAAAAAAAAAAGAAAGAAAAGAAAGACGATGACTGTAGCCATAGCCTGTTTGTTTGTTTCCCGGACTCTCTGACCCAGAATAACCACACAGAAAATTATATTATTACAATACTACTTGGCCAATAGCTTAAGCATATTGTTAGCCAGCTCTTATATCTCAAATAAACCCAATTCTATTAATTTATCTTTTATCATGAGGTACTTAGTTTATGAGCAAAGTTCTAGTGCTTCTGTCTCCAGCAGTGGCTAAACAGCCTGTCACTGACTCCACCTTCTTTTTCCCAGTATTCAGTTTAGTTTTCCTGCCTTCCTCTACTCTGTCCTATTAGAGGCCATCAGGGTGTCATTATTTATTAACCAATAAAAGGAATACATATACAAAAGAACTTCCCACATCAGGTAGGAAATGATAAAAATAACGTGTTCAGTGTAGATCAGCAGTTTTAAAGGTTCATTTCAATGAGAATTGTAGTAGGTAATTCCTGGAGTAGAGGGATCCGATTCGTGCTTCCCTGTAAAGAAGGAAGGAATACTGACCTGTGTCATCTCTTCTCGCCATAGTTTTCTTCCACATACTGTGAGTGCACACTCACATGAATAGTATTATGCTGTACTGGCTTTATTTACAAAATGAGAAACTAAAGTATATTAACAAAGGCAAATATGTAGTTCAGACGTGTCACTAAAATTCCACTCAGATGATCTTGTGCTGCCATATTTATTCTTGATCATCAAGTATGTGGTATACTCCCATAAATATTTTTTCTCTTCAGTTACTCTATGGTTCACAAGTATATAAAGAACTCTTAAGTTAAAAGATTCGTGAAGATCAAAGTTAATACTTAATCTTGTAGAAAATTAAATATGCAAAATAGATGGTAAAATGTGTAACAAAAATGTAATGACTCATAATATTTTTAAGAGCTTTTACTTTACCTCAAATATCTGATACAAGAAGGAAAAGTTGCAATGGTATTGGAGAAGGCAAGATGAGATGGCAGAAGTTAACAAATCACTTAGACCTGCTACCCTGATTATCTGAGTTATCATTTGTCTATAAATTCTCCCATGGTTATCCATGTAAACTACCCTATCTTTAAGGGATAAAATAAGCTAATGATAGCCGGGTGGTGGTGGCGCATGCGTTTAATCCCAGCACTCGGGAGGCAGAGGCAGGCGGATCTCTGTGAGTTCGAGACCAGCCTGGTATACAAGAGCTAGCTCCAGGACAGGCTCTAAAGCTGCAGAGAAACCCTGTCTCGAAAAACCAAAAAAAAAAAAAAAAAAAAAAAAAAAAAAAAAAAAAAAAAAAAGCTAATGATGACAGAAAAAAGAAAGGGGGAAAACAGTGATGAAAACTCTTCCTGTGCTCTTGGGTCCTAACACTGGACAACCAGAGCAGTACCCCCATTAGATGTCTGGTGCTTTCTCCTCATAGACATGCGAATATTGCAGTGTATCATTGTGTGCTCTTCTATGAGTGCTCTTTTTTAACTTTATTAAAATACGGAGTTTACTTACTTGTGCATTTGTCAATATTTCATATCTGAAAACAGTTATTATGTGTGTTTAATCTTATTTTATACATATCTAAATAAAAAGTCAAATGGAGGAAGTCTACTTTCAAGAACAATGCAGGAATTTTAGAGGTCACATTCTTGGATATGAAAAGTAAAAATATCTACCAAGAACAGATGGGAAAAGTCACCATTTGTGGTATAGTAAGAACAACCAGTTATCCACTGTTGAAGAAATAAGTCAAGACAAAGTATTTCTACCTGATGAACTTTGTTATCTAAAATCTTTTTTAGATTAATATTTTGTTTTATGAGTATAAGTGTTTTCCTTGAGTGTATGTTTTTGCACTGCATCTGGGCCTGTTCCCCATGGAATTAAGATATGAGTGTCAGATTTCTGTAACAAAATTATAGAAACATTTAATGCCAAAATATTGGTTCTGGGACATGAATACAAGTTGTCTACAAGAACAATAAAAGCTTTAACAATGGAAACATAGATCTTGAATAGATTCCTGTTCATTCAACCAAAATTAATTCTTCCTATAAATGGTGACATGTCTTCTTTGGTAAGAAAACAACTTTAGTCTATATACTCATGCCTAAAGTCTGGGACCCTCAAAACCACCGAGAGACCAATCCAATGAAAAAGCAGAGTCTTTTTAGTAGAAATTAACTTGGGTTCTCTATCCATCTGAAAGTGCAGGTGGAGTAGTGGAGGCTCCATAGCTGCTATGGGGTAAGGCATTTATTAGAGGTAAAGTCAGGGGCTACATCTGGTGGTCTGCAAGTTACATAGAAACAACCTCAGGATTGTGACGGGGGAACCTGTTATGAGTTAATTGGTTAGTTACAGCTGTGGAAAGTTTACTATAATTGGACGCCATTCATGGGACTGCTACTGCTGTTGCTACCTTTGACTGGTAACGGGAAAGTACATCTAGAAGCTTCCAGACAACTTCTGTGACTTCTGATTGTTTCTTTACCATATGGAGGATGTCTGCCAGTTTCTTCACAGATTTGTGGAAAAAAAAGAAAAGGTCAGGGCCTCGGGATAGAGGCTATGTGACAGTTTCTCTCCAGTGATTAGGGTAAGGTCAGAGACTCAGCACATCCTACTGAGTCAGGGCCTCACATCTTGCTATGTCTTCTCTGTAGGTTGTCATGGTTGCTAAAGGCGGGCCTTGTTAAAGGTCTGGACCTTTTGAAACTTTCAGATTTGCTTCAATGTCAAAAGAACCAGTTCCTTTAGGCATTTTGAGAGTTTTTCCCCTCTATTTTATAATTTTCATGAGTTATTAATACAGTGTTAATAGTTTAGAGGTTTTTTGTTTGAATCTGGAGTAGCACTTACAGACAACTTAATCAATTTTTATTTTCTTAACTTCATTTTCTCATGATCAAAATCATCATCATCATCATCATCATCATCATCATCATCACCACAATCATTATCTAGAGTATTAGCTCTTAAGTCAGTTGAAATTTCACTGTGAGATGAGAAATAAATTTGGATGTGGACATCAAATTCTCCATCTATAGTTGTGAGAAAATAGAAAGAATCTTTTATAATTCATTGCATTGACAATCTTTATAAATAAAGTGACAGGTTATTAAATATTTGTTTGACACAGCATAGTCACATGATTCAAATGGTCCTTATACAAGTACCACAACCTTCTGATGCTCTCATGTTAGGATAAATTTTGAAATAGAGTTATGTGAATATCATTTTCTCAAGACACTTTTTGCTTTGTAAATTCATATGGTTTCATATACGTTTCTGTGTTAAATTGTCAGCCATTCCTAATGCTATTGCCAACAGTCATTAATAATTTCCTTTCTTCATGTCATAACATGGAAGATATATATATATATATATATATATATATATGCAGTGTCTATATCTACAGTCATCTATAAAATGAGGTGGCACTTTCACCTCAAGAATGGCACTAAGTCAAGGCTCTTATTTGGCTTGTGATTTAGAGTCATGGGAATATACACCTCATCACATTAAAAGTAACAATGAGAGTACTCACTCAAAAGAGGCTTTTAGACATAAAGCAAAAAAAAAAATAATCCTGCATACAATTCACAACCCTTGAGAAACTAGAGAACAAAGACCCTAAGAGAGATACACATGGATCCAATCTACATGGGAAGTAGAAAAGACAAGATCTCCTGAGTAAATTTGGAGCATGGAAATCATGAAAGACGGTAGACAGGGAGGGGGAGGAAGGGAGGAGAGTTGAAAAATACAGCTCAATAAAAACATTTTTTAAAAAAGTAACAGTGAGAAAAATAATAAGCTTAATATTGATATTCAGAGTGAGCAAAACAACTGACTTTTATTCCAGTCTTCACTTCTCAAATCAGAATATATAAGTGCTTATTTAGGTATGTGTAATTCAAGAAGCCCTTTCCTTCCAATGCAATTCTTTAATTCTTTGGATTATGCACAATATAAAGATATAGTGACTGAAAATCCATTAGGAAATTCTGGTAGAACTTCATCATCAGATTCCCATGGCCCATTAACACTGGGGAATCAGTGACTCTTGTGCTCACAGTTCCACCTACCATCTAGTGAAATGAAGGAGTTAAGGAAACGCCATTTAAAACATATGAAAAGGATAGACCGAGTGGTGCTAGAACACAGCACACAACTTTAATCCCAGTTCTTGGGAGGCAGAGGCAGAAGGATCTTTGTGTTTTCCAGGCCAACATGGTCTGCCAAGTGAGTTCCAGGACAACCACACTGGCTACATAGAGAAATCCTGACTCAAGAAGCTAAAATATTAAAAAGAAAGAAAGAAAAGGAAAAAAATAAAAGATGATGTCTGTATCCATAGTTTGTTTGTTTGTTTCCAGGCAGACCTGACCCAAAATAACCACATAGAAACTGTATTATAACAACACTGCTTGGCCAATAGCTGAAGCGTATTGTTAGCCAGCTGTTATATCTCACACAAACCCAATTCTATTATTTTATCTTTTACCATGAGGTAAAAGCGTTTATCAGCAAGGTCCCAGTGCATCTGTCTTCTGCAGTGGCTATATGGCCACTCACAGACTCCTCTTTCTTTCTCAAAGCACTCCATTTAGTTTTCTTGCCTTCCTCCACTCTGTCCTATCAGAGGTCATCATGGCTTCTTTATTCATTAACCAAGAAAAGCAACACATATACAGAAGAACTTCTCACACCAGGTAGGAAATGAAAAACTTAATGTGTTCAGTATAGATCCACAGTGTGAAAGGTTCACTTCGATGAGAATTGTAATAGGTAATTCCTGGAGTAGAAGAATCCTATTTATGCTTCCTTATAAAGAAGGAAGTAATACTTGCCCGTGTCATCTTTTTGTGCCATTTCTTACACATATACTGTGAGTGCTATAACTCACATGAATGGTATTATGCTGTGCTGACTTTATTTACAAAATGGAGAAACAAAAGTATATTAACAAAGGCAAATATATAGTTCATAGTTGACAGTGTAGTTCACATAGATGATCTTGTCTTGCCATATTTATTATTGATCATCAAGTATGTGGTATAGTCACATAAATATTTTTTCTCTTCAGGTACTCTCTGGCACACAAGAATAAAAAGGTCCCTTACGTTAAAGCATTTGTGAAGAACCAAGATAATACTTAATCTTGTAGAAAATTAAATGAGAAAAACACATGATAGGATGTTTAACCAAAAAGTAATGACTCATATATTTTTAACAGCTTTTATTTTACCTCAAATTTCTGAAATAGGAAGGAAAAGTTGCAATGGTATTAGAGAAGGCAAAATGAAATGGCAGAAGTTAACAAACAAATTACTAAGACCTACTACCTTGATTTTCTGAGCTATCATTTTGTAAATTCTTCCATGTTATACATGTTAACTATGCTATTTTTATGGGATAAAATAAGCTAATGATGACAAAAAACAAAGAGAGGGGGAAAACAGTGATGGAAACTCTTTTGTGCCATTGACTCCTACCACTGAAATGCTAGAGCAGTATCCACATTGGATGTCTGGTGCTTACTCCTCTTAAACATGATTATATTGCAGTGAATTATTGTGAGTTCTTCTATGAGTGCTCTATTTTTTTACTTTATTAAAATTCATACTTGATTTACTCATGCATTTCTCAATTTTTTATAGCTGACCACAGTTATTATTGAATGGTTAGTTCTATCTATCTATCTATCTATCTATCTATCTATCTATCTATCTATCTATCATCTCTCTATCTCTCTATCTATCTATCTATCTATCTATCTATCTATCTATCTATCTATAGTCAAAGAGTGGAGACCTACATTCTACATTTAAGAAGAATGTAAGAATTACAAAGGCCACATTCTTGGCTATGAAAACTAGAAAGATTTACCAGATTTACCAAGAACTGGTAGGGAATGTTACCATTTTGTAGTATAGTAAGGACAACCATTTATCCCCTGTTGAAGAAATAAAGGAAGGCAAAGTATTTCTACCTGAATAGCTTTGTTATATAAAATATTTTTGCATAAATTTATTCATCTTATCAATGTTTTGCTTGAGTGTATGGTTTTGCACCACATGTGCATGTGTCTGGAGCCCACTGAATTACATATGGGTGTTAGATTTCTGTAACAGAATTACAGATAGACGAGGGAAACATAGACCTTGAATAGATTCCTGTTCATTCAACCAGTATTGATTCTTCGTATAAATGGTGACATATCTTCTTTGGTTACAAAACAACTTTAGTCTATAATCTCATGCATAAAGTCTGGAATCCCCCCAAACCACAAAGAGACTAGATCCAATGGAAAAACAAAGAGTCTTTCGAATTACAATTTAACTTGGTTTCTCTATCCATCCAAAAAAGTGGGTGGAGTAGAGCAGACGCCCTAGCTTCAGTGGTGTGGGGCATATTAGAGGTGTAGCCAGGTGGCACATCTGGTAGATTAGAAGTTGCATAATAACAGTCTCAGGGTTGGACTGGGGGAATCTGTCATGAGTTAATTGGTCAATTACAGCTGTAGAAAGTTAACTACAAATGGAGGAAATCCCTGGGACTGTTACTGCTGTTGCTACATTTGACCATTATCAGGAAAGTACATCTAGAGCTGCCAGCTAACTTCTGTGACTTCTGATTGGTTCCTTACCATATGAAGCATGTCTGGCAGTTTCTTCCTAGTATTATGTAAAAACAACAAAAAAGGTCAGGGTCTCAGGATAAAGGTTATGTGACAGTTTCTCTCCAGTGATTAGGGTAAAGTCAGAGACTCGGCACATCCTACTGAGTCAGGGCCTTATATCTTGATAATGTCTTTTTTTAATGTCTTTTTGGTAGGCAGTCATGGATGCGAAAGTGGAAGGCTTGGTGAGGGTGTGGGCCTTTCAATACGTTCTTATCTGCTTTAATGTCAACATAACTAGGTCCTTTGGACATTTTGAGTTTTCCCCTCTATTTTTCAGTTTCATGAGCTATTAATCACATTGTTAATCATTTATAGTTTTTTTTTTCTGGTTTGAACCTGGAGTATTACTTACAGACTACTTCATTAATATTTATCGTCTTAACTTCATTTTCTCATCATCATAATCATCACCTAGAGTATGAACTCTAAAGTCCTGTGAAGTTTCACTGTGAGATGAGAAATAAATTTTATGTGGACATCAAATTCTCCAAGCTATAGTTGTAAATATAAAAAGAATATTTTATAATTCATTGCCTTGTCAATCTTTCAAAAAAGATAACAAGTTTGAATGTTTGTTTGACACAAAATAGTCACATGATTCATACAGTCTTTATACAAGTACCACAACTTCCTGATATTCTCATGTTGAGATACAATTGAAATAAATTTAAATGAATATCCTTTTCTCAAGACAGTTTGTGCTTTGTAGATTCATATGGTCGCATATAAATTTCTGTGTTAATTTTTTCAATCATTCCTAATGCTATTGCCCACAATCATGGATTTCCTTTCTTTGTGTTATATAACATGGAAGATTTATGCACTTACTATATCTACAGTCATCTATGAAATGAGATGGTTCTTTTACCCAAGGATAGCACCCTGTCAAGTCTCTTCTGTGGACTGTGATTTAGAGTCATAGGAATATACAACTTATCACATTAAAAGTAATGGTGAGATTACTTACTCAAAAGTGGCTTTTTACACACAAAACAAAAAAATAATCCTGCATCATTCACAATTCCAGAGAAAGTGGAGAATAAAGAAGACCCTAAGAGAGACATATATGGATCCTATTTACATGGGAAGTAGAAAAAGACAAGATCTACTGATAAATTGGGAACATGGAACTCATAGGCAGGGTACACAGGGAGGGGGAAGAAGGAAGGAGAGTGGAAAAATATATAGCTCAATAAAAACATATTTTAAAAAAGTGACCATGTGAAAAACACTATCCTGATGAGATAACCCAGACCCAAAAATATAAATATGTACTCACTCATTAGTGGATTGTAGCCATAAACAAAGGACATTGAGCCTATAGTTCACGATTGTGGAGAAGCTAAGTAATAAGGTGAACCCCAATAAAAACCATAAATAGATCTTTCTGGAAAATGGATGCAGACAAGATCTCCAGGCCAAAGTTTGGAGCATGAGGGTGGAGGTGGGGTGTGGGAAGGGAAGGGAAGAAAGGGAGAAAGAGGGAAGAAGAGAAAGGTTGTGGAGAGCTTTGGGGAGTGGGATGGTTGAGATGAAGGAAGGACAGATATGAGAGCAAGGAAAGAGATATCTTAATTGAGGGATCCATTTTGGCAAGAGGCTTGAGTCTGGAGGGGTTCCCAGGAGTCCATGGGGATGACCCCAGCTTGGACCCTGGGCAGTGGAGGAGAGAGTGCCTGAACTGGCCTTGTCCTGTAGTCAGACAGATGACTGTCTTGAATATCACCATAGAACCTTTGTCCAGCAACGGATGGAGAAAGTGACAGAGACCCACAATGGAAAACTTGACTGACCACCCAAGGTCCAGTTGAAGAGCAGAAGGAGGGAGAATATGAGCAAGGAAGTCAGGACTGAGAGAGGATGGTCCACCCACTGAGACAGTGTGCCTGATCTAATGGGAGCTCACCAAATCCAGCTGGACTGGGACTGAATGAGCATGGGATTAAACTGGACCCTCTGAATATGGCAGACAATGTGGGGCCGACTGAGAAGCCAAAGATAATGGCACTGGGATTTGTCTCTACTGCATGTACTGCCTGGATGTAGAGGGGAGGGCCTTGGACTTCCCACAGGGCAGGGTACCTTACCCTCTCTCAGGACTGGAGGGGGAGGGGAGAAGTGTGTGGGGGGGAACAGGAGGAAGGAAGGGAGGAAGTGGAAATTTTGATTGGTATTATTTATAAAGTAATAAAACACAAAAGAATAAAAAAGTGACAATGAGAAAACATAAAAAACTTGATCTTGAGATTTGGAGTGAGCAAAATAGTTCACCTTTATTCCACTCATTAAACTCAAATCAGAATATGTGTTTATTTAGATATGTGTAATCAAGAAGCTTTATTTTTCCAGTTTAATCCTTCACTTATTGAAAAAATACAAGCTTCCTTTAAATCTTTTGATTATGCACAATATAAAGATACAGTGATTGAAAATCAATTAGAACATTCTGGTAGTACTTCATGCCTCTCCCACATTTCAGAATCCCATGGCCTATTAACATTGGGGAATCAGTGACTCCTGTACTCACAGTTCCAACTACCATCCAGTCAAATGAAGGAACTAAAGGAAAGGTTACTTAAAACACATGAAAAAAAGGAAATAGCAGATGTGCTGGCACACAACTTTAATCCCAGTCTTGGGAGGCAGGGGCAAAAGGATTTTTGTGGTTTCAAGGACAACCTGGTCTACAAATTGAGTTCCAGGACAACCACACTGGTTACACAGAGAAACCCTATCTTGAGAAGTGAAAATAATAAAAAAAAAGATAGAAAAAAAGAAAGAAAAGGTGATGGCTGTAGCCATAGCCTGTTCATTTGTTTCCTGGCTGCCCTGAGCCCCCCCCCCAAATAAACAGAAACTATATTATTACAACAGTGCTTTTCCAATAGCTTAAGTATATTCCTTGCCAGCTTTTATACACCAAATAAACCCAATTCTATTATTTTATCTTTTACCACTAGCTACATAGTTTATTAGCAAGGTTCCAGTGCATCTGTCTCCTGCAGTGGCTAAATGGCCTCTCACTGACTCCACCTTAATTTTCCAATAATTCCATTTAGTTTTCCTGTCTTGCTCTACTCTGTTTTATTAGAGGTAATCATGGTGTCTTTATTCATTAACCAAGAAAAGCAACACATATACAGAATGACTTCTCACTCCAGCTGGGAAATGAAAAAAATATTGTGTTTAGTGTAGATAAACAGTTGTAAAGGTTCATTTCAATGAGAATTATAATATAGAATTCCTGGAGTGGGGGATTCTATTCATGCATCCTAATAAAGAAAAAAAATTATTTGCCCATGTATTCTTTTCCTGCCATTTCTTACACAAACAGTGAGTGCTAATATTCACATGAATAGTATTATTCTGCACTGACTTTATTTACAAAATGAAGAAACAAAAGTATATTAACAAAGGCAAATATGTAGTTCAGAGTTGTCAGTGAAATTCACTCAAATGATTTAGTGGTGCCATATTTATTCTTGATCATCAAGTATGTGGTATATTCCCACAAATATTTTTTCTTTTCAGTTGCTCGATGGTTCACAAAAATAAAAAGGTCCCTTAAGCTAAAGCATTCATGAAGAAAACAAGTTAACACGTAGAAAATTACACGTGCAAAACAGATGGTAGAACGTGTAACCAAAAAGTAATGACTCTTGTATATTTTAATAGCTTTTATTTTACCTCAAATATGTGATATATGAAGGAAAAGTTGCAATGACATTGGAGATGGCAAGATGAAATGGTAGACGTTAACAAACAAATCACGAAGATATGCGACCCTGATTGTCTCAGCTATCAGTTGTTTATAAAATCTTCCATGGTTATCATTGTGAACTACATTATCTCTATGGGATGAAAATAAAGTAATGATGACAAAAGCAGAGATAGGGGAAACAGTGATGGAAACACTTTCTTGTGCCTATGATTTTTACCTCTGGACAGCCAGAGCATTATCCACATTAGATGTCTGCTGATTTCTCCTCATAGACATGCTTATATTGCAATGTATCATTGTGTGGTCTTCTAGGAGTGCTCTCTATTTTCTTAATTTATTAATATACAGAGTTTACTTACTCATGCATTTTTCAGTATTTCGTATCTGGCCAAGTTATTACTGAATGTTTATTATATATATATGTATACATATAATGTATATATATAATATATATTATATATGTATATAATACACACACATTATATGTATACATATATATATACATATATATCAAAGGGTAGAGCTCTGCTTTTAAGAACAATGCATGAATTTTAGAGACCACATTCTTTGCTATGAAAACTAGAAAGATTTACCAAGAATAGGTAGGGAATGCTACCATTTTGTAGTATCCACTGTTGGAGAAATAAAAGAAGAAAAAAGAGTTTCTACCTGATGAGCATTGATTTCTAAAATCATTTTAGACTAATTTATTTTGTCTTATGCACATAAGTGTTTTTGCTTGAGTGTATGATTTTGAACTACATTGTCAAGTCTGTGGTTCTTCTTAAAATTGTTCACCTATGTTCCCAAAAACTAATATGTTGCACATATGTGGGTCCTGAATCAGAACCAAGATGCTGAACACAGTTTGGTTGATCTTAAAAACAAACCCTTGTCATTTATGTAGAGTGCAGGAGAGATGTAGTGATGTTAACACTATTGAATGCTTTTTTTCTGATTTTCATGATTAATTAGGATATGTTAATTGACTGAGGACAAGTTCTTGAGGATGGATTGATTGGACACAGCCTACAACTAACCATTAAGTCAAGAAACAATGTGGAAATTTGTGGGTTTCTTAAAAGAACAAACATATATTTTATATATGTTCTTAATAGAACAAACATATTTTTTAAACTGTTGCAATACCACAACAAGAAAATGCCAGAATTCTGTTGGCTTTACCTGTAACCTGTGTACTTTCCCTTTCAGAGACAAGTTCATCTTACCCTCAGTCTCCCCCTTCATGCCTCCTCACATCCCCCGTCTCTCTCTCTCACTCTCTCTCTTTCTCCCTGAATATCCATATTCTGAACTGGCTTGTCCTCCTTGTTTCCCCCTCCCCTTCCTCTCTCTCTTTTTCTCTCTCTCTCTTTCTCTCTCTCTCTCTCTCTCTCTCTCTCTCTCTCTCTTTCTCTCTCTCTTTCTCTATCTCTTTCTCTCTCTTTCTCTCTGTCTCTTTCTCTCTCTCTCCCTTTCCCTCTTACTATCATAATCCACTTACTTTTATATTCTTCCTAATACTCACTAAATAAACTCTGTACCCAAGCTCCGTCCACAAGGTGCATCTGCTTCTCTCCCACTCTCTGTGGTCTCCCTCCCAGCAGTGTACTTGCCAGAGTCATACCACTCCTAAAGTTTTCATTGGTCCTGTGAATCAGATAAGCCACACATGTTATGTTAAAAACCAGTACAGCCAATCTTGGAAAAAATTCTCCAGGCAAATTATATTCTGTGGTCATAACTTAAAATATATACCTGATAAACAGCCCTCACCACTCAGAGATCATGGATAATATGGCATTTAAATGTTTAATTGTTAAAAGCCTTTTCATAACACAGAGACAGGTTGGTTCCTAGCAGCAGCATCCCATTGCCTCCAAAGAATACATTAGGCATATGATCACAGAACAACATCCATCCGCAATTCGCTTCATGAAGTGAAAGTGCTAACCACTGTGTAGAACTGCCTTTCAACTAAACTCCTGAACATCTCCAGACAGTGGATCAAATTGACTAGAATAAACAGCATAGCTGCTCAGGGCAAGTAGGCTTGTCTTCCTACAGATTTCCTAATCCATAGAGTCTTCTAAAGCCTGGCAGGCCCTGCTCCAACAGAAGACAAATACAACACTGATGCTTCTGCACTTGATGACCATGGAGGAACCTAAGGTGTGGCTCTAGGGAGTCAGTTGAGTAAGTTCTCTGTCTTTTAAAATTCAATAATCATGTAAAAATGTGTCCTTTTGAAGACCTCTGATGCAATTTGATGGATGAGAGGTTTTTCCAGTTTAAAAGGACAACCTCACCTAACAAATTTCAGTATAGTTTCTTACCATCTTCCTAATAAAAGGTGCTTTAAGATATACAAATGCAGGTTATTAAAGTGTGTACCTGCAAAATTATAAAGCTCTCAGGACATATACAAGTTACAAATTTCTCTGTCATGCTGCATTTTATACTCTTATCAAGATTTTAATTATCTTTGGTTGTTTTCTAAAGATAATTTTCATTAAGCAAAAACATTTGTCACAGTCATTCTGGCATAAATATGCTGCTCTTTATACAAACTCAAATAATATTTGTGAGTATAATGGAATCAAATTTAAGCATTCACCTTAAACAAGTCAGACACACAGCTCTCTCACCTGAAACAGGTCAGACATACACTTCTCTCAATTCTGTGATCCTGACACCCTACTTTTCCTTAATTACCAGGATCTAAAGAAAAGTTTTTTTTCCTAAACTTAATCTTGTTCTCTGTGCTGCCAACACCCTGCCTGGTCAAAGAGACACTGAACAATTCCATATCCCAAACCCAGGACAGGAGCAAAGCAACCATCTACGCCAGAATGTGACCAACACCCAGCTTTTTCAGATCTTTTTAGACTCCTAATAACCACAAAGCAGCAGGAAGTAGTGAAGAACTCGATAGGCCCATCCCTGTTAGCTGTTGAGCCTACCTCCTTGTCTTTTTATTATAAAAGTAAGATGGAAATGTTATAACCTTATAATTCTTTTGACCTTTCCTGTGAACTAGGTACCCTGTCCCTTTAAGAGACAAATTCCAACCCAACTTCAATTTCCCCCTGCTCACCAACACAAGCTAATTCTCCCTATCTTCTCACTCTCTCTCTCTTTCTCTCTGTCTCTTTTTCTCTCTCTTCCTGCCTTATTGCTGAAGAGTTAGGCATTGCCTCTTCTTTTGCTCTTCTCTCTCTACCTCTATCTCCTCTTTCTCTCTCTCTCTTCCCTCCATAATTCCCTTACATTTATATCCTTCACAATACCCACTAAATGAATTCTATACCAAAGCCCTCTCTGCATGCCATATCTGTCTGTCTTCTATCCACTGCGTCCTCCCACCAACCTGGGGACCTGCCAGGGTCATGCCACTGTAAATTTTTCAGTAAGTCTAAATTTAGACAAAATGTAGAAGATTTTTCCAGCTGCTGGAATCAATTTGCTTAAGGTAAAATATGCTATCATTTCACTTACCTAATTTCTAATTTTTTTTCTTGGTGAAACTGAAGAATGAGTGTTTTGATTTTGTTTTAAACCTTTAGTGTTTTAGTTATGGTTTCTATTGCTATGAAAAAAAAAACATTGACCATGGTAACTCTTAAAAGGAAAACATTTAATTGGGGTGGCTCACTGTATGAGCCATCTGGGAAAACTCCAAACTCTTTCTCCTTGTCTGATGTCAAAACCCTCTTTATGTCTTCATCTTTATTCATCTCTGTTGACTGTGCCAAACTTCTTTCTCTTGGACTGGCTACATTCCCTGTTAGCAGCTATCCTTAGCATATATCCTATTACTGACATCTCTAACATCTTGGGTTCTCCAAGGCAATCCAGGTTCATGTCAGAGCTTCATGAAATGGTATCTCTTTACCCCATTTAAGCAAACTCCTGATCTATGTTCAACCTCAGCATTTACCTTAGGCATGGACACAAACTCTTTTATCTATGATAAACTCTGAAGACAGAATCATGTGCCCAAAGCTGCCAAGTTCTACTGTTTGTCAGGGATGGAACATGCTACCCTCATTTTCTCCATCTCTCTGTTTTTCATAGCTTTGTTCATGGACCAGGCTTGGTTCTCCTGAAACTTGCTCTGTAGCACAGGTAGGCCTTAAACTCAGAGATTTGCTAGAGTCTTACCTTCTAAGTGCTAGGACTAAAGGTGTGACCATCCACAACTAGTTCTAAGCTTTTTCTTAGATCCTATTCACAAGTTGGAAACTTAGCTGTGTGGGATCTTGCTTCTGAGTTCACAACTCCCAAAATGACATTTCTTAAACTGTTAATCTTCTTGAACACAGGATTTTGCTCCATCCTACTTCTTGCTGTTCTTTTTCTCCTAAAATTCATATTTTGTAATTGACCTTGCCCAACTTGTTCCTTTTCATTAAAAATCTTACTGAGAGATAACACTAATAATCAGACTATAGGGTCAGTAGTAGGCCCTTTGATATTTCTTCTTCCAATGAAATTAATCCACAATTCATTACTTTAGCCTCAGGAAGATTCTTCAAACAAGGCCAAAAAAAAAGCTACGGTTTTCACCAAGATATAGCAGGACCAGTTTCCAGAACAATCTAATTTTCTTAAGCTCTGAAACCTCTTGATCCCTAGAGTTCATCAAATTGCATTCAGCACCACTGTCTTCCATGATCCTACTAGCATTGCCCAGTGAAATCACAGTTAAAGTATCCCATTGCTTTCCTATATAAACTCCCAAAGTCCATATTACTCTAAACAAAAACACGGGGAGGCCTTTCACAGCAGTACCCCAGTCCCTAGTGTCAGCTTTTATCTTAGTTAGAGATTCTATTTCTGAGAAGACAAACCATGACCACAACTCTTTTGAGGAAAATACATACTTTGTTGCTTGCTTACAGTGTCGTAGGTTCAGTTCAATATCACCATGGTGGGTAGCATGGTGGCATGCTGGAGATGTAGCTGAGATTCTTATATTGTACAAACAACAGAAAGTCAATAGAGACACTGGACTGTTATAGGAGGCCGCTTGTTTGTTCCCGGATGCTCAGCCTCAAATCAACCACACAGAAATTGTATTAATTAAATCACTGCTGGTCCCATTCGCTCTAGTTTCTCATTGGTTGACTCTTAACCCATCTCTATTAATCTGTGTATTACCATGTGGCTGTGGCTTTCTGAATATAGTTCCAGCATCTATCTCCAGTGAGGCTACATGGCTTCTCCTTGACTCTGCCTTCTTTCCCCCAGGATTCAGTTTAGTTTTCTCCACCTACCTAAGTTCTGCCTTGCTACAGGTTTAAAGAAGTTTCTTTTTATCAATAGTAATCTCAGCATGCAGAGGGAAATCTCACATCTTTGGATAGTATTCTGGCATGAAACCTCAAAGTCCATACCCACAGTGATATACACGTCCTCTGTCAAGGTCATTGAAACTCCAACAAGGACACACCTCTTAATAGTTCCACTGTTTATGAGATTATGGGGGCCAATTACATTCAAAGTGCCACATCTAGGAAATGTGATCATTAATAATTTTACCTCTCAGCCCTCCACAAAGAATCTTCTTTTTAAATTATACAGAGGCTACTGTAGTTTTCCTTTGTTGTTCAAAATGAAAAGAACAAGTGCCCAACTCTATTAAGTACATTGAGAATGTAAGAGTGATACAAAAGTGTCAGAGAACTTTGTGGAAGTAGAGGCAGAAAACTTTAAAGAAAAAAACAACTAAATTTAAAACTTTTAAATGATGAGTATAAAATAACAGTATGTTAAACATTCACTACTTTCTTCATATGTATATATTTATTTCATTAAAGTAAATACATACACACACAGACACACACACAAATATATATATATATATATATATATATATATATATATATATATATATATAGAGAGAGAGAGAGAGAGAGAGAGTAAAGAGGAAATCTTGTTAAAAGGATTCCAGTGAAAAAGGGTATAGATATTAAAGAAATTAATGGGATACATGCATAAAAGTCAAATAATAAAGACTAATGAAATGACTCAGCAGATAATGGTATTGATGTTCAACCTTGGCAATTAAAGTATGATCTCTGGAACAAATATAAAAGTACATGTACAAAACTAAATATACAAATTCTTCTCTGAGATTCACATATATTCAAAGTACAAATGCATACAAACATTGACATACACGTACACACACTATAAAGATTAATCTTCCATGTCTTGTGGTAGATTGATTTCCAGTTTTCTGAGAAACAGTCACACTGACTTACAATGTGACTGTACAAATTTGAGCTACCACCAGCAATGGAGGAGTGTTTGCTTTTCTCCACATCCTCTCTGTATGAGCTGTCAACATGTTTTTGATCTTAGCAATTCTGACAAGTATAAGGTAGAATCTCAGAGTCATTTTAATTGTCATTTCCATTATTGCTAAGGATGTTAAACATCTTCATAAGTGTTTTAGATATTCAAAATTCTTCTGTTGAGAATTCTTTGTTGAGAACTGTACCCCATTTTGAATTGGATTTCTTGGTTTGTTGATATCTATGTTCTTGATTTCTTTATGAATTTTGGAAATCAGAAATCTGTCAGATGTACAGTTGGTAACAATCTTTCCCTATTATTTATGCTGGTAATTTGTCTTACTTATGGTGTCCTTTGCCTTACAGAAACTGTTCAATTTTATGAGGTCTCATTTATTAATTATCTATCATAGTGCCTATTCTATTGGTGTTCTCTCCAGGAATATCCAGTACAAATGTGTTTGTGAGTATCTCCCACTTTGTCTTGCATCAGGTTTAGTATATGTGGGTTTATGTTGAGCCCTTTGATCCACATAAACTTGAGTCGTATGCAGAGGGATACATATGGATTTACTAGCATTCATCTACATGATTCCTTCCAGTTAGACCAGCACCATTTATTTAAGATGCTTTCTTTATTCCATTGTATAATTTTTGCTTCTTTGCAAAACATGTGTCTCCAGAGGTTGTAGGTTTACATCTCAATCTTTGATTTCATTCCAATGATTCACCTATCTGTTTTATACTAATCTCATGTAATTTTTATTACTTTAGCTCTGTAGAAGTGCTAGAAATCAGTGATGGTGATACCTGTGGAAGTTCTTGTACTTTGCAGGGTTCTTTAAACTATCCTGGATTTTCTGTTTTTCTATATGTTGTTGAGTATTGTTTTTTCAAGTTCTGTTAAGAATTGTATTGAGATATTAATTTTGGCAAAGCAGATCTACAGCACTTTAGTTTCCCTAGCTATCTAGTGTCAGTTATCAATATTTGAAAGTATATTGAGATTGAAAGGTTACAGGAGTATATTTTCAGATTACTTAGCACATAGATCATGTAGGGCTTGAGCACACTGGGTGGCTATGTATGCATGTTGCCTGAATGCTTGATGCCTCATGTGCAGCCATAGAACCAAGAAGTGTCAGATCCTGGGGTGGCTAAGCATTCTGCCAGAACATTGTCCTCTTTGGTTGGAAGAAACCCTAACTGTTAGGATTCATTGTATTGTTTCATTCTTAGGCAAAACAATAGTATTTGTGTTTTCCCTAGGAACATATGCTACTTAATCTCATTTACTTGGCAACAAGAGCAACGTCAAGAATGTGTTCTGTATCACGGAATGGACCAAAATTCAATCAAAAAATGGTTTCTTAATCTCACAACATTTGTTCCACTATTACAACAATGTATCATGTAGGCAAGTCCACGGTTTACTTCAAAGGATCAAGAGCTGTGTTGGTGTTAAATGTCTTCTTGGGAGCAATTATAACACCTTGCAATATGAGAAATGCTATCAAGGAGCCATGAAGTAACCAACTCAGATTCTCCATAAACAGTCAGAACTATAATTGTTAATCATGGAAATAAGGTCTTTGTTTGTATAAAAAACATTAGCCTGCAATATGGTATTAATTACTTAGGAATCACACCGGGAGACTTTGGTCAAGAAATCTATTAAGAGGAGTGGGACTGAACCAGCTACATAGGCTGGACTGATCCAGAGAAAACAAGCTCCACAGGAGCAGAATCCAGGAGCCAATTCGAAATGGATCAAAGGCCTCAAGCTAAAGCCAGTTTGAAGCATTCATGATAACAAGTCAGATACACAGCTCTCTCACCGGAAACAGGTCAGATATACCATTCTCTCAATTCTGTGTTCCAGACACTTTCCTTTTCCTCAATTACCAGGACCTAAAATAAAGTTTTTCTTCCTAAACTTAATCTTGTCCTCTGCACTGCCAACACCCTGCCTGGTCAAAGAGACACTGAACAATTCCATATCCCAAACTCAGGACTGGAGCAAAGCAACCAGCTGCCCCAGGATGAGACCAACACCCACCTTTGTCAGGTCTCCTAGGACTCCTAAAATCCACATTAAATTTTATAGAATCGAAAGTGGGAAGTCCACTTGAACGCACTGGCACAGGAGATCACTTCCTAAATATAACCCCCGCAGCACAGACACTGAGAGAAACAATTAATCAATGAAACCTCCTGAAACTGAAAAAACTTCTGTAAAGCAAAGCCATGGTCAACAAGACAGAATGAGGGCCTGCAAAATGGGAAAAGATCTTTACCAATCCCACATAAAACAGACGTTTAATCTCCAAAGCATACAAAGAACTCAAGAAATTTGTCATCAAAAGAACAAATAATTCAATAAAAAATGGTATACAGACCTAAACAGAGAACTCTCAAGAGAGGAATCTAAAATGGCTGAAAGACAC
Source organism: Arvicola amphibius (assembly GCF_903992535.2). Taxonomy (NCBI): domain Eukaryota; kingdom Metazoa; phylum Chordata; class Mammalia; order Rodentia; family Cricetidae; genus Arvicola; species Arvicola amphibius. The sequence goes on from NC_052058.2 coordinate 131,770,785, forward strand.
TAAGGAAATGCTAAAAATGCTTAGTAGTCAGAAAAATGCAAATCAAAACAACTCTGAGATTCCATCTTATAACTGTAAGAATGGCCAAGATCTCTGTGAGTTCGAGGCCAGCCTGGTCTACAAGAGCTAGTTCCAGGACAGGCTCTAAAAAAGCTGCAGAGAAACCCTGTCTCGAAAAACCAAAAAAAAAAAAAAAAAAAAAAAAAAAGAAAAGATCAAAAACACTGATGACAACTTATGCTGGAGAGGTTGTGGGGTAAAGGGAAGACTCCTGCATTGCTGGTTGGACTGAAAGCTAGTACAGCCCCTTTCGATGTCAGTGTGGTGATTTCTCAGAAAACTAGGAAAAAAAAATTTCTCAAGACCCAGTAATACCTCTTTTGGATCTTATATCCAAATGATGCTCAATCGTTCCACAAGAACAATGTGGATAGAAAACAGTATCTATTTTCTTTCACTTTGTAGGTCTATTTAAATTGTTTATCTGCTCTTGATTTAAATTTGCTGTGTGGTAGCTATCTAGAAAATTGTCCGTTTCTTATATATTTTCAAATTTTGTGGAGTACAGGTTTTTGTAGTATGATCTAATAATTCTATGGATTTCTTCAGAGTTTGTTGGTATGTCCTTTTTTCATTTCTGATTTTGTTAATTTGGTAGTTCTCTCTTTGTCTCATTGATATTTGTCTTGTTCTTTTTTTTTTTCCTATTTTATTGGTTTCAGCTCTCAATTAGATTATTTCCTGTCTTCTACTCCTTCTGAGTGAGTCTGCTTCTTTTTGTTCTAGAGCTTTCAGGTATGCTGTTTAGTCACTAGAGTGAGCTTTCTCTACTTTCTGTAAGCACTTAGTGCTATGTACTTCCTCTTAGCACTGTATCCAAAGTGTCCCATTGGTTTGGGTATGTTGTGTCTTCATTTTCATTGAATTCTAGCATTGTTACAGAGTATGTGGTCAATTTTAGAGAAGTTTCCATGAGGTACTGAGAAGAAGGAATGTTCTCTTGTGTTTGTGTGTGTTGTTTTGTGTTTCTACCTAAACCTGGAACTCTAGAACATGGTTCATATACCATTTTTGCATAGTTGTGTGTCTTGTCACCAGATGATGAAAGAACCTCCTTTACCAACTGAAAATATTACATATCTCTGGCATCTTGCCCTCTACCTTCCACTTGTGGAAACAACTGTTAAGTCTACATCATTTTCTCAAGGTGATAGAGGCTTTTAGAACATATTTTGATCTTAATTGAGGCTGAGTGTTAATATTAGTAATTAATATTGGTCTTAAGAAACCTGCCATTGCCCTGGAGATTTTTTTCAGTGGTTAAAGCCAATGAATACTCTTCCAAAGAGCCTGTGTTCAGTTTATAGCACTTACATCTGTGCTGAGAAGGACCTGAGACACCAGTCCCAGGGCATCAGTGGGACTCTGCTGCCCTCCCCATGATCTGCAGACAGTGCATTACACATACATCTATCCAAACACTGATACAATCTAGCAGAAAATAAAATCAAGTTATTTTAAAATCTGTCTTTGCAATTGACATTTTTTTTTATTTTCTAGACATAGTAAATTTGGTCTATATAGAAAAATTTCTAGTAAAACTGAGGCAGATGATGGAATTTATTGTCACATGTTTAAGGCAGGATCTCTTAATCTTTTTCCACACCATTAAATAGTGAGCTTGGGGTAATGTTCCTATTATTACTTTTCCAGTACTCATTGGATAATTTTCATCCCAGGTTGTTCTTTGTATACTTTGTGTAGTCTATATTTTCAGTATTTTATATGGTAGTATATTTAAAGAGAAACACACGCACACATACACAAACACTACTTATATTCCTAAATATTTCCTGTGTCTGGATTGCATGCCATACACCTTTATTCCTATTAAAGGTATTTAACCTAACAAAAGTTCATATTTCCTGAACATTTTCGTAATTTTTTAGTCAGTTATTTAATAAATAAGATATGTTGTCCACTCTATATTGTAAGAAAGAAAATTTCTTTTTGGGTATTCTTTGTAGTTTTAGGACTATGAAATTATTAGGTTAATTTTCTTTGTTTTTTGGGTTTGGATTTTTTGGAGGGTTGTTTTGTTTTACTTTTTTCTTTAGTTTTTAAAGAAAGGTTTTGTTCTGTAGTTTTGGAGCCTGTCCTCTAACTAGCACTTTTACATCAGGCTGGCCTCAAAATCATAGAGATCCATATCTTTTTGATTTCCCACTGCTGGAATTAGAGGTATGTGTAACCACTGTTAGGCATAGGAGTATGAACTCCTAAGTCAGTTGAAATTTAAGTGTGAGATGAGACATGAATTTTTATGTGGATATCATATTCTCCAAGCTATAGTTATTAGAAAATAAAAATATTCCTTTATAATTCATTGCCTTGTCAATCTTTCAAAATAAGATGACACGTTATTTAAATATTTACTGGAAACAGCAAAGTCACTTGTTGCAGAGAGTCTTTATACTAGTACCACAAACTCCTGATGCTCTCATGTTGAGATGTATTTTTAAATAGAGTTATAGGAATATGCTTTTCTCAAGACAATTCAGGCTTTATAGTTTCATATGGTACCATATAAATTTCTGTGTTAATTTGTCCATCATTGTTAATGCTTTTGACAAGAACAATACTTTCTTCAAACCTAGAGTCTGTAACCTATTTAGATAATATAGATTAATATAGATATTTTATGCTATTTGTGGCTATCGTGAAAGGTGACACTTCTCTGATTTCTTTCTCTGCTTCCTTATCATTTGTATATAGGAGGGCCACTGATTTTTTGGAGTTGATCTTGTATCCCACCACGATACTAAAGGAGTTTATCAGCTGTAGGAGTTCTTTGGTGGAGTTTTTCAGGTCGCTTATGTACACTATCATATCATCAGCAAATAACGAAAGTTTAACTTCTTCCTTTCCAATTCGAATCTCCTTGATCCCCTTGTTTTGTCTTATTGCTATTGCTAGAACTTCAAGCACTATATTGAAGAGATAAGGAGAGAGTGGACAGTCTTGTGTTCCTGAATTTAGTGGGGTGGCCTTGAGTTTCTCTCCATTTAATTTGGTGTTAGTGGTCAGCTTTCTGTAAATAGCCTTTATTATATTTAGGAATGACCCCTGTATCTCTAATCTCTCCAAGACATTTATCATAAAGGGGTGTTGAATTTTGTCAAATGGTTTTTCTGCATCTAATGAGATGATCATATGTTTTTTACCCTTCAGTTTATTTATATGATGGTTTGATAGATTTTCATATGTTGAACCAGCCCTGCATCTCTGGGATGAAGCCTACTTGATCATAGTGGATAATTTTTCTAATGTGTTCTTGGATTCTGTTTGCCATTATTTTATTGAGAATTTCTGCATCGGTGTTCATGAGTGAGATTGGCCTGTAATTCTCTTTCTTGGTTGAGTCTTTGTGTGGTTTAGGTATCAGGGTAATTGTAGCTTCATAAAAGGAATTTGGCAATGACTGTTTTGTTTCTATATTATGAAATACCTTAAGGAGTATAGGTATTAGGTCTTCTTGGAAGTTCTCGTAGAATTCTGCATTGAACCCATCAGGTCCTGGGCTCTTTTTGGTAGGGAGGTTTCTGATAACCGTTTCTAATTCTTCGCGACTAACAGGACAATTTAGAGCATTTACCTGGTCCTGGTTTAACTTTGGTATATGGCACTTATCTAAAAAAGTGTCCATTTCTTTTACATTTTCCAATTTTGTGGCATACAGGCTTTTGTAGTAAGATCTAATGATTCTCTGAATTTCCTCTGTGTCTGTGGTTATGTCCCCTTTTTCATTTCTGATCTTATTAATTTGTGTGTTCTCTCTCTGCCTTTTGATTAGTTTGGCTAGGGGTTTGTCAATCTTATTGATTTTCTCCAAGAACCAGCTTTTTGTTTCATTGATTCTTTGGATTGTTTTCTGTGTTTCTATTTTGTTGATTTCTGCCCTCAATTTGATAATTTCCAGTCTTCTACTCCTCCTAGGTGAGTCTGCTTCTTACTTTTCTAAAGCTTTCAGGTGTGCTGTTAAGTCTCCACTGTGTGCTTTCTCTGTTTTTTTTAAGTGGGCACTTTGTGCTATGAACTTTCCTTTTAGCACTGCTTTCATAGTGTCCCATAAGTTTGAGTATGTTGTGTCTTTATTTTCATTAAATTCAAGAAAGACTTTAATTTCTTTCTTTATTTCTTCCTTGACCCAGGTGTGGTTCAGTAGTTGACTGTTCAGTTTCCATGAGTTTGTAGGCTTTCTGGGGGTAGCATTGTTGTTGAATTCTAATTTTAATCCATGGTGATCCGATAAGATGCAGGTGGTTACTAATTTGTTTTTTGTAACTGTAAAAGTTTGCTTTGTTACCGAGTATGTGGTCAATTTTCGAAAAGGTTCCATGAGCCGCAGAGAAGAAGGTATATTCTTTCCTGTTTGGGTGGAATGTTCTATAGATGTTTGTTAAGTCCATTTGGTTCATTACCTCTATTAAGTCTCTTAATTCTCTGTTAGGTTTCTGTCTAATTGACCTGTCCATTGGTGAAAGAGGAGTGTTGAAGTCTCCCACTATCAGTGTGTTTGGTTTGATGGCTGCCTTGAGTTCTAGTAATGTTTCTTTTATATAAGTGGGATCTTTTGTATTAGGGGCATGGATATTCAGGATTGAGACTTCATTCTGATAGATTTTTCCTGTAATGAGTATAAAGTGTCCCTTTCCATCTCTTCTTATTGATTTTAGTTTGAAGTCAACTTTGTTAGAAATTAGTATGGCCACACCCGCTTGTTTCTTAGGTCCATTTGCTTGATAAACCTTTTCCCAACCCTTTACTCTGAGTAGATGTCTGTCTTTGTGGTTGAGGTGTGTTTCTTGTAAACAGCAGAATGTTGGATCTTGTTTTCGTATCCAATCTCTTAGCCTGTGCCTTTTTATAGGTGAATTGAGTCCATTGATATTAAGTCATATCAATGACCAGTGGATGTTAACTCCGGTTGTCATTTTTTATTTGGTAGTAGAGATTGTGTGTTTCCTTTCTTTGAGATGTGCTGGTGAAGGGTCACTAGATGTCTGAGTTATTTTGGGCAATGCTGGACTCCTTTGTTTGTGAATTTCCTTCTATTGCTTTCCGTAAGGCTGGATTTGTGGCTATGAATTGTTTAAATTTGTTTTTATCCTGTAATATTTTGTTTTCTCCGTTTATAGTGAATGAAAGCTTAGCTGGGTATAGTAATCTGGGCTTGCATTCATGGTCTTTTAGTTTCTGCAAAACATCTATCCAGGACCTTCTGGCTTTCATGGTTTCCATAGAGAAGTCAGGTGTTAGTCTGATAGGTTTTCCTTTATATGTTACTTGACCTTTTTCCTTTGCAGATCTTAATACTCTTTCTTTATTCTGTATGTTTTGTGTTTTGATTATAATATGGCTAGGGGATTTTTTTTTTTCTTTTCATGGTTTATTTTTTTTTTATATTTAAAAATTTCCATCTCCTTCCCTCCTCCTCCCCCCTCCCTCCCCTCCTCCTCCCCCTTCCCTCCCCTCCTTCTCCCCCTTCCCTCCCCTCCCCTCCACCCATACTTCCCCTCCCTCCTTTTCAAGGCCAAGGAGCCATCAGGGTTCCCCAGTCTATGCTAAGACCAATGTCCTCCCAACTCCCCCCAGATTCAGGAAGGTGATCGATCAAGCTGAGAAGGCTCCCACAGAGCCCGTCCATGCAGAAGAATCAGAGCCCAGAGCCATTGTCCTTTGCTTCTCAGTCAGCCCCCGCTGTTGGCCACATTCAGAGAGACGGGTTTGGTCGCATGATCCATCAGTCCCATTCCAACTGGAGTTGGTGATCTCCCATTAGTTCTGTCCCACCGTCTACCCTCTGCAGGCTTGTGTCTCCCAAGCTTTCCCTAGTGTTCTCAGGTGTCCTGCTCCTGTTCTAAGGCCATCCACCCAAAGGGGTCAGACTCTGGCCTCCAGGCAGGTCTGAGGATTCCTGTGGAGGGGTGCTGGCTCCTTCAGATTGTGCTGCCAGGTTCGTTGTGTGGTATTCCATCCCGCCCTGCCCCCACCTTGGCCCTTTTGTCTGGGCTGCGACCCTGGGCTGCCTGGAATCCCTGATCCTGTGCCCTGACATTCCATCTGAACTGGTGAGTGAATGCGGACCCTGGGGCAACCTGCCCTGGAAGAGAGCACAGACCCCCCTACACCCACTTCCCTCTGCAGGCTTGTGTCTCCCAAGCTTTCCCTAGTGTTCTCAGGTGTCCTGCTCCTGTTCTAGGGGATTTTTTTTTTGATCCTGTCTATTTGGTGTTCTGTAAGCTTCTTGAACCTTAATAGGAATATCTTTCTTTAGATTTGGGAAGTTTTCTTCTATAATTTTATTAAATATATTTTCTGGACCATTGAGCTGTAATTCTTCTCATTCTTCTATGCCTATTATTCTTAGGTTTGGTCTTTTTATTGTGTCCCAGATTTCATGAATGTTTTGTGATGAGAATTTGTTGGATTTGCTGTTTTCTTTGATCAGTGCTTTTATTTTCTCTATGGTATCTTCAGAATCTGAGATTCTTTCTTCTATCTCTTGTATTCTGTTGGTTATGCTTGTTTCTGTAGTCTCCGTTCGTTTACATAGATTTTCCATATCCGGCTGGCCCTCGGGTTGTGTTTCCTTCCTTGCCTCCATTTCAGTTTTCAAGACTTGCACTGTTTCCATTATCTGTTTGATTGTTTTTTCTTGGTTTCCTAGGATATTATTTACGGATTTACTCAATTCTTCAAACTTCTTGTTATTCTTCTCGTCCATTTCCTTAAGGGAGTTTTTCACCTCCTGTTTAAGGGACTCTATTACTTTCATAAAGTCAATTTTTTCTACTTATTCTTGATTAGTGTGTTCATGTCCTCCTGTTATAAGTTCACTGGGTTCTGGTGCTTTCATGTTGTTTTTCAAATTGTTGGAGGAATTCTTGCATTGACGCCTGCCCATTTCTTCCTCTGAATAATCCCCTTTGGGTCTTCTTTTAGAAGTTCAATTCCCCCCAATGAATTCAATTCACCCACCCCAATGAATGATGGATCCTCTGGCAGACTGTCAGGTCTCCTTGCAGGCCAAGCAGTTCGCTGACAAAGGGCCTGCCTTGCTGCAGGCAGGCTAATGAAGGAGGGGACCTCCCACCGGCCTGGGTGCACTCAATTCCAGGTCCCCAGCTCCCAAACAGGCTGAGCTGTGGGATTTTGTGGCCCCAAAGACGGGAGGATGAGGCGGGGTAGGGGGTTCTGGGTGCAAACTGGGAAGGGACAGGTCCTGTTATTTTTCTTGTAACATTTGTTGTATTTGCTCTACATTTTGCTGTCAGGTATTGATCTCCAGAGCTTTATCCATTCTTACCTAGTACTCTAGTGGTATTTGGCAATATCATTCCACTAATTCAAGTAATTTTTAAGGATAAATTTCCCTATCACCTATGCCATAGTTTTCTAATAAGCAAGTGTAATATTTTTCATAATCTCTCTTATTTATGGCCATTCTCTCCAATTTGGTAGGTATTATTCTGATTCTCAACATCAGCGCATAGCAAATTGAAATTAAAAGTCTTAATTACTTGAACGTTATCATTCACTGTAATTTCTACAATAGGTGCTCTACTCATAGTGGGTAAGTATGTTGAGATCAAATAAGAGTCCATACTGAAGATCCAGGGGGAAATATGAGATGGGTGAAAGAATTTGTCTCCAATCTCATAACAAGAGCTGACACCTAAATCTCTGATTATATTTCAAAACTTATCTTCTTTGTGTCTTAAATTATAACACTACTTCTGGACAAGAAGAGAGATTTAGAGTCCCTCACAGGCTACCTAAAATCAATAGTTCATGTGACCTCTCTCTCTCTCTCTCTCTCTCTCTCTCTCTCTCTCTCTCTCTCTCTCTCTCTCTCTCTCTGTATACTGTGTTTTCTTTATGCTATCAGTCATTTCTTCCAGAACAGGAACTCTAGAACATTGTTCATATACCATTTTGGCATAGTTGTGTGTCTTGTCACCAGATGATGGAAGAACCTCCATGACCAACTGAAAATATTACATATCTCTGGCTTCTTGCCCTCTATCTTCCACTTGTGGAAACAACTGTTAAGTCTACAACATTTTCTCAAGGTGATTGAGGCTTTCAGAACATGTTTTGCTCTTAATGGAGGCTGAGTGTTAATATTACTAATTAATAATGGCCTTAAGAAAACTGTCATTGCCCTGGAGATTATCTTACTGCTTAAAGCCACTGAATACTCTTCGAGAGGGTCTTGGTTCAATTTACAACACCTACATCTGTGCTGAGAAGGACCTGAGACACCAGTCCCAGGGCATCAATGGGACTCTTCTGCCCTCCCCATGATCTGCAGACACTGAGTTCCACATACATCTATCCAAACACTGATACAATCTAGCAGAAAATAAAATAAAGTCATTTTAAAATCCGTCTTTGCAATTGACATTTTTTTAATTTTGAAGACATTGTTTTTCAATAGGTAAGGATCCAGTCCTGGAACTGGCTCTGTAGGTGAGGCTGGCCTTGAACTCACAGAGAAAGGTCTCCCGATGTCTCCCAAGTGCTGGAAACAAAGGCATGTGCTACCATTGCCTGGCAACAATTATCATATTTGTGAAGTTAATTCAGTCTATTCAGAAAAACTCCTAGTAAAACTGAGGAAGATTTTGGAATTTATTGTCACACATTTAAACCAGGATCTCTTAATGCTTTTGCCACAACATTAAATAGTGAGCTCGGTGTAAAGTTCCAATTATTACTTTTCCAATTCTCATTGGATTATTTTCATCCCAGGTTGCTCTTTGTATACACTGTGTAGTCTGTATTTTCAGTATTTTTTATTTTAGTATATTCAAGGGAAAACGCACACAAATACACACACTACTTATATTCCTACACATTTCCTTTATCTGGATTGCATGCCATATACCTTTATTGCCATTAAAATTATTTACCCGACCATAAATTCATATTTCCTGAAAATCCTCATAAAATTTTAGTCAGTAATGTAATAAATAAGATATGTTGTCTACTCTAAATACTAAGAAAGTAATTTTTGGGGTATTTTTTATGGGGTAAAAGGTATGTAATTTTAGGCTGTAGATTTAGGACTATAAAATTATCAGGTTAATTTTTTTGTTTTTTGAGTTAGGGTTTTTTTTTTGGAGAGGTTGTTTTCTTTTATTTTTTGTTTAGTTTTTCCAGACAGGTTTTTTTCTGTAGTTTTGGAGGCTGTCCTGGAAATAGCACTTTTACATAAGGCTTGCCTCAAAATTATAGAGATCCATATCCCCTTGATTCCCCACAGCAGGAATTAGAGTTATGTGTAACTGCTGTTTGGCATAGGACTATGAACTCCTAAGTCAGTTGAAATTTCAGTGTGAGATGAGACATGAATTTGTATGTGGACATCATATTCCCCAAGCTATACTTATGAGAAAATAAAAAGATTCTCTTATATTTCATTGCCTTGTCAGTCTCTCAAAATGTGATGGCAAGTTATTTAAATATTTACTGGAAACAACACAGTCACTTGTTACAGAGAGTCTTTATACTAGTACCACAAACTCCTGATGTTCTCATGTTAAGATGTATTTTCAAATAGAGTTATATGAACATGCTTTTCTCAAGGCAATTCATGCTTTGTCGATTCCTATAGTCCCATATAAATTTCTGTGTTAGTTTGTCCAAGAGCAATAATTTCCTCAAACCTATAGTCTTTAACCCCAAAATCCATCCAAGAGACCAGATGCAATGAAAAAGCAACGAAACTTTTGAATTACAAGTTAACTTGGGTTCTCTATCCATCCAACAAAGCAGGTGAAGTAGGATAGACTCTCTAGCCACAGTGGGGTAAGGCATTCATTAGAGCTAGAGGCATGCCTTGCATCTGGGGGTCTGAAAGTTGCATAGTAACAGTCTCAGGATTGGGCTGGGGGAATCTGCCATGAGTTGATTGGTCAGATACAGCTGCAGAAAGTTGACTATAATAGGAGACTGCCTGGATTGCTAATGCTGTTGCTACCTTTGACCATTATCAGGAAAGTACATCTAGAGCCGCCAGCTAACTTCTCTGACTTCTGATTGGTTCCTTACCATATGGCGGATGTCTGGCAGTTTCTTCCCAGTGTTAGGAAAAAAAAAGGTCAGGCCCTAAGGTTAGAGGCTATGTGACAGTTCCCACCAGTGATTCAGGTAAGGTCAGAGACTCAGCACATCCTGTTGAGTCAGGGTCTTACATCTTGCTGTGTCTTTTCAGTAGGCAGTCAAGGCTGCCAAAGTGGAGGACTTGTGAGGGTGCCTTTTGATACTTTCATATTTGCTTCAATATCAACACAGATAAGTCCTTTAGGCATTTTGAGAGTTTTACCCCTGGATTTTGTAAGGTTCATTACCTATTATTCACAGTGTTAAAAACTTAGAGTTTATTTTTCTGGCTTGAACCTGAAGTGGAACTTACAGAATTGTTCAGTAATTTTTATTTTCCTTTTTTTTAGAACAAAAAGACATTTATTCAGTGTCATGATCAGACTATTACATTTAGCAATCAACAGCATCAGTAAGAAGAGGTCTACAGTAAAACCCTTTGCTGGAATGCTTTACACTTTCCACAGAACAGAAACTAAAATAACCTGTTATACAATTAGTCACAAATGCAGTAATTGAGTTTTTTTTTTAGAACTCTTTTTTTTTATTTTTTTTTATTTATTTTTTTCTCATGGTTTATTTTTTTTATATTTAAAAATTTCCATCTCCTTCCCTCCTCCTCCCCCCTCCCTCCCCTCCTCTTCCCCCTTCCCACCCCTCCTTCTCCCCCTTCCCTCCCCTCCCCTCCACCCATACCTCCCCTCCCTCCCTCTCAAGGCCAAGGAGCCATCAGGGTTCCCCACTCTATGCTAAGACCAAGGTCCTCCCAACTCCCCCCAGGTCCAGGAAGGTGATCGACCAAGCTGAGAAGGCTCCCACAGAGCCCGTCCATGCAGAAGAATCAGAGCCCAGCGCCATTGTCCTTTGCTTCTCAGTCAGCCCCCGCTGTTGGCCACACTCAGAGAGACGGGTTTGGTCGCATGATCCATCAGTCCCATTCCAACTGGAGTTGGTGATCTCCCATTAGTTCTGTCCCACCGTTTCCATGAGTGAACGCACCCCTCTCGTTCCTGACTTTCTCCCTCATGTTCTCGCTCTTTCTGCTCCTCATCGGGACCTTGGGAGCTCAGTCCAGTGCTCCAATGTGGGGCTCAGTCACCTTCCCCATCTGTCGCCAGCTGGAGTTTCCCTCACGGTCCTGACTTTCTTTCTCATGTTCTCTCTCCTTCTGCTCCTCATCGGGACCTTGGGAGCTCAGTCCGGTGCTCCAAGGTGGGGCTCTGTCATTTTCTTCATCTATCGTCAGGTGGAGGTTCTATGGTGATATGCAAGAAATTCATCAGTATGGCTATAGGAACTGGCCTTTTCAGGCTCCCTCTCCTTAGCTGCCCAAGGAACTAACTCGGGGCGTCTCCCCGGAAACCTGGGAACCCCTCTAGGGTCAAGTCTCTTGACAACCCTCAGGTAACTCCTTAAATTAAGATATATGCTTCGGATATAGGAAGGGTGGATATGAGAGTCCTTGAGTTTTTTTGCCCATACACATGAGTATTGTCTAAAACATGTCTTCTTTGTAGCAGCTAGGCCCTGCCACCACTGTGCTTGGCTGAGTTCACAAATCTGTTGTCACCTGTAGCTTCCCTGTCACTTCTCTGGCTCTCCTCTCCTGCTAAGCTTTGTTTTCTGGCTGTAATTAGCACCTCCTGCCACTGCCATAGCTGCTACTGCTGCTGGAACCACCATAGCCACCTTGATTCCGAGATTTAGCAAAGTACTGGCCTCCACCACCATAAGGGCCAGAGCTTCAGCCTCCAAAGTTTCCTCCTTTCCATAGCCCAAAATTTGAAAAATGATTGCTGTAATTGCCAAAATCATTGTAGCTTCCACCACCTCCAAAATTGCTTCCACTACCACCGCCAAAGCCGCCTCTGCCTCCTCCATTGTTATAGTGGTCAATGCTGCCACTCCCGCCATAGCCACTGCCCTGGTTTACATAACCCTGTCCACTACTTCCATAGCCTCTGCTTCCTCCAGAGTAACCAGGGCTGCCTCCTCCATAACCACCATCATTACCGAATCCATTATCGCCATCCCCACTGCCACCTTATCCACCATCACCCTGGCTGCCACCGAAGCCACCACGACCACTGAAGTTTCCCCCTTGACCAAAAGTGTCATTGCCGCCAAAACTGCCACCACGACCACCACCGAAGTTTCCAGAACCACATCGACCTCTTTCACTGGATGAAGCACTAGCCATCTCTTGCTTGGATAGGGCTTTTCTTACTTCACAGTTGTGCCCATTCACAGTATGGTATTTCTGAATAACAGTCTTATCCACAGAGTCATGGTCATCAAAGGTGATAAAAGCAAACCCTCTCTTTTATCCACTGCCTCTGTCAGTCATGATTTCAATCACTTCAATCTTCCCATACTGCTCAAAATAATCTCCCAGCTGATGTTCTTCCGTGTCTTCTTTAATACCACCAACAAAGATCTTTTTCACGGTTAAGTGGGCACCTGGTCTCTGAGAATCCTCTCTTGACACAGCTCTCTTAATTTTCTCATTATCAAATCATCATCAGCATCATAATCATCACCGAGAGTATAAAATCTTAAGTTATTTGGAATTTTACTGTGAGATGAGATGTGTATTTGTATGTGGACACATAATTCTCCTACCTACAATTGTGAAAAAATAAAAAGAATCTTTTATAATTCATTGCCTTGTCAGTCTTTCAAAATAAGTTGAAACTTCTTCTGAATATTGTTTGATACAACATAGTTAATTAATTTTTATAGTTTTTATAAAAGTACCATTGCCTCTTGATGCTCTCATGTTGAGGTAATTTATGAAATAGAGTTATTTAAATATCCTTTACTCAAGACAGCTTGTGCTTTGTAGATTCATATGTTCCCACATAAATTCCTATCTTAATTTTTTTCATTCATTTATAATGCTATTGCCAACAGTCATTATGACTTTCCTTTCTTCATGTCATAACATGGTAGATTTATTCAGTGACTATATCTACAGTCATATATGAAATGAGATAGTTCTTTCTCCTCAAGGATAGCACTGTGTCAAGGCTCTCCTGTAGATTGTGATTTAGAGACATAAAAATATATTCTTCATCACAATAGAAGTAATAATGAGAGGTTTCAACCATAATTGTCATTTACACATAAAGAAAAGAAAATCCTGCCTTCAACTTACGCTCCATGGAAACTACATAACAAAAAAGACCCTAGGTGAGTCATACATAGATTCAATCTACATGGTAATTAGAAAAAGACAAGATCTCCTGAGTAATTGGGAATACAGAACGCATGGAGAGGGTTGACAAGGAGGGGGATGAAGACAGGAGAGTGAAAAAACATACAGCTCAATAAAAACAGGTTTTATTTTAAAAAAAAAAGTAAAAATGAGAAAACAAAACAACTTTGATCTTGAGACTTTGACTGAGAAAAACTACTGACTTTTACTCCACTCTTTATGACTCAAATCAGAATATGTAAGTGTTCATTTAGATATATTTAATTCAAGAAGCCTAATCCTTCAAGTCTAATTTTTCACTTACTGAGAAAATACGAGCTTCATTCAAATCTTTTGATTATGCACAATTTAAAAAGACAGTGATTGAAAATCAATTAGGAAGTTCTATTCTACCAAGAGGTTTATCCCACATTTCACAATCCCATGGCCCACTAACATTGGGGAATCAGTGACTCCTGTGCCCACAGTTCCACCTACCATCCAATGAAATGATGTAACTTCAGGAAAGTTCATACAGACACTTTTAATCCCAGTTTGTGGAGGGAGAGGCAGATGGATTTTCTTATGTTCAAGGTTAACTTGGTCTACAAAGTGAGTTCCAGGACAGCCACAGTGTTTAAGCAGAAAAATAGTGTCTTGAGAAGCATAATAAAAAAAGAAGAGAGGAAAAAAGAAAGAAAAGAAAAATGATGTCTAGAGTGAGAGCCTGTTCATTTGTTCCCGGCTAACTTGACCCAAAATAAACACACAGACACTGTATCATTTATATATGATCATGAGTCTCATTGGTTACCAGACAGGATTCTGTGCATCTGTCTCCTGCTATGTCTAAATGGCCTCTCAGTGCCCCCACCTTCTTTCTCTGTTTAGTTTTCCTGCCTAGCTCTACACGGGCCTATCAGAGGCTATCATGACTTCTTCATGCATTAGCCAATGAAAGGAGCACATATAGAGAAGGACTTTACACAGGGGTGGGCAATAAATAACTTAATGAGTTCAGAGTAGATCAGCAGTTTAAATGATTATTTAAATGAAAATTGTAATAGATAATTCCTGGAGTAGAGAGATCCTATTCATGCTTCCATATAAGAACAAAAGACTGCTTGCATATGTCATATTTTCCTGTCATTTCTTACACACATATTGGGTGCCAACACTCACATGAATAGCTTTATGCTGTGCTTACTTTATTAATAAAATATTCTTAAAAATATTTATAAGAAACAAATGTATGTTAAAAGGCAAATATGTAGTTCAGAGTTGTCATTGATATCTATTCAGATGATCTTGGCTTCCATATTTATTATTGATCGTCAATTATGTGGTACATTCCCATAAATATTTTTCCTTTTCAGCTATCTATGATTCGCAAGTATAAAAAAAATCTTTTAAGCAAAAGTAACAAACGTAGCCCCATGGCCATCTTTCCTGGGTTCTAATTGTTCATTTCTAGCCCTGATTCTTTATTTATTTAGTTGTCAGTGCACGTGTTCTTATGTCTGAATGTAGACATGAAGGCCAGAGGCATTTTTCACCTTCCTTTCTGAGTCAAGTTATTTGCATTGGCCTAGAGATTGGTGGTTCATCCAGGCTGGCTGACCAACTAGCCCTGACTCCCCCTCTCTGTTGCTGGAACCCAAGTATGCATTCCCACACCCAGATTTTTATGTGGTTTCTGAGGCCTCAAACTCAGGTCTTCATGCTTGCCTAAACTGTCTCCCCAGCCTCAATGCACTGTTCCAGCAGATAAAAGATAAACCTGGGCACCAGATGGTCTCGCTTGTAATCCCATGAAAGGAATTCTGACAAAGGTTATAGTAGAGAGGGCACCTTGTTCCCCAGCTATAAGGAAAGAGGGCACTTTGTTTCCGGGCTAGAGTAAAAAAGGCACCTTGTTCCCAGGCTCCAGGGCAGGAGAAGGACAAGGGCAGCCTCCTGTCCTCCAAATGTCTCCTGGGTGTGGGGGATTTGTACTGTAAGATGAGGTAATGGAGCGTCTCTGTGGACGGACGTGTGTCAGACAGCCAGTACATATATTTCATTTTAGCTTTCACGAATACCTTCCTGGTATTTTGATTTTGTTTCTATATCCTCAGACCTGTTATTACAGCAATAGGATGTGGTCCTTGCTCACATACCAGGTGATAAAATTGTGACTCTGGCCTTCAGAACGAGCTCTATTATGATATGAAAATGCCCTCCTCAGACGGTAGACTTGTCCTGTCTTCATGTTGTGGGGAGAATGAGACGCTGAAGCTTATTCACGACCCATCCCCAGCCTTCATTTACAGCATTAAACTAAACAAAGCACAGAGGGAAGCCCAGAAAAAAAAGAAGAAAAAAATATCTTTTAAGTTAAAAATTCATGAAGAACCAAGTTAATTCATAATATTGTTGAAAATTAAAAATGTAAAACAGTTGGGAGAATGTGTGTGTAACCAATAAGTGATGACTCTTAAAATATTTTCAGAGCTTTTATTTTACCTCAGGTATTTAACATAGGAAGGAAAAGTTGCAATGATATGGGAGATGGCAAGATGAAATGGTAGACGTTAACAAACAAATCAGTAAGACCTGCTACCCTGATTGTCTTAGCTATCAGTTGTCTATAAATTCTTACACATAAATACTTATACATAGAAGGAGAATTAATTCTTCATATAAAAGGTGACATTCTTCATTGGTAAGAAAACAACTTTAGTCTATACTGTTATGCCTAGATCTGGAACTACCTCAACCACCAACAGACCAGATCCAATGCAAAAGCAAAGAGTCTTTTTTATATAATTTCAAGTTAACTTGCATTCTCTATCCATCCCACGGGGCTCATGGAGAAGGATGCTTCCCTTCTTTAGAGCTTCTATTGTCCTTAAAGAACAACATATATCTTGAATAGATTTCTGTACATTCAACCAGAATTAATTGTTCATATAGATGGTAACATGTCTTCTTTGGTAAGAAAACAACTTTAGTCTATACTCTCGTGCCCAGAGTTTGGAACTCCCCAAAGTACCAGGAGACCAGAGCCAATGGAAAAGCAAAAAGTCTTTCAAATTCCAAGTTAGCTTGGGTTCTCTATCCTTCCAAGAGAGCTGGAAGAGTACAGGAGACTCCCTAGATCCTGGGGGTGGGGTATTCATTCCAGGTAGAGCCAGGTGATGCATCCGAGGGTCTTAAGTTGCATAGTAACAGTCTCAGGATTGGGCTGAAGGAACCTGTCATGAGATACTTCTTCAGTTTCAGCTGTAGAAAGGTTGCTATAACTCAGTGCCATCCCAGAGGCAATTACTGCTGCTGCTACATTTGACCATATCTGGAAAGAACATTCAGAGCCCGGCAGCCAACTTCTGTGAGGTCTGATTGGTTCCTTACCATATGACGCATGTCTGGCAGTTTCTTTTCAGTCTTAGGGAAAAAGAAGAAAAGTTCAGGCCCTCAGGATAGAGGCTACGTGACAGTTTCTCTCCAGTGACTATGGTAAGTCCAGAGACTGAGCACATTCTGCTGAGTCAGGGCCATACATCTTGCTTTTCTTCTCCATCGATAGTCATAGCTGCCAAAGTAGGGAGCTTGGTGGGGGTAAGGACCTTTCAAATCTTTCATATTGCATCAACATCAAAAACCTAAGTCCTTTGGGCATTTTGAGAGTTTCCACCCCCTAAATTTCTTAAGTTTCATGAACTATGAATCACAGTGTTAATCACTTAGAGTTTTTCTCTTTTGAACCTGGAGTAAAACTTACAGAATTGTTCTTTAATTTTTACTTTTTTAACTTCATTTTCTCATCATGAAAATCATTGTAATCATCATCTAGAGTATGAACTCTTAAGTCACTTGAAATTTCACTGTGATATTAAGCATAAATTTGCATGTGAACATCAGATTCTCCAAGGCACAGTTGTGAAAAAATAAAAAGAATATTTTATAATTTAATGCCTTGTCAAGTTTCAAAATAAGTTAACACCTTATTTGTATATTCATTTGCCCAACATAGTTACCTGTTTCATAGAGTCTTTATACAAGTACCCCAACTTCCTGATGCTCTTATGTTGAGATAAATTTTGAAATAGATTTCTCTGAATATGCTCATCTCAAGACAGTTTGTGCTTTGTAGATTCACATGGTCCCAAATAAACTTCCATCTAGTTTGTCAAATATTTATTAGGCTATTGCCAATAGTCATTATGGATTTCATTTCTTCGTGTCATAACATGGAAGACTTATACAGTGACTCTATCTACAATAATCTATGAAATGAGATGGTTTGAACATCAAGAATGACACTATGTCAAGTCTCTTCTCTGGCTTGTGACTTAGAGTTATAGAATATATACCTCATCACAATAATAGTAAAAATGTGATTATTCACTCATAAATGTCTTCTAGACATAAAGCAAAGAAAATCCTGCCTACAATTCACAACCCCAGAGAAACTAGACAACAAAAAAGACCTTAGGAGGAACATACATTGATCCAATCTACATGGGAAGTGGAAAAAGACAAGATCTCCTGAGTAAATTGGGAGCATGGAACTCATGGAGAGTTTAGATGGGGAGGAAGGAAGAAGGGGGGAGAATGGAAAAAATATTTAGCTCAATAAAAACAGTTTTTAAAAAAGTAACCATGAGAAGACAATAAGCTTGATCTTGAGATTTGGAGTGAGCAAAGCAACCGTATTTTATACCACTCTTTACTACTCAAATCAGAATGTGTAAATGTTTATTTAGATGTGTGTAATTCAATAACTCTTATCTTTCCAGTCTAATCCTTCACTTATGGAGAAAATAATGCTTCCTTAATATCTTTTGATTAAGGAAAAGATAAAACACAGTGATTGAAAATAAATTATGAAATTCTCGTCTACCTACATGTCTCACCCACATCAGAATTTCATGGCCCATTAACCCTGGAAATCAGTAACTCCTGTGCTCACACTTCCTTCTAATATCCAAGGAAGTAAAGGAGTTCAAAGAACGTTCATTTAAAACAAAAGAGGAAAGATGGACCAGGTGGTGTTGATGCACACCTTTAACCCCAGTTCTTGGGAGGCAGAGGCTGATGGATTTCCTTTTGTTCCAGGCCAACCTGATTTGCACATTGAGTTCAATGAGAGCCACAGTAGTTACAAATAGAAACCTTGTGTCAAGAAGCAAAATAAAATAAAATAAAGTAAAGAAGAGAAAAAAGAAAGAAATGAATGATAATGGCTGCAGGCAGAGCCTGTTGGTTTCTTTCCTGGACACCTTGACTCAAAAGAATAACACAGACAGTGTATTATTAAAACACTTTTTGCTCAATAGCTTAAGCATATTGCTAGCCAGCTCTTATACCACAAATAACCCCAATTCTATTATTTTATATGTTACCACTAGGCTCTTAGTTTATCAGCAAGGTTATGGTGCATCAGTCCCTTCAGAGGTTAAATGGACTCTGACCGACTCCACCTTCTTTCTCATTCAGTATAGTTTTCCTGCCTAGCTTTAATCTCTCCTATCAGAGAACATCATGGCTTAAATATTCATTAACCAATAAAACAACAGACGTACAGAAGTACTCAACACAATGTGGGCAATGAAAAACATAATGTGTTCAGTGTAGATAATCAGTTTTAAAGATACATTTTAATGATAATTGTAATAGATAAGTCATGGAGTAGAGGGATCCAATTCATGCTTCCTCATAAAGAAGGAAGGAATAATGCCCATGTCATCTTTTCTGGCCAATTCTTCTACAAACAATGAGTGCTAACACTCACATGAATACTATTACACTGTACTTACTTTATTTACAAATTGGAGATAAAAGTATGTTAAAAAGGCAAATATGTAGTTCAAAGTTGTCAGTGATATTCACTCAGATGATCTTGTAGTACTATATTTATCCTTGATCATTAATTATGTTGTATATTCCCATAAATTTCTGTAATAGAATTACAGAAAGTTTTATTCCAAAATATTGATTCTGGTAAAAGAAGGCTTGTTTTCTCTAAGAAGAAGAGAAGCTCATAACCTCTGAGGAATAGATCTTGAATAGATAGACTACTGTACATTCAATGAGAAGTAATTCTTCATATAAATGGTGACATGACTTCTTTGGTAAGAAATCAACTTTAGTCTTTATTCATGCGCCCAGAACTGGGACCACCCAAAACCACCAAGAGACCAGTTCCAATGGATAAGCAAAGGTCTTTTGAATAACGAGTTAACTTGGATTCTCTATCCTTCCAAAACTGTGTGTGAACTAGGAGGGACCCGCAAGCCGCAGTGGGGTGAGGCATTCATTAGGGGTACAGCCAAGGGGTGCATTTGGTGGTTTGGATGTTACATAGGAACAGTCTCAGGATTGGCTGTCCTGAGTTAATTAGTCAGTTGCAGCTGCAGAATGGTCACTATAGCTGGAGGCCAATCCTGGGGCTCTTACTTCTGTCTCTGGATTCCAGCATTATCAGAAAATTAAGTGCAGAGCTTGCCAGCTAACTTCTGTGACTTCTGATTGGTTCCCTACCATATGGACAATATCTGGCAGTTTCACCCTAGTTATTAAGGAAACCAGACAAGATCTGTCCCTCAGGATAGAGGCTATCTGGCAATTTCTCCCAAGTAATTAGGGCAAAGTCAGGCAGAGTCAGTTAGGCAGTATGGTAGCTATCTGAGCAGTTTCTCCCTGGTAATTAGGGCAAGGTTTAGGGCTCAAAACATTGCGTTGAGTCATGGGCCTACATTTTGCTGTGTCTTTCCTTTAGGTCTTCACAGCTGCCAAACCAGGGTGCTATATGAAGGTCTGGGTCTTTCAACACTTTCATTTTTACTTCAATGCCAACAGAACTTGGTCCTCTGGCCATTTGGAAAGTTTTTCCTGCTCTGTTTTTTAAGTTTCTTGAGCTAATAGTGTTAATAGTTTTGATTTTTTTCTGGTTTGATCCTGGATTAGCAGGTCCAGACTTCTTTCTTAGTTTGTATTTTCTTTTTTTTTTTTTTTTTGGTTTTTCGTGACAGGGTTTCCCTGTGGTTTCTAGAGCCTGTCCTGGAGCTAGCTCTTGTAGACCAGGCTGGCCACGAACTCAGAGATCCGCCTGCCTCTGCCTCCCGAGTGCTGGGATTAAAGGCGTGTGCCACCACCGCCCGGCAGTTTGTATTTTCTTAACTTCATTTTCTCATCTTCAAAATCATCATCCTCATCATAACAATATGTATTTCTTCTTTTGCCCCATCTCCTAAATAAGTCATTCTTTAGAACAGGTGATGCTCATTCTCATCCTTCTCCGTTTAAAATGATAAACATTTCTATCTTCAAATCCAAAGCTAAGAAAAAAATTGAAGTCTACGGGGACCTTGCCCTTGAACATGGAGTCTACCATGAGGTGAAGGTATCAGCTTCCAAAGAAAAAAATCTTGTAGGAGCTAAGAATTGTCTGCTCTTCAGAACAGAAACACATGCCAACGTGACAGAAGGGCTTCTGTGTAATTTTTTTCATGTTTTTTATTTTTATTCTATTTTTTTGTCAGGGTGCCATGCCCTGTGGGAAGTCCATGACCCTCACCCCTCCATCCAGGTCTAGGAAAGTGTGCATCCAAACAGACTAGGCTATCAATAAGCCAGTACATGCAGTAGAATCAAAATCCAGTGTCATTATTATTAGCTTCTCAGTCAGCCCCCATTGTCAGCCATGTTCAGAGAGTCTGGTTTGATCCCATGCTCATTCAATCCCAGTCCAGCTAGCCTTGGTGAGCTCCCATTAGATCAGTCACACTGTCTCCATGGGTGGATGTAACCCTTGTGGTCCTGACTTTCTTGCTCATGTTCTCCCTCTTTCTACTCTTCATCTGGGTCTTTGGAGCTCAGTCCTGTGCTCCAATGTGGGCCTGTGTCTCTTATCTTCATCCATTGACAGATGAAGGGTAAGGCTCACAGTGAGCCGGTCCATGCTGAAGAGCTGAAGAATCCAAGCCCATCGCCGTTGTCATTGGTTTCTCAGTCCTCCTCCACCGTCAGCCACATTCAGAGAGTCCGGTTTAGTTGCCTTTTCTATCAGTCCCATTCCAACTGGACTTGGTGGTCTCCCGTTAGTTCTGTCCCACAGTCTAAATGGGTGAATGCACCCCTCACGGTCCTGACTTCCTTGCTCATGATCTCCCTCCTTTTGCTCCTCATCAGGACCTTGGGAGCTCAGTCCGGTGCTCCAATGTGGGGCTCTGACATTTTCTCCATCCAACGCCAGGTGAAGGTTTTATGGTGATATGCAAGATATTCATGAGTATGGCAATAGGATCTGGACAATTCTGGCTCCTTCTCCTCAGCTGCCCGAGGAACTAGCTGAGGGCATCTTCCTGGACCTGTGTAATTTTATATCCATGTATTGATACTGAAAAAAGTGGCTAGAGAGAGATGACATTACCATCATCAAAGATACCAGGATCCTGATAATCAGATATTCTGTGTGCATCACCACACTTAACAAGGTTCAGTTAGCAAATCTTATAAATCACTTAGTATATGCAAAATATTTAAATACTTAAATAGCAATGTGAAAACATTTATTTTTGAGTACGAATGATTATCATGTCTACCCATTTTTATATACTTTAACTTTCTGAATACACATTTGTTCATTTGTTTATGTTGGGGGTGCCATACATATCATACATACGTATGTTCTTCCTGGCATGTATGGAAATGAGTAAAAAGGCTTGAGCTTCACAGTTCTCTGACTCTACCATCTGAGTCCTTGAAATTGCATTCAGTCCAGTTAAAGAGAAATGCTTAAAGCGCAGGGCCTGAGCTTCTTAAACTGTCTTAATTTGAGATATTTTATATTACTTCTTGTTTTTTAAAGTGGGCACATGCATATATGAGCGTGTGAGTGTGTTTATGTGATTGTGAATATCCTCACAAATATTCTCTTTGTGGTTTAACTTTCTTGCTATTTCCCTTATAGGTTTTCTTTGTAAATTTTCATTAACTGAAAGAATAAACATTTCTGATCTATGGGGGAATGAAAATCATATTTTCACAGAGTGCTCTAGTTCAAATTATAGGCAAACATGCCCTGGGTATCAGTAGACTCCCACTGACCAACAATTACACCTGAAGTTTACAGCTTCCTAACAGAAATTTTTGGTGATGCTACATGTTGGCAGTAATCACTACATAAAAGTCAGACGAAAAGAAAAGGAACCTGTTTTATACCTTGCAAGACAAAAAAAAATCATATATTGTCAAGTCTGTGGTTCTTCCTAAAATTGTAGATCTATGTTCCCAATAACTAATATGTTGCACATAGGTGGGTCCTGAATCAGAACCAAGATGCTGAACACACTTTGGTTGTTCTTAAAAACAAACCCTTGTCACTCATGACATTCACGTACAATGCAGGAGAGATGTGGTGATGTTAACTCTATTGAATGCATTTTTTTCTCATTTTCATGATTAATTAGGATATGTTAATTGACTGAGGACAAGTTCTTGAGGATGGATCGATTGGACACAGCCTACAACTAACCATTAAGTCAAGAAACAATGTGGAAATTTGCGGGTTTGTTCTTCAATGAAAAAACATACATTTTATAAACTGCCGGAATACCATGGCAAGTAAATGTCAGAATTCTGTTGGCCTTCCCTGTAACCTGTGTACTTTGCCCTTTAGGAGACAAGCTCATCCTACCCTCAGTCTCCCCCTTCATGCCTACTCCCCTCTCTCTCTCTCTCTCTCTCTCTCTCTCTCTCTCTCTCTCTCTCTCTCTCTTTCTCTCTCTCTTTCTCTCTGAATGTCCATATTCTGAACTGGCTTTCTTCCTTGTTTTCCCCACCCCTTCCTTTCTCTCTTTGTCTCTCTTTCTCTCGCTCTCCCTTTCCCTCTTACTATCATAATCCAATTACTTTTATAGTCTTCCTAATACTCACTAAATAAACTCTGTACCCATGTTCCATCCACAAGGTGCATCTGCTTTTCTCCCACTCTCTGTGGTCTCCCTCCCAGCAGGGTACCTGCCAGGTTCATACCAATTGTAAAGTATTCGTTGGTCCTGTGAATCAGATAAATCACACGTTAAGTTAGAAACCAGTACAGCCAATCTTGGAAAAAATTCTCCAGGCAAACTCTATTCTGTGGTCATTACTTAAAATATATACCTGCTAAACAGCCCTCACCACTCAGAGATCATGGATAATATGGCATTTAAATGTTTAATTGTTAAAAGCCTTTTCATACCACAGAGACAGTTTGGTTCCTAGCAGCAGCACCCCATTGCCACCAAAGAATACAGGAGACAGATGGACACAGAACAACATCCATGCACATTTTGCTTCAAGTGAAAGTGCTAACCACTCTGTGGAACTGCCTTTCAACTAAACTCCTGAACATCTCCAAATAGTGGATCAAACTGGCTAGAATCGACAACCTAGATGCTCATGGCAAGTAGGCTTGTCTTCCTACAGATTTCCAAATCCATAGAGTCTTCTAAAGCCTGGCAGGTCCTGCTCCAACATAAGACAAATACAACACTGATGCTTCTGCCCATAATAAATATGGAGGAACTTAAGGTGTGGCTCTGGGAAGTCATTTGAGTAAGTTCTCGCTCTTTGTAAATTCAATAACCATGTAAAAATGTGTCCTTTTGAAGACCTCTGATACAATTTGATGGATGAGAGGTTTTTCCAGTTTAAAAGGACAACCTCACCTAACAAATTTCACTATAGTTTCTTACCATGTTCTTAATAAAAATGTTTCCTAGGACTCCTAATATCTACATTGAATTTCATAGAATCGAAAGTGGGAAGTACACTTGAATGCATTGGCACAGGAGACCACTTCCTAAATATAACCCCCGCAGCACAGACACTGAGAGAAACAATTAATCAATGGAACCTCTTGAATTTGAAAAACTTCTTTAAAGCAAAGGATATGGTCAACAAGACAGAATGACAGTCTGCAGAAAAGGAAAAGATTTTCACCAATCCCACATAATATAGAGTTTTAATCTCCAAATTATACAAGGAACTCAAGAAATTTGTCATGAAAAGAACAAATAATTCAATAAAACATGGTATACAGGCCTCAACAGAGAACTCTCAACAGAGGAAACTAAAATAGCTTGAAGACACTTAAGGAAATATGAAAAATCCTTAGTCATCAGAGAAATGGAAATCAAAACCACTCTGAGATTCCATCTTACACCTGTAAGAATGAACAAGAACAAAAACACTGATGACAACTTATGCTGGAGAGGTTGTGGGGTGAAGGGAAGACTCCTGCATTGCTGGTTGGACTGAAAGCTGATACAGCCCCTTTTGATGTCAGTCTGGTGATCTCTCAGAAACTTAGGAAACAAGCTTCCTCAAGACCCAGCAATACCTCTCTTGGTTATATATCCAAATGATGCTCAATCGTACCACAAGAACAATGTGGATAGAAAACTGTTTCTATTTCCTTACAGTTTGTTTTCCAATTTTGTGGAGTACAGTATGATCTAATAATTCTCTGCATTTGATCAGTAACTGTTGATATGTCCTTTTTCCATTACGATTTTGTTAATTTGGTAGTTCTCTCTTTGTATCATTGATATTTGTCTTGTTTTCTTTGTTCCTATTATATTGGTTTCAGTTCTCATTTAAATTATTTCCTGTATTCTACTCCTTCTGGGTGAGTCTGCTTCTTTTTGTTCTAGAGCTTTCAATTTTCAAGTCACTAGTGTGAGCTTTCTCTACTTTCTTTCTTTAGGCACTTAGTACTATGTACTTCCTCTTAGCACTGCATTCATAGTGTCCCATTGGTTTGGGTATGTTGTGTCTTCATTTTCATTGAATTCTAGGATTATTACCGAGTATGTGGTCAATTTAAAGAAAGTTCCATGAGGTGTGGAGGAGAAGGAATGTTCTTTTATGTTTGTGTGGAATGTTCTATAAATGTTTACTAAGCCCATTTGAGGCATGGCATCTGTTTGTTCTCTTATTTCTCTGTAAATTTTCTGTCTGGTAGACATATCTAATGGTGGGAAAGAGTTGTTGAAGTCTCCCACTATTAGTATATGGTAATGAGGGTCCACTGGATGTGACCTAGTCAATTGGAAGAAACTGAATCTGTTCTATGGGGAGATCTTTTGAATGGTAGAAGAAAAGTCTCCTGAGCAGGCAAATCCTTATTGCCTCTTTAAGTAGGAACGACTGAAGAGAGCTCCTTCTTCGTAGGTTTCTTTTCTTCTGTATACCGAATTTTATGTGAGAGTGTAGAGATACACTAAATCAGGCTCTACAATCCTGAACAAAATTTGACTCTGGAAAGAAAGAATGTCATTTTAAGGTGACTTAAGTGTAGGGTGTTTTCATTGATCTTGTTATTTTTCTTGTAATATTTGTTGTCCTGGCTCTACCTTATGCTGTCAGGTATCGATCTCTAGAGCTTTATCCATTCTTACCTATTACTCTAGTGGTATTTGACAATGTCATTCCACTAATTCCAGTAATTTTAATGATATATTTCTCCATCACCTATGCCATTTTTTCCAATAAGCAAATGTAATATTTTTCATAACCTCTCTTATCTTATGACGGTTCTGTCCAATTTGGTATGTATTACTCTGGTTCTCAATATCAGCACAGCAAAATGAAATTACAAGTCCAAATTCCTTGAACATTATCTTTCACTGTTATTTCTGCAAGCGGTGCTCTACTCATAGTGGGTAAGTATGTTGAGATCAAATAAATGTCCAAACTGAAGATCCAAGGGAATTGTGCAGACGGGTGAAAGAATTTGTCCCCATCCTCATAAGAAGAGCTGACACCTAAATCTCTGATTATATGTCAAAACTCATGTTCATTGTGTCTTAAATTATAACACTACTTCTGGACAAGAAGAGAGATTTAGAGTCCCTCACAGGCTACCTAAAATCAATAGTTCATTTGACCTCTCTCTCTGTGTACTGTGTTTTCTTTATGCTGTCAGTCATTTCAACCTAAACCAGGAACTCTAGCACATCGTTCATATACCATTTATTGCATAGTTGTGTGTCTTGTCACAAGATGATGGAAGAACCTGCCTTACTAAATGAAAATATTACATATCTCTGGCCTCTTTCCTTATACATCCCACTTTTGGAAACATCTATTAAGTCTACAACATTTTCTCAATGTGATAGAGGCATTCAAAACATGTTTTACTCTTAATGGAGGCTGAGTGTTAATAGTAATTAATATTGGCCTGAAGAACCTGCTAATGCCCTGAAGATTATCTCAATGGTTAAAGCCATGAATACTCTTCCAGAGAGCCTGTGTTTAGTTTCCAGCACCCACATCTGTGCTGAGAAGGACCTGAGACACCAGTCCCAGGGCATCAGTGGGACTCTGCTACCTTCCTCACGATCTGCAGACAGTGCATTCCACATACATCTATCCAAACACTGATACAACCTCGCAGATAATAAAATAAAGTCACTTTAAAATCGGTTTTTGCTATTGACATTTATTTTATTTTCTAGACATCATTTTTCAAAGGTAAGAATCCAGTCCTGGAACTGGCTCTGTAGGCGAGGCTGGCCTTGAAGTTATAGAGAAAGGTCTCCCGATGTCTTCCAAGTGCTGAAAGCAAAGGCATGTGCTACCATTGCCTGGCAACATTTATCATATTTGTGAAGTAAATTCGGTCTATTTAGAAAAAATCCCTAGTAAAACTGAGGAAGATGTTGGAATTTATAGTCACACATTTAAGGAAAAATCTCTTAATGCTTTTGCCACAGCATCAAATAGTGAGCTCAGTGTAAAGTTCCTATAATTACTTTTCCAAGTCTCATTGGATAATTTTCATCCCAGGTTGCTCTTTGTACACATTGTGTAGTCTGTTTTTTCAGTGTTTTTTATTGCAGTATATTCAAGGGAAAACACACGCAAATACACACACACTATTTATATTCCCAAATATTTCCTGTATCTGGATTGCATGCCATACAACATTATTGTCATTAAAATATTTAACCTAACATAAGTTCATATTTTCTAAACATCCTCATAAATTTTTAGTCAGTTATGTAATAAATAAGATATGTTGTCTACTCTATATACTAAGAAAGAAATTTCTTTTTGGGTATTCTTTTATGGGGTAAAAGGTATGTAATTTTAGACTGTAGTTTAAGACTACGAAATTATTGGGCTAATTTTTTTTTTGTTTTTGAGTTAGGGTTTTTTTGGGGGGCGTTGTTTTGTTTTTTTTTCTTTAGTTTCTCCAAACAGTTTTTTTTTTTCTGTAGTTTTGGAGGCTGTCCTGGAAATAGCACTTTTATATCAGGCTGGCCTCAAAATCATAGAGATCCATTTCCCTTTGATTCCAAACAGCAAGACTTAGAGTTATGTGTAACCACTGTTTGGCATAGGACTATGAGCTCCTAAGTCAGTTGAAATTTCAGTGTGAGATGAGACATGAATTTGTATGTAGACATCATATTCCCTAAGCTATGCTTATGAGACAATAAAAAAATTCTCTTATATTTCATTGCCTTGTCAGTCTCTCAAAATGAGATGCCAAGTTATTTAAATATTTAATGGGAACAACATAGTCGCTTGTTGCAGAGAGTCTTTATACTAGTACCACAAACTCCTGATGCTCTCGTGTTGAGATGTATTTTTAAATAGCGTTATATGAATATGCTTTTCTCAAGGCAATTAATGCTTTGTAGATTCCTATAGTCCCATATAAATTTCTGTGTTAATTTGTCCATCATTACTAATGCTTTTGCCAAGAGCAATAATTTCTTCAAACCTAGAGTCTGTAACCCCAAAATCCACCCAAGAGACCAGATCCAATGAAAAAGCAAGGAACCTTTTGAATTACAAGTTAACTTGGGTTCTCTATCCATCCAACAAAGCGGGTGCCCTAGAATAGACTCTCTAGCAACAGTGGGGTAAGGCATTCATTAGAGCTAGAGGCATGCCTTGCATCTGGGGTTCTGAAAGTTGCATAGTAACAGTCTCAGGATTGGGCTGGGGGAATCAGCCATGAGTTTATTGGTCAGATACAGCTGCAGAAAGTTGACTATAATAGGAGACAATGCCTGGATTGCTAATGCTGTTGCTACATTTGACCATTATCAGGAAAGTACATCTAGAGCTGCCAGCTAACTTCTCTGACTTCTGATTGGTTCCTTACCATATGGCGGATGTCTGGCAGTTTCTTCCCTGAGTTAGGAAAAAAAAGTTCAGGCCCTCAGGTTAGAGGCTATGTGACAGTTCTCCCCAGTGATTCAGGTAAGGTCAGAGACTCAGCACATCCTGTTGAGTCAGGGTGTCTTTTCAGTAGGCAGTCAAGGCTGCCAAAGTGGAGGACCTGTGACGGTGTGGGCCTTTTGATACTTTCATATTTGCTTCAATGTCAACACAGATAAGTCCTTTAGGCAATTTGAGAGTTTTACCCCTGGATTTTGTAAGGTTCATTGCCTATTATTCACAGTGTCAAACACTTAGAGTTTTTTTTTTTCAGCCTTGAACCAGGAGTAGCACTTCCAGAATTGTTCAGTAATTTTTATTTCCCTTATTCTTTTTTAGAAAAAAAGATATTTATTCAGTGTCATGATCAGACTATTACATTTAGCAATCAACAGCATCGGTAAGACGAGGTCTACAGTAAAACCCTTTGTTGGAATGCTTTACACTTTCCACAGAACAGAAACTAAAATAACCTGTTATACAATTAGTCACAAGGACAGTCCTCGAGTTTTTTTGCCCATACACATGAGTATTGTCTAAAATATGTCTTCTTTGTAGCAGCTAGGCCCTGCCACCACTGTGCTTGGCTGAGTTCACAAATCTGTTGTCACCTGTAGCTTCCCTGTCACTTCTCTGGCTCTCCTCTCCTGCTAAGCTTTGTTTTCTGGCTGTAATTAGAACCTCCTGCCACTGCCATAGCTGCTGCTGCTGCTGGAACCACCATAGCCACCTTGATTCTGAGGTTTAGCAAAGTACTGGCCTCCACCACCATAAGGGCCAGAGCTTCTGCCTCCAAAGTTTCCTCCTTTCATTGGTCCAAAATTTGAAGACTGATTGTTGTAATTGCCAAAATCATTGTAGCTTCCACCACCTCCAAAATTGCTTCCACACCACTGCCAAAGCCGCCTCTGCCTCCTCAATTATTATAGTTGTCAATGCTGCCACTCCTGCCATAGCCACTGCCCTGGTTCCATAACCCTGTCCACCACTTCCATAGCCTCTGCTTCCTCCAGAGTAACCAGGGCCACCTCCTCCATAACCACCATCATTACCGAATCCATTATCGCCATCCCCACTCCCACCTTATCCACCACCACCCTGACTGCCACCGAAGCCACAACGACCACTGAAGTTTCCCCCTTGACCAAAATTGTCATTGCAGCTAAAACTGCCACCACGACCACCACCGAAGTTTCCAGAACCACTTCGACCTCTTTCGCTGGATGAAGCACTAGCCATCTCCTGCTCGGATAGGGCTTTTCTTACTTCACAGTTGTGCCCGTTCACAGTATGGTATTTCTGAATAACAATCTTGTCCACAGAGTCATGGTCAGCAAAGGTGACAAAAGCAAACCCTCTCTTTTTCCACTGCCTGTGTCAGTCATGATTTCAATCACATCAATCTTCCCATACTGCTCAAAATAATCTCTCAGGTGATGTTCTTCTGTGTCTTCTTTAATACCACCAACAAAGATCTTTTTCCCGGTTAAGTGGGCACCTGGTCTCTCAGAATCCTCTCTTGACACAGCTCTCTTAACTTAATTTTCTCATTATCAAATCATCATCATCATCATAATCATTACCGAGAGTATAAAATCTTAAGTTATTTGAAATTGCACTGTTAGATGAGACATGTATTTGTATGTGGACACAGAATTCTCCAAGCTACAATTGTGAAAAAATAAAAAGAATCTTTTATAATTCATTGCCTTGTCAATCTTTCAAAATAAGTTGAAACCTCTTTTGAATATTGTTTGATACAACATAGTTAATTAATTTTTACAGTTTTTATAAAAGTACCATTGCCTCTTGATGCTCTCATGTTGAAGTAAATTATGATATAGAGTTATATAAATATCCTTTACTCAAGACAGCTTGTGCTTTGTAGATCCATATGGTCACACATAAGTTTCTCTCTTAATTTTTTCAATCATTCATAATGAAAATCCTGCCTACAACTACACTTCATGGAAACTACATAATAAAGAAGACCCTAGGAGAGTCATACATGGATTCAGTATAAATGGTATTTAGAAAAAAAAGAAGATCTCCTGATTAATTGGGAATACAGAACTCATGGAGAGGGTTGACAAAGAGGGGGGAAGAAGACAGGAGAGTGAAAAAATATATAGCTCAATAAAAACAGGTTTTATTTTTTTAAAAAAAGTAAGAATGAGAAAACAAAACAACCTTGATCTTGAGATTTTGAGTGAGTGAAACAACTGACTTTTACTCCACTCTTTATGACTCAAATCAGAATATGAAAGGAGCTCATATGAAGAAAGACTTAACACAGAGGTGGGAAATGAAAAACTTAATGTGTTCAGAGTAGATCAGCAATTTATAGGTTCATTTCAATGAGAATTGTTATAAATAATTCCTGGAGTATAGAGATCCTATTCATGCTTCCATATAAAGAACAAAGGACTGGTTGCATATGTCATATTTTCCTGTCATTTCTTACACACATGTTGGGTGTGAACACTCATGTGAATATTTTTATGTTGTGCTTACGTTATTAATAAAATATTCTTAAAATTATTTAAAAATATTTATAAGAAACAAAAGTATGTTAAAAAGGCAAATATGTAGTTCAGAGTTGTCAGTGATATCTATTCAGATGATCTTGGCTTCCATATTTATTATTGATCATAAATTATGTGTTACATTCCCATAAATATTTTCCTCCTCAGCTCTCTATGTTTCACAAGCATAAAAAAAATCTTTTAAGTTAAAAATTCATGAAGAACCAAGTTAATTCATAATATAGTTGAAAATTAAAAATGTAAAACAGTTGAGAGAATGTGTGTGTTACCAATAAGTGATGACTCTTAAAATATTTTCAGAGCTTTTATTTTACCTCAGGTATTTAACACAGGAAGGAAAAGTTGCAATGGCATTGGAGATGGCAAGATGAAATGGTCGACGTTAACAAACAAATCAGTAAGACCTGCTACCCTGATTGTCTCAGCTACCAGTTGTCTATAAATTCTTCCATGGTTATGTATGTAAACTACCCTATCTTTATGGGAAAAAAATAAAGTAACAATGACAAAAAGCAAAGATGGGGGAAAACAGTGATGGAAAGTCTCCTGTGCTGTTGACTCCTACCACTTGACAGCGAGAGTTGTACCCATATTAGATGTCCGGTGTGTTCTCCTCATAGATATGCTAATATTGCAGTGTATCATTGTGTGTTCTTCCATAAATGCTGTATTTTTTTACCTAATTAAAATACAGAGTTTACTTACTCATACATTTGTCCATATTCCATATCTGGCCAAGTTATTACCGAAAGTTTAATAGCATTTTCTATATATATCTAAACAAAGAAAGTCAAAGGGTAGAGCTCGGCTTTAAAGAAAAATGCAGGAATTTTAGAGACCACATTCTTGTCTATGAACACTATAAAGATTTACCAAAAATAGTTAGAGAATTCTACCATTTTGTAGTGTGGGAAGGACAACCAGTTATCCACTGTCAAAGAAATGAAAGAATACAAAGTGTTTCTACCTGATGAGCTTTGATTTCTAAAATCAACTTTGATTAATTTATTTGCTCTTATGAGTGTAATTGTGTTTGCTTGAGTGTATGATGTTGTACTACATGTGGGCCTGGTGCCCATGGAATTGAGATGTGAGTGTTAGATCTCTGTAACAGAATTGCAAAACATATTATGCCATAATATTTGTTCTTGGTTGTGAAAGAAAGATTTCTACAAAAACAATAAATCTCTAAACAAGTGAAACATAGGTCTCAAATAGATAATTATCCAAACAAACTGATTTGATTCTTCCTATAAAATATGACACTCTTCCTTGGTAAGAAAACAACTTTAGTCTATACTGTCCTGCCTAGAATCTGGAACCCCCCCACAAACCACCAGGAAAACAGATCCACTGTAAAAACAAAAAGTCGTTTGAATTACAATAACTTGCATTCTCTATCCATCCTACAGTGCTCATGGAGAAGGATGTTTCCCTTCTTTAGAGCTTTTATTGTCCTTAAAGAACAACATACATCTTGAATAGATTTCTATTCATTCAACCAGAATTAATTGTTCATATAGATGATAACATGTTATTTTTGGTAAGAAAACAACTTTAGTCTATACTCTTGTGCCCAGAGTCTGGAACTCTCCAAAGCACCAGGAGACCAGAGCCAATGGAAAAGCAAAGAGTCTTTTGAATTACAAGTAAACTTGGGTTCTCTATCCTTCCAAGAGAGCTGCAAGAGTACAGGAGACTCCCTAGATGCTGGGGTGGTGCATTTATTCTAGATAGACCCAGGGGATGCATCTGAGGGTCTTAAGTTGCATAGTAACAGTTTCAGGATTGGGCTGGGGGAACCTCTCATGAGATAATTGGTCAGTTTCAGCTGTTAAAGGTTGCTATAACTCAGTGCCATCCCAGAGGCAGTTACTGCTGCTGCTACATTTGACCATATCTGGAAAGAACATTCAGAGCCCAGCAGCCAACTTCTGTGACATCTGATTGGTTCCTTACCATATGACGCATGTCTGGCAGTATCTTCACAGTCTTAGGGAAAAACATGAAAAGATCAGGCCCTCAGGATAGAGGATACGTGACAGTTTCTCTCCAGTGATTATGGTAAGGCCAGAGACTGAGCACATTCTGCTGAGTCAGGGCCATACATCTTGCTTTTCTTCTCCATAGATAGTCATAGTTGCCAAAGTAGGACGCTTGGTGGGGGTATGGACCTTTCAAATCTTTCATATTGCATCAACATCAAAAACCTAAGTCCTTTGGGCATTTTGAGGGTTTCTACCCCCTAAATTTCTTAAGTTTCATGAACTATGAATCACAGTGTTAATCACTTAGAGTTTTTCTGTTTTGAACTGGAAGTTAAACTTACAGAATTGTTCATTAATTTTTACTTTTTTAACTTCATTTTCTCATCATGAAAATCATTGTAATCATCATCTAGAGTATGAACTCTTAAGTCACTTGAAATTTCACTGTGATATTAAGCATAAATTTGCATGTGAACATCAGATTCTCCAAGGCACAGTTGTGAAAAAATAAAAAGAATATTTTATAATTCAATGCCTGTCAATCTTTCAAAATAAGTTTATACTTTATTTGTATATTTGTTTGCCCAACATAGTTACCTGTTTCATAGGGTCTTTATACACATACCCCAACTCCTGATGCTCTTATGTTGAGATGAATTTGGAAATTGAGTCCTATGAATATGCTTTTCTCAAGACAGTTTGTGCTTTGTAGATTCACATGGTCCCTTATAAATTTCTGTGTAATCTGTCAAACATATATAATGCTATTTCCAATAGTCATTATGGATTTCCTTTCTTCGTGTCATAACATGGAAGACTCATACAGTGACTCTATCTACAATCATCTATGACACGATATGGTTCTTTCACTCCAAGGATGACACAGTGTCAAGGCTCTCCTATCTTGTTACTTAGACATATAGAAATATATATATCTCATCACAATAGTAGTAAAAATGAGATTACTAACTATAATTGGCTTCTAGACATAAAGCAAAGAAAATCCTGCCTACAATTCACAACCCCAGAGACACTAGACAACAAAAAAAGACCTTAGGAGAGACATATGTGGATCCAATCTACATGGGAAGTGGAAAAAGACAAGATCTCCTGAGTAAATTGGGAGCATGAAACTCATGGAGAGGTTAGATGGGGAGGGAAGAAGAAAGGAGGAGAGTTAAAAAATATATAGCTCAAAAAACAGTTTTGAAAAAAGTGACCATGAGAAAATGATCTGCTTGATCTTGAGATTTGGACTGAGCAAAGCAACTGTTTGTTATACCACTTTTTACTACTCAAATCAGAATGTGTGAGTTTTTATTTAGATGTGAGTAACTCAATAACCCTTATCTTTCCAGTCTAATTCTTCAATTATTGAGAAAATAATGCTTCCTTTATATCTTTTGATTAAGGAAAAGATAAAATATAGTGATTGAAAATTATTATGAAATTTTGGTCTACCTGCATGTCTCTCCCACATCAGAATTTAATGGCCCATTAACACTTGAAAATCAGTGACTCCTGTACTCACACTTCCTCCTAACATCCAATGAAATAAAGGAGTTTAAAGAAAGTTCATTTAAAATATGAGAAAGGAAAGATGGACCAGGTTTTGGTGATGCACACCTTTAATCCCAGTTCTTGGGAGGCAGATACAGATGGATCAAATTGAGTTCCAGGGTAGTAACAGTAGTTACACACAGAAACACTGTGTCAAGAAACAAAATAGAATAAAATAAAGTAAGGAAGAGAAAAAAAGAAAAAAATGAAAGATTATGGTAGAGCCTGTTGGTTTCTTTCCTGGCCACCTTGACCCTAAATAATAACACAGACAGTGTATTATTAAAACACTTGTTGCCCAATAGCTTAAGCATATTGCTAGTCAGCTCTTATACCACAAATAACCCCAATTCTATTTATTTATATATTACTACTAGGCTCTTAGTTTATCAGTAAGGTTACGGTGCATCAGTCTCCTGTAGTGGTTAAATGGACTCTAACTGACTCTACCTTCTTTCTCGCATCATTCAGTTTAGTTTTCCTGCCTAACCTTAATCTGTCCTATCAGAGGCCATCATGGCTTCTATATTCATTAACCAATAAAAGCAACACATATACAAAAGAGCTTCTCAAACCAGGTGAAAATGAAAAACATAATGCGATCAGTGTAGATCAGCAGTTTTAAAGGTTCATTTCAATGAGAATTTTAATAGATAATTCATGGAGTAGAGGGATCCAATTCATGCTTGCTTATATATAAGGAAGAGTCCTTGCCCATGTTATCTTTTCTGGCCAATTCTTATACAAACTATAAGTGCTAACAGTCACATGAATAGTATTACGCTGGACTTACTTTACTTACAAAATGAAGAAAAAAAGATTGTTAAAAGGCAAATATGTAGTTCAAAGTTGTCAGTGACATTCACTCAGATGATCTTGTGGTACTATATTTATTCTTGATCATTAATTATGTGGTATATTCCCATAAATCTCTGTAACAGAATTACAGAAAGTTTTATTCCAAAATATTGATACTGGTAAAAGAAGGATTGTTTTCTCTAAGAACAAGAGAAGCTCATAACCTCTGAGGAATAGATCTTGAATAGATAGACTACTGTACATTCAATGAGAAGTAATTCTTCATATAAATGGTGACATGCGTTATTTGGTAGGAAATCAACTTTAGTCTTTATTCATGTGCCCAGAATTGGGACCACCCAAAACCACCAAGAAACCAGATCCAATGCGTAACTAAAGGTCTTTTGAATTACGAGTTAACTTGGATTCTCTATCCTTCCAAAACTGTGTGTGAACTAGGAGAGACCTGCAAGCTGCAATGTGGTGGGGCATTCATTAGAGGTAGAGCCAAGGGGTGCATCTGCTGGTCTGGAAATTATATAGGAACAGTCTCAGGATTGGCTGTCCTGAGTTAATTGGTCAGTTGCAGCTGCAGAATGGTCACTATAGCTGGAGGCCAATCCTGGGGCTCTTACTTCTGTCTCTGGATTCCACCATTATCAATAAATTAAGTCCAGAGCCTGCCAGCTAACTTCTGTGACTTCTGATTGGTTCTTTACCATATGGCCAATATCTGGCAGTTTCACCCTAGTTATTAAGGAAACCAGACAAGATCTGTCCCTCAGGATAGAGGCTATCTGGCAGTTTCTCCCAAATAATTAGGGCAAAGTCAGGCAAAGTCAGGTCGGCAGTATGGTGGCTATCTGGGCAGTTTCTTTCTGGTAATTAGGGCAAGGTTTAGGGCTCAAAACATTGTGTTGAGTCATGGGCCTGCATTTTTTGTGTCTTTTCTTTAGGTCTTTACAGCTGCCAAACCAGGGGACTGTATGAGGGTCTGGGTCTTTCAACACTTTCATTTTTACTTCACTGCCAACAGAACTTGGTCCTCTGGCATTTGGAGCAGTTTTTCCACTCTGTATTTTAAGTTTCTTGAGCTAATAATCACAGTGTTAATAGTTTTGATTTTTTTTCTGGTTTGATCCTGGATTAGCACCTACAGACTTCTTTATTAGTTTATATTTTCTTAACTTCATTTTCTCATCATCAAAATCATCATCATCATCATCATAACAATATGTAATTCTTCTTTTGCCCCATCTCTTAAATCAGTCATTCTTTAGAACAGATGATGCTCATTGTCAAGAGACTTGACTCTAGAGGGGTTCCCAGGTATCCAGGGAGATGCCCGCAGCTAGTTCCTTGGGCAGCTGAGGAGAGGGAGCCGGAAAAGGCCAGATCCTATAGCCATACTCATGAATATCTTGCATATCACCATAGAACCTTCACCTGGCGATGAATGGAGATAGAGACAGAGCCCCACATTGGAGCACCAGACTGAGCTCTCAAGGTCCTGATGAGGAACAGAAGGAGGGAGAACATGAGAAAGAAAGTCAGGACTCTGAGGGGTGCTTTCACCCATTGAGACAATGTGACAGAACTAACGGGAGATCACCAAGCCCAGCTGTAATGGGACTGATGGAACATGCGACCAAACCGGACTCTCTGAATGTGGCTGACAGTGGAGGATGACTGAGAAGCCAAGGACAATGTTGATAGGCTTGGACTCTATGGCATGGATGGGCTCTATGTGAGCCTTGTCAGTCTGGTTGCTCACCTTCCTGGACCTGGGGGGAGTTGGGAGGACCTTGAACTTAACATAGTGAAGGGAACCCTGATGGCTCTTTGGCTTGGAGAGAGAGGGAGTGGGGGTATGGGAGGAAGAGAGGGGAAGGAAGGGGGAGGAGATGGAAATTTTTGATAAAAGAATTTAAAAAAAGCCCAGTCCCTCTGCTTCTTAAACTGTCTTAACAGACCCATTTGAGATATTTTATATTACTTCTTGTCCTTCAAAGTGGTCACATGCTTACATTAGTATGAGAGTGTGTATGTGTGTGATTGTGAATATTCCCACAAATATTCCATTTGTGGTTTACCTTTGTTGCTATTTCCCTTGTAGCTTTTCTTTGTAAATTTACATTAAGTGAAACAAAATTTAAACATTTCAGATTTATGGGGGAATGAAAATCATATGTTCACAGGGTGGTCTAGTGCAAATTTTAGGCAAGCATGCCCTTGGTATCAGTAGACTCACACTGACCAACAATGCACACCAGGTGGTTAAAGCTTCCTAACAGAGTTTTTTGGTGATGCTGCATGCTGGCAGTAATCACTACATAAAAGTGAAACGAAGGCCAAGGCCATCCCCCCCCCCTACATCCAGGCCTAGGAAGCTGTGCATCCAAATAGACTAGGGTCCCAAAAAGCCAGTACATGCAGTAGAAACAAGTCCCGGTGCCTTTATCAATGGCTTCTCAGTCAGCCTCATTGTCAGCCTCATTCAGAGAGTTGAGTTTGATCACATGCTTGTTCAGTCACAGTCCAGCTGGCTTTGGTGAGGGTTCTCTGACCTCTCTTAAGGAGGGAGGGGGGAGGAGGGTAGTGGGGGAGTGGGAGGGGAATGGGAAGAGGGGAGGAAGTGTAAATTTTTGAATGGAAAAATAAAAAAATTAAATTAAATAAGTAAGAAAAAGTGAAAAGAAAGCGACGCCTGTTATATACTTTGCAAGACAAAAACTTAGTATATTGTCAAGTCTGTGGTTCTTCCTAAAATTGTTTACCTACATTCCAAATAACTAATATGTAGCACATAGGTGGGTGCTGATTTAGAACCAAGAATCTGAACACAGTTTGGTTGATCTTAAAAACAAACCCTTGTCAGTTTCATTATGTCATTCATGTAGAGTACAGGAGAGATGTGGTGATGTTAACTCTATTGTATGAATCTTTATCTGATTTTCATGATTTATTAGGATACTTTAATAGAATGATTGAGGAGAAGTTACTGAGGCTGTATTGATTGGACACAAGTTATAGACAATCAGTAAGTCTAGAAACAATGTGGATATTTGTGGGTTTGTTCTAAAAGGAACAAACATACATTTCATAAGTTGCTAGATGCCCACAGCTAGGAAATGACAGAATTCTGCTGGCCTGCCATGTCAGCTGGGTACCTTGTTCCTTTAAGAGACAAGATCATCCTACCCTCAGTCTCCCCCTTCTTGCCAAGACAAACTAATCTGCCTCCTCAAGTCTCCTCTCTCCCTCTCCCTCTCCCCTTCGTGTGTGTGTCTCTGTCTCTCTCTGTCTCTGTCTCTCTCTCTCACAGTCCTTATTCTAAATTGCCTCTCCCTTCCTGCTTCCCCCTTCTCCCCCCTTCTCTCTGTCTCTCTGTCTCTGTCTCTGTCTCTCTCTCTGTCTCTCTCTCTCTCTCTCTCTCTCTCTCTCTCTCTCTCTCTTTCTACCATAATCCCCTTACTTTTATATTCTTCCTAATACTCACTAAATAAATTCTGTACCCAAGCGCTATCCATAAGGTGCATCTGCTTCTCTCCCACACACTGTGATCTCCCACCCACCAGGGTACTTGCCAGCGTCATGGCACTACTAAATTTTCATTGGTCCTGTGACTCAGATAAATCTCACACGTTAAGTTAAAAAACAGTAGAGTGAAGCTTGGACAGAGATCTCCAGGCAGATTCTATACTGTGGTCATAACTTAAAATATATCCCCAATAAATAACCTTTGAGCTCTCAGAGATCATGGGGAATATGGTATTTAAATGTTTAATTATTCAATTATTTCTCTCTCATGCTGCCTTTCATAGTCTTATCAAGATTTTGAGTTCTCTTTGGTCATTTTCTAAAGACAGTTTTCATTGGGCAAAAAACGTCTATCATAGTCATTCTGGCAGAAATATGCTGCTGTTTGTACAAACTCAGAAATTCTTGTGAGTTCCATTTATTCAAATTGAAGCATTCACCTTAAACAGAATACACCCCTCTCTCACCTGAAAGAGGTCAGATATGCCCCTCTCTCACTTCCCTGGTCCTGACACCATCCTCCCCCTCAAGGTTCTTTACCAGGAGCTAAAGAGTATTTTTTTCTTCCTAACGTTAACCTTCTCCTCTTCTCTGCCAACACACTGCCTCGTCAAAGAGACACTGAACAGTTCCACATCACAAATCCTGGACAGGAGAAACGCAACCAGCTACCACAGAATGTGACTAACATCCAGATTTCTCAGGTCTCCTAAGACTCCAATGACCACAAACCAGCAGGAAGTAGTTGAGAAATCAATAGCTCCATCCCCTTAACCTGTTGAGCCTATGTCCTTGTCTTTTTATTATAAGAGAAAGGTGGAAATGTTATATCTCTGTTGCCCTTTGCTGTAACCTGGGTACCCTGTCCCTTTAAGAGACAAATTCCACCCACCCTCAATATCCCACTGATCACCAATGCAAGCTAAACTCACCTCCTGCCTCTCTTCCTCTCCTCTCTCTCTCTCTCTCTCCCCCCCCGTCCTTCTTCTGAAGAGTTGACCACT
This sequence comes from Arvicola amphibius, assembly GCF_903992535.2. NCBI lineage: Eukaryota > Metazoa > Chordata > Mammalia > Rodentia > Cricetidae > Arvicola > Arvicola amphibius. The sequence goes on from NC_052058.2 coordinate 131,810,794, forward strand.
GTCTCTCCCTTTCCACTTTTCTCTCTCACTCATTTTCTCTCTTCCCTCTATAATTCCCTTACCCTTATATCTTTCACCATACCCACTAAATAAAACTCTATACAAAAGCTCTGTCTGCATGCCATATCTGTCTGCCTCCCACCCGCCAGAGGACCTGCCAATATCATGCCACTGTAAATCTTTCAATTGTAAGATTTCCCCAGCTGCTAGAGTTAATTTACTCAAGGAAAAATTTTCTATTATTCACTTACCTAATTTCGAATTTTTCTTGGTGAAATAGAAAAATGCATGTTTTGATGTCATTTTAAATCCTCCAGTGTTTTAGGTAGGGATACTCTTGCTATGAAAAAGAACGCTGACCACGGTAACTCTTATAAGAAAAGCATTTGATAGGGGTGGCTCACTGTATGAGCCATCTGGGAAAACTCCAAACTCTTTTTCCTTGTCTGATGTCAAAACCCTCTTTATGTCTTCATATTTATTTAGCTCTGTTGACTGTACCACACTTCTTTCTCTTGGACTGGTTACATTCCCTGTTAGCAGCTATCCTTAGCATATATCCTGTTACTCTGACATCTCTAAAATCTTGGGTTCTCCAAGGCAATCCAGGTTTCAATGTCAGCTTCATGAAATGGTATCTCTTGACCCCTATCCTGGGAAACCCGATTCATGCTCAACCTCAGCATTTTTCCTTACGTTTGGACACAAATTGCCTAACCTCTTTATCTATGCTAAACTCTAAAACCAGAACCATGTGCCCAAAGCTTCCAAGTTCAGCTGCTTGTCAGGGATGGAACATGCTGCCCTCATTCAATTACATTTTCACCAACTCTCTGTTTTCCATGGTTTTGTTCACTGCCTAGGCTTGGCTTGCCTGAAACTTGCTCTGTACACCAGGCTGGTTTTTACCTCAGAAATCCACTAGGCTGTTGTAGGAGGCCACCAGTTCATTTCCTGGCCACCCATTTCCATTAATTTGTGTATCACCACGAGGTTGTGGCCTACCAGCAAACTTTCAGCATGTCTATCTCCAGCTGCAGATCCATGGCATCTTCCTTAACTCAGCCTTCCTTCCCAGATGCTATAGGCCAAGCCATTTTCTTTATTCATTAACCAATATAAGCTACATGTAGAGAGAAAGACCTCCCATACCACATGACAAAACCTAAAGTCACCATGAGGAGGAAATCTCTATTTTAAAGACATGCCACCATGATCATGATGTAGGGAAGAATAGTCCTAAATAAAACAAGTTTCTACAAGGATAGTGTGCCAGTACAGGGAGAGTCCAGAATCTTTTGCTTTGGGGAGTCTGGAGGACTTTGGCACTTTGGCTATAGAAGACATTAGTGGTAAGAACTCAGTGAAATGCCCTGTTGGAGTTTGGGCCATAAGAATATTGAGAGCAGTGAAAACAACAAAGGCCTGGTTTGTCACGTTTCAGATGGAAGTAAAGACTCTACCTGGACATTTACATTAAGAATTATTGGTTCTAGTTAGCTGAGGATGAAGAATGATCTATGATTAACAAGATGACGGAATTGATAAAGTGAACCCTTTGCCTTGCTGGATAATGGATGCTGGCCACCTGGGGCTAAACAATCAATTCTGATCAATGAGTTACCAGCAGGGTCATAGAGGTGAAGAGTTCTAGGAAGTCTTTCTTCCTTAGTAGCAGACAAAAGCTGTTCTCCAGAAATGGACAAGTTTGAGCCTACTGATGCTATGAATTTAGGAGCCCCATAAGTGGCACTGGCTTTGAAGTCATGCAGGAGTCATGCTGAGGAATGGCACTGTGTAACAGTAGTGGAGGCCCTAAAGTGACTGCAAGAGGTGCCCTTAGTCAAAGTGTAGCCCAGTATCACCACCCGTGTCAAGTGTTTTCATGTATGAATACCAGGATACGGCCACCAAGATTAGTAGCATCAATGGAGTAGAGTCGTCCAGAGCCTAGGAGACAAGATATGTGTGTTGTCAAGGGAAGAAATGGAGAAGAGACCCAAGCACCTAAGAAGACCACCAAAAATAATGAGTTGATCGCAGCCATTAGGTTTTGAAATTTTACACAGGGAGATTAATTTTGGTTTGTTCAGTTTATTCCTTGATTATTCTCTCTTCAAGTAAAAAGTGTTTTTTTTTTAAATTTTACAGGGGCCCACAGTTGAGACATTTTAAACATTTTTTTTAAATGAGATACGGGACCTTCAGAAAGAATTTAATATAAATGACACTGGATATTTTTTAAAATACTGATTTTTTAAAGTGTTTGAATTTGTAAGGCTGTTGATCTTTAAAGTATTTTACAATGATTTATGCCATGATATATTTATTAATGTGGGTTTATGAGGAAGAGTAAGAAAAGAAAAAAAGGATTTCACTGTTATGTTTGTGTGTCACTTGGCAAGGGTTAAATTTTGTGGGATAGTATTGTGTCAACTTCACACAAACAGAGCTATAGTAATATAAACCAAATGGATTTGGCATAAAAAAAAGACATGTCAATCCATGTAAACCATTTACATATACAGACAGACAGATAGGTAGGTACGGAAGCTCTGAAGGAGTAAATAAAGGAAAACGAGCCTATAATTCATGATCCCAGAGAAGCTAAATAAGAAGGTTAACCCAAAGAAAAACATATAGTTATCCTCCTGGATATTGGAATTAGACAAGATTGCCAGGGAAAAATTGGGAACTTGGGGGTGGGGTGGGATAGGGGTAAGGGGAGATTGGGAGAGAAAAGTGTGAAGGGGAGGATGGGGAGAGCTTGGGGGAATGGGATGGGTGGGATATAGGAAGGGTGGATGTGGGAATAAGGAAGTATATATCTTAATTAAGGGAGCCATTTTAGGGTTGGCAGAGACTTGACTCTAGAGGAGTTCCCAGGTGTCCAGGGAGATGCCCCAAGCTAGTTCCTTGGGCAGCTGAGGAGAGGGAGCCAGAAATGGCCAGATCCTATAACCATACTGAGGAATATCTTGCATATCACCATAGAACCTTCATCTGGCGATGGATGGAGATAGAGACAGAGTCCCACATTGGAGCACAGGACTGAGCTCCCAAGGTCCAAATGAGGAGCAAAAGGAGGGAGATTATGAGCAAGGAAGTCAGGACCACAAGGGGTACACCCACCCACCGAGATGGTGGGGCTGATCTAATCGGAGCTTACCAAGGTCAGCTGGACTGGGACTTAAAAAGCAAGGGATAAAACCTGACTCCCTGAACATAGCAGACAATGCGTGCCACTGAGAAGCCAAGGACAATGGCACTGGATTTTGATCCTACTACATTAAATGGGAGGTGGGGAGGAGGCAGAAATTTTTAATAAAAAATATTTAAAAGGTCATTATCACTACTTAGCACTCCTCATATTTCCTCTAAACTATTCTCCATCCTTATCCACGTGTAATACTTTTTGGTCCACAATTTCTTTTTCACACTTATTACCACTCTGTATTTTCTACCCTACCATGAAAATCACTCATGGTTCCTCATGAAAAGGCATATTTTTATATAGTAAAAACCTTTAAGTACTTACCTTTAATAATCTTGTCACTGGATTCTTTGAAAGTAGCTTTACCATGCTTTCTTCAGAAAATTTATTCTCCAATACAATGAAGTTAAAATATCTTCATTATTTCCTTGACTATAGCTGCCATTTATAACCTAATACCTTTATGTGTCTTTGATGTTTCAAAAAGCTTATGATAGTTCAAGTTAGCTCTCTCTGCTACCTTTCTGTGGTTTGAGATATAAGCTGCTGCTCCAACCACCTTCTCTTCCCACTCAAGATATGGAAAGACAAGAAAGAATGTTTTGATACTAGTATTTTAATGTTATTTAATTATTTTTGTTTATGTTAAGACAGTGTCTCAATATGTAATCCTGGATAGCCTGAAATATACTGTGTAGACCAGGTTGGAATTCAACACAAGATGAACTATGTGCCTCTGCCTCTAAAGAGTTGGAATTAAAAGTAAGTGCCACCATGTCTGGACTCTGATGCTAAAATTTTAATTGTAAAAGTAATTAATGATAAAAAAAGCAAACAGCACATTTAAAAGTGGGGGAAAGCATTTTGGGCATAGTGGCTCACACCTGTAATCATATCTTTCGAGAGGTAGAAGCCAAAAGATTACTACAAATTTGAGACCACCCTACATTACATAATGACACTCTTTTTCAGTGTTCCAAAAATAAGAGAGGATGAAGCACGAAAGAAATTTTGTTTGCGAATATGAACAAGAAGATTATGCCAGTAATCAGAGCCAAAGACAAGCCCAAGATACATGAATAAAATGACTATCACATGTAAGCTAGAATTCTGTGCAATGAAAAGGAGGGATTGTGGGAAAATTGAGGGTACACATATTAGACTTCTGTCAGGAATGATAGAAACAATAAGTTCACAATTCTTTACATTTCCACATAGTGTACCCTGTACCCTTTGGTTGAATGTTAAGACCCAATAATTCCATACTACTAGGACAGTTCTATATATTCAGGTTAACTAACTATTGAAATAGGTCAGAATAAATACTCTTCTTTATACAGGTGTGGTAGGTAGTACACAGAATGTTAAGTAACTTGCCCAGCTAACAATATTATCAATGCTAGAAACAGAACAAAAAGCACACAGTACAAAGGCATGGATTTATCTGTAGAGTATCATAGAATAGATACTTCCACACACATCATACAGTTAATTTTATTCTTAGATGCCACTGAGATGGCTATTCTCTATTTTCAACTTGATATCTAGAATCACATGGACACCAGCCTCTATCGTGCTTGAGCAGGATTATCTACATTAGTTTAATTAGAATGGGAAGACCTGTTTAGGACTTTACAAAAATGGAGGATAGTAGTTGAGCTCTGTCATTCATTGCTCTCTATTTCTTGATCAGGATTGACCACCTGAGTCAAGTCTGCCACTGTGACTTTCCCAGAATGACGGGATATGTGAACCAAACTTAACCCTTTTTACCTAAGTGGAAAGGTATTTTTTATCTTAGCCACAGTAAAAGTAACTAAGACAGCTGTTTACTTACAAGATAAAAATAATGTTCCCAGCCAGGCAGTGGTGGCACATTTTTTTTAAATTCCAGCACTCCATAGGCAGACTGGATCTCTATGAGTTCAAGGCCATCTTGGCCTATAGAGCTAGTAGCAGGACAGTTGAGGCTACAAAGAAAAACCATGTCTCAAAAAATACAACAACAAAGAGAATCATGTTCCATCACACTTCATATATATGTCCACATATATGTAAAAACAAATTATTATATTTTGAAAAATACTGTAAAGCAAAGCTGCTAATTTTTAGAACGTTTTTTTGCCAAGTTGGGAATCCTTAGCTTTGGGCTTTACACTAAAAATTGACTTTCTGTATCTTGAGTCAGGATCTCACAAACTCAGTACATCCAAAGCAAACATATAAACAACTTTACACAATTAGTTTTAACTTATATGACTAAAATTGTATTCCATTTTAAAATACAGGTATTTTGTTTTTTTCTCACTTTTTTATTAAAAATTTCCATCTCCTCCCCTCCTCCTCCCACTTCCCTCCCCTCCCTTCCACCCATACCCCAACTCCGCCCCTCTCCAAGCCAAAGAGCCATCAGGGTTCCCTTCACTATATTAAGTCCAAGGTCCTCCCAGATCCCCCTAAGTCCAGGAAGGTGAGCAACCAAACTGACAAGGCTCACAGTGAGCCCGTCCATGCTGTAGAGTTCATGCTCATCGCCATTGTTCTTGGTTTCTCAGTCCTCCTCCACCGTCAGCCACATTCAGAGAGTCCGGTTTGGTCCCCTGTTCCATCAGTCCCATTCCAACTGGACTTGGTGGTCTCCCGTTAGATCTGTCCCACAGTCTCAAAGGGTAAACGCACTCCTCACGGTCCTGACTTCCTTGTTGATGATCTCCCTCCTTTTGCTCCTCATCAGGACCTTGGGAGCTCAGTCAGGTGCTCCTATGTGGGGCTCTGTCATTTTCTCCATCCAATGCCAGGTGAAGGTTCTATGGTAATATGCAAGATATTCATGAGTATGGCAATAGGATCTGGACATTTCTGGCACCCTCTCCTCAGCTGCCCAAGGAACTAGCTGGGGGCATCTTCCTGGACACCTGGGAACTCCTCTAGAGTCAAGTCTCTGCCAACTCTAGAATGGCTCCCTTAATTAAGATATATAATTCCTTGTTCCCATATCCACCCTTCCTATATCCCAACCATCCTATTCCCCCAAGCTCTTCCCATCCTCCACTTCACACTTTTCTCTTCCCATCCCCCATCCCCCCATCCAACCCCACCCCCAAGTTCCCATTTTTTGTCCGGCAATCTTGTCTACTTCCAATATTCAGGAGGATAACTATATGTTTTTCTTTGGATTCACCTTCTTTTTTTTTCTTCTTCTTTGACTTCTTTATTTCTCTAACTTCTTTACATTCTTTTTTTATTTAAAAAATTTCCAACTCCTCCCCTCTTCCTCCCCCTTCCCTCCCCTCCCCTCCCCCATACCCTCCCTCCCTCCCTCCCTTTTACAGGCCAAGGAGCCATCGGGGTTCCCTACTCTATGTTAAGACCAAGGTCCTCCCAACTCCCCCCAGGTCCATGAAGGTGATCAACCAAGCTGAGACGGCTCCCACAGAGCCTGTCCATGCAGAAGAGTCAAAGATCAGCGCCTTTGTCCTTGGCTTCCCTGTCAGCCTCCACCGTTGGACACATTCAGAGAGTCTGGTTTGGTCTCATGTTCCATCAGTCCCAATCCAACTGGAGTTGGTGATCTCCCGTTAGTTCTGTCCCACTGTCTCCATGGGTGAATGCACCCCTCATGGTTCTGACTTTCTTTCTCATGTTCTCTCTCCTTCTGCTCCTCATCAGGACCTTGGGAGCTCATTCCGGTGCTCCAATGTGGGGCTCAGTCATTTTCTTCATCTATCGCCAGGTGGAGGTTCTTCTTATTATCTTCTGAAGGATCCCAAATTATAGGCTCGATGTCCTTCTTATATAGCTTCTCTAGAATTTTTTACGAATTATAGGCTCGATGTCCTTTATTTATGGCAAGAAACCACTTATGAATGAGTACATCCCATGTTCATCTTTTTGGGCCTGGATTGCCTCACTCAGTATGATGTTTTCTATTTCCATCCATTTGCATGCAAAATTCAAGATGTCATTGTTTTTTACCGCCGAGTAGTACTCTAATATGTATATATTCCACACTTTCTTCATCCATTCTTCCACTGAAGGGTATCTAGGTTGTTTCCAGGATCTGGCTATTACAAATAATGCTGCTATAAACATAGTTGAACAGATGCTTTTGTAATATGATTGGGCATCTCTTGGGTAAATTCCCAAGAGTGGGATTGCTGGGTCCTGGGGTAGGTTGATCCCAAATTTCCTGAGAAACCTCCACACTGCATTACAAAGCAGTTGCACAAGTTTGCATTCCCACCAGCAATGGATGAGTGTACCCCTTACTCCACATCCTCTCCAGCAAAGGCTATCATTGGTGTTTTTGATTTTAGCCAATCTGACAGGTGTAAGATGGTATCTCAACGTTGTTTTGATTTGCATTTCCCTGATTGCTAAGGAGGTTGAGCATGCCCTTAAGTGTCTTTTGGCCATTCAAACTTCTTCTGTTGAGAATTCTCTGTTCAGTTAAGTGCCCCATTTTTTAATTGGGTTCAGTAGCATTTTAAAGTATAGTCTCTTTAGTTCCTTATATATTTTGGAGATCAGACCTTTGTCTGTTGCAGGGTTGGTGAAGATCTTTTCCCAGTCAGTCGGCTGCCTTTGTGTCTTAGTGACAGCGTCCTTTGCTTTACAGAAGCTGCTCAGCTACAGGAGGTCCCATTTATTCAATGTTGCCCTTCATGTCTGTGCTGCTGGGGCTATACGTAGGAAGCGGTCTCCTGTGCCCAAATGTTGTAGCGTACTTCCCACTTTCTGCTCTAACAGGTTCAGTATGTTCAGATTGATATTGAGGTCTTTAATCCATTTGGACTTGAGTTTTGTGCATGGTGATAGACACGGATCTACTTTCATTCTTCCACAAGTTGATATCCAGTTATGCCAGCACCATTTGTTGAGGATGCTTTCTTTCTTCCTTTGTGTGCATTTAGCTCCTTTATCAAAAATCAGGTGTTCATACGTTTGTGGGTTAAGACCTGGGTCTTCTATTCGATTCCATTGGTCGACTTCTCTATTTTTATGACAATACAAAGCTGTTTTCAATACTGTAGCTCTGTAATAGAGTTTGAAGTCAGGCATGGTAATGCCTCCAGAAGTTCCTTTATTGTATAAGATTGTTTTGGCTATCCTGGGTTTCTTGTTCTTCCATATAAAGTTGATTATTGTCCTCTCAAGATCTGTGAAGAATTTTGATGGGATCTTTAAGGGGATTGCATTAAATCTATAGATTGCCTTTGTTAGTATTGCCATTTTTACACAAGCCTGTATGCTACAAAATTGGAAAATATATACGAAATGGACACTTTTTTAGATAAGTACCATATACCAAAGTTAAACCAGGACCAGATGATCAATCTAAATAGTCCTGTTAGTCACGAAGAATTAGAAATTGTTATCAGAAACCTCCCTACCAAAAAAAGCCCAGGACCAGATGGTTTCAATGCAGAATTCTACCAGAACTTCCAAGAAGACCTAATACCTATATTCCTTAAGGTATTTCATAATATAGAAACAGAACAGTCATTGCCAAATTCCTTTTATGAAGCTACAATTACCCTGATACCTAAACCACACAAAGACTCAACCAAGAAAGAGAATTACAGGCCAGTCTCACTCATGAACATCGATGCAAAAATTCTCAATAAAATACTGGCAAACCGAATCCAAGAACACATTAGAAAAATTATCCACTATGATCAAGTAGGCTTCATCCCAGAGATGCAGGGCTGGTTCAATATACGAAAATCTATCAATGTAATCCATCATATAAATAAACTGAAGGATAAAAAATCATATGATCATCTCATTATATGCAGAAAAAGCATTTGACAAAATTCAACACCCCTTTATGATAAAGGTATTGGAGAGATTAGGGATACAGGGGTCATTCCTAAATATAATAAAGGCTATTTACAGAAAGCCGACAGCTAACATCAAATTAAATGGAGAGAAACTCAAGGCCATCCCACTAAATTCAGGAACGCGACAAGGCTGTCCACTCTCTCCTTATCTCTTCAATATAGTGCTTGAAGTTCTAGCAATAGCAATAACACAACACAAGGGGATCAAGGGGATTCAAATTGGAAAGGAAGAAGTTAAACTTTCATTATTTGCAGATGATATGATAGTGTACATAAGCGACCCGAAAAACTCCACCAAAGAACTCCTACAGCTGATAAACTCCTTTAGTATCGTGGCGGGATACAAGATCAACTCCAAAAAATCAGTTGCCCTCCTATATACAAAGGATTAGGAAGCAGAGAAAGAAATCAGCAAAGCATCACCTTTCACGATAGCCACAAATAGCATAAAATATCTTGGGGTAACTCTAACCAAGGAAGTGAAAGACCTATTTGACAAGAACTTTAAGTCTTTGAAGAAAGAAATTGAAAAGGATACCAGAAAATTGAAGGATCTCACTTGCTCTTGGATTGGGAGAATACAGGCATTTCTTTAGGCCCTACAGTGACCTGATGCCACCTTGACCTACACAATATGAATACGTGAAAAAAATCTTTGTTTGGTTTACTTATTTTGCTAACTTCCATATAATCCTTGAATTTTGTGAGTATTGTGTAAAATCTGGAAATCAGACTAGTCATAATTAAACAACTTTTAATCTCTGTGTTAGGAGGCAGATGCTGATGGAATAGTTTAAGGCCACCCTGTTCTAAAAAGCCCCTTCCTGGCCAGATAGAGCTATTGAGGGAAACACCATCTTTCATAATAACAAAAGAGCAAAGACTTATTGAGAAATTGCTGCCGGGTATCCTCTCACAATTTTGACAAGGCAGGTCTACTGCACTGCAGTTTCATTAGGTATCACATATTAGGATTCAATATTTGGAAGTATATTGAGATTGCAAGGTTATAGGAGTATTTTTTATTCAGCATGCATCAAGGTATTCAAAATCTGGCTCAAGCTGCAGAGGGACTGACTTACAGCAGGAGGACAGCAGGTTTCAGGGAGCCCATCCCCTCCTAACAGTATTTCATGGGTAGAGATAGGAGCATCCTTATCTGCTCATTCCTACCCTGCAGCAAATTCCAACCACACTGTGACAGCTCCTGATAGTGCTGCCATGAGATAGGGAGCAGGGCATGGAAGCACAGGGGCTGAGACAGCTGCCCTCCTGCTATAAGTGTAGATTGTAAGAGCTTGCTCACCTCTGACCGAGGGGAATGGCAGCTGTTCTTAACTTGGCTGCTACAGTAGCTACTCTTTCTCTCCCCTTCCCCTGTGTCCACAGACACAGCATGATGGGGTTCTTAGAGGCTTGCTCTCTGCCAGTATTAGGTGTAAACGGGGAGATGAATGAGGCAAAGACTAGGGCATTGTTTACCCTGTCTATCAGCATTGGAAGATTTCCTGAAAATGTTTCTGTATACTTTTGTCTTCTTCTTCTTTAAACTGGACAGGTAAACCTTGTTGGGGACTACTTCCAAGGAAGTACCCTAAGTCTGTTTGGAGTATTCAAAATTACTAATGGAAAATATAAATTTCCTCTTAAAGCCATATTTTGAATTTTGCAGATTTGTCCCTCCCATGACATTTTATACTGTACACTGTGCATATTCAAATTCCAAAGTACATTTGTTAAGTCAATATGTATTTCCATTTCACATGTAGTCTTTTGGCTCCATACAGGGATATTATTAGATCAACATCATGGTTACATTTATTGGAAGAATGTAATGTATGTATATTCAAAATTTAAGAGTTTATTTAAATTTTTGCTCATTTGTTTGTTTGCATGGTCAGTAGGGATCTAACTTAGCAAGGCAGAAAAGTGAATAGTAGAGCTGGAGAGATTGTTCAATGGTTAATGGCAAATGCTGCTTTGCAAGAGGGCTGGAGTCCAGCTCCCAGCTCCCACGTCAGGAATGTCGTAACTACATGTAACTCCATCTCTGGAGGCCAACAAAGCTGCTGTTCTACATTCATAACTCTACATGTATGTTACAGGAGCACACAAGCACACACAACCACACAGGGTGATGATGAAAGAAATACATGTGTACATTATTAAAAAAATAAAATCTAGCTAATCGTGGTGACATGAGCCTTTATTTCAACTTCTCAAGACACAGTCTCTGGTGGTCTCTGTGTGTTTAACCCTACCCTGGTCTACAAACTGACTTCCCAGTCCAGGAAGCTCTCAAGAACAAGACCCCGTCTGAAAAGTAAATAAATAAATAATCCACATCATAGCAAGTATTTTTAAAAACATGAGTAAATAAGCCTAATCAGTGAATGACAATCTAACACTTTTATTGAAGCAATTATTATTATCATGGTAAGGGTTGCATTTTACCTGAACACACTTGGATTTTTAAGAATAAAGAAAAATAAAATTTACATAAAATAATCATGTACAAACTGATTAATGTAGAATGTTTTTAATAGAACATCCTTTAAACATTAGTGATTCCTCCTGCCAGAGCTCAAAGTATCTAGACTTTTTATACCATCTCTAGTTTGATCTACATTTTTTCCTAAGAAGACTTTCTCTACTGTATATAGTGATCTAAAGTGGAATAAAAATTAAGATTATATCGGCTGTATTACCTACAAAGACGTCTTGAATTTGTTTCTAAACAATTTATATAGGGAGTTTAGGGAAGACTTTCCTTTTCCATACAAGCTAGAAGAAACTTCAAATCTAATATCCATGTGCCTCATGTTATTGAGTTCAGAAGAGAATCTCTAGATCTGGATGCATGGCAAACATTCATGCACACATGATTGCAGTGTTGGGCTGGCTCACTAGCATGGACTTGGCATTGGAAGTGTGATGAGCCAAGCAGGTCCGACTCAGAGGAGAGAAAGCTAAATATTCCTGTCATATCCACCTGAGGAATGGTCAGCAAGACAATGCAGCAAACAAGATCAGCCCCCTCTAGGCCCTGTTGCACCTTTCATAAGTTAAGATTATTTTTTTTTCACCATAGGTATTGCAAATACATTGAGATTAGAACAGTATCCTATAGATCTCACATCTTTGACACTGAAGAATCAGATCAGAAAGCTATCAAAAAAGGACTTGGCTTCCTTTGACCTGCCCTGTGTTCTATTGGCTGCACAGAGCCCCTCCCCTTGTTCCTTCAGATCATCCTTTCACTGTACCTCAGTTCTTTTCCAGGGTGAACAATAACATCTCAAAGCCCAGGCAGTATTTTAGTTTATTGCTGCATGGGAGTAAAGGAAGTGACCAAACAAAACTGAACATTTGTTCTGGTGTAGGGATGTCGCACAGAGGTAACATTCCTAATCACAGCTAATTGTCTGTCATACACTGAAAGCTGTGAAGGGATAGAAGCACTTGAGAGTTAGCATTCGCATGAGCAGCGGGGTGACAGTGCAACAGGCCATAGCGGATTGCATCTGCCAGTCTCTGAAGGCTTAGGAGGATCAGATGAGTATGATTTCAGATGTTACCAAGATAAGAGCAGTGAAGAGTGAATTAATGTGTGTGTGTGTGTGTGTGTGTGTGTGTGTGTGTGTGTGTGTGTGTGTTACACCTAAGCATAAGAAGCTAAGAGTAGTTGTGTCAGCGAAATGCCCATATGTGCAACTCGGGTGTCCTTCCCATACAGAGCTGATTTCTACACAGTGGTCCAGATTTGAAGCTTTTTTCTGTGGTCTTGTAATGTGATCCACTATGAACAATGTCAACATGCTGTGGTGTCACTTTTAGTTTGCTTACTTAAATGGGGTGTTATCAGGGTTTGTCAATAAACTGATAGTTTGGGAAAATATTGTTATGAGTATGTCATCTCTTTCACTCTGCTCTGATCACTATTTTGGTGAAGTTCATAACATATGCAAATGGAATGAACAATTTTTTTAGGTATTCTCTGACAAAAAATACACAAGGGGTTGTTTTTGTCTGTTGTTTGTTCATTTGTTTTTAATAAATTTTAATTCCATGTGGTTTCTGAATTTAATTTTTTTCTTTTATTCAAAGTTGATTATTTTATCATACAATTTCTCATGCTTAGAGCTTCCCTTCCTTTTACATCTCCCAGCTCCTACCTAAATCACCTCCCTTCCAAATCCACTCCTTTGCTCTTTTCCATGACAAGAGACCATGTGCATGCCTATGTCCTGTGCTGTCTTCTGTAGAAGTCCAAAATCCATGCTCCAAATAGTTGTAAAGGACATGTAAGTTTCTTTGGAAGTAGCTTCCATAAATGCATACCCAGAGCTGTAAAAAATGGGACATTGTAGGCATTAGTGACAACACCTACACTACCACCTACCCCTCCTCCCTCACCAAATAACAACTTATACAGAAAACTGAGAGATTTCATAAAGTTAGTGATAAAGGCACTGAAGTGTAGCTCTAAACAGATGAGGGGTTTTGGCGAGGGTTCAAGTGGGGAAAAACTCTGTTTTATTTAAGGGGTTGGCTACTGGGTGTTTGACGATGCTCCTGTCTGTATAAGGCAAAACTGGTTGGAATTTCTTTTTCTCTTTGTGTGGGAGGTCACAAGGGTGTGGAGGCCTACCTGGAAGGACTATGAAGTAAATGTAATAAGGGTACATGATGTATAATTTCCAAATAATAAATGGAAATATTATGTTAAACACAAAAGGAAGGAAGGAAGGAAGGAAGGAAAGAAGAAAGGAAGGAAGGAAGGAAGGAAGGAAGGAAGGAAGGAAGGAAGGAAGGAAGGAAGGAAGGAAGAAGAGAAAAAAGGACAAGACATCTAAGAGATAACAACCAAACATGATAAAATGATATACATGATAAAACAAAACCATCATGATGCTTCAGAAGGCAACCCACAAAAGGGAAAGTGGCCTGAAAGCAGACACAAAAAGCAGAGACCCATTTCATCACATGCTCTGGAAGCCCATAAAAACACTAAGCTGAAAGCTATACTCTATATGTAGAGGACCCTGTTCAGATAGTGTACACTGTGTGCTGTTTCAGTGTCTGTGAGTTTATATGGGCTCACCTCAGTTTATTCAGAGGACCTTCTTCTCCAGATATGCTCTATCTATTCGAACCTTTACACTCTTCCTGCCTCCTCAGCTATGGCATTATCTGAACAGTGAGGAGAGCTATTTGAAGGAGGTATTCCATTTAGAACTGCAGGTTCCTGATATGGGATTCCCCTCTGTAAGCAATGAATATGTTTTCTAACCATTGGTTAATAAATAATCTGCTTTGGCCTATGTCATGACAGAATATAGGGAGGAGGGAAAACTAAACTGAATTCAGGGATAAAGAAGGTGGGTTGTGTGTATGTATGTGTGCATTTGTGTGTGTGTGTTTGTGCATATGTGTGTGTTTAGAACAGCAACATATTGTTTGTCCAAGTTTCTAGATAATGCACTCTCAGGTTCTCTATTATACAAAAGTGTCCAGTTTAGGTTACAACTCAGAGAGTGGACCTAAGTCAATTTAGATATAGTTTTTTTATTCTCACAATCTTTGTTAATTGTTGCAGGAGCATAACTTTCTGGCAGGGCACTATGGTAGATCAAAGACTTTGTGGATGGGTTCATCTTTATGTTTCTCTTTTGGCAGTTTGCAGAGTCCCTCCATGTATCACAGTTGCTAGGAAATGGGTGAAGGGAAAAGCTCTATGTAGGCACTGACACTACTTCTCCATTGACAATGAGTTCTGTAGATGTCATCAAATCTTAATACTGGAAAAATAATGTGATGATGGGAGATCTCCAGTGGGACTTCAATCCCCCCTATCGTTTTGCAATTTTATTTAAATAATTCATACATGTATCTATATTAAGAGCCTATTACTCTTTTGCTTCCATATTAGCCCTAAATGTTCCTTAATTTTCCAGTCTTTCCTTGTATTCCCTTTTCTGCCCACTTCTACCCTGACACTCTTGATTTGTTTCTCCCCTCTCAGCCCCAATCCCATTAATTCATATGAAACTGTCTTATTGCTTTTTCTAATGGAGACCTGTCACATATAGTACCTTATTCTAAACTGAATCTCTGTGTTTCTACAGACTGTAGCTTTGCTATTTTGGTGGTTTGAAAGAAAATGACACTCAAAGAGATTGGTTCTATTAGTAGGTGTGGCCCTGTTGGAGTAAATGTGGTCCTTTTGGTGGAAGTATATCACTGAAGAGGTTGGCTTTGAGGTCACATATATGCTTAAGATACCACTCAATGTCTTAGACCATTTCCCATTCCCTGCAGAATGTAGGAGTCTCACCTACCTCTCCAGCACAATGTTGCTTGTACTCTACCATGTCCTTCCATGATGAGAATAGACTGATAGTTGAATTGCAAGCCAATTATATGTTTTCCTTGTAAGAGTTGTCATGGCATGGGTTCTCTTCAGAGCAATAGAAACCCTAACTAACACAGAAGTTGTTACCAGAGGCTTAGATATTGCTGTGATAGCTATGACTATGCATTTTCTTTAAGGAATATAGACCTTGGGACTGTGAAATAGAAAAATAGTTCAATGCTTTAAGTGCTGCTTAATGGACAGTACTAGTAGGAGCATGGAAGACAGTGGTGCTAAGACTTATAGGAACTCTGGGGGGCTGGTTCTAGGGTTTTCAAAGCAGAAAAATTTTATGATGTTTCATAGAGATCATGCCTATTGCCCTTATATGAAGCCTGAAGACTCTTGAATTAATTCTCTTGGCAGTAGAAATATCAAGACATCCTAGTACAGACTCTGGTATATGATTTATAACTGTTAATGCTAATGAAAATATACAGTGAGAATAAGCAAACTGAACAAAAAATGCAAAATGTACAGATTGAGAAAAAGAAGTTACCACAGAGTGAAGTAAACACAGATCTTGTGTTCCAGGATAGATAAATGGAATTAAAAATGGAATAAAGGAAGTAGTAACCTCAGGGCAAGGTCCCACCCATCTAAGATTCCAATGTGTGAAAAAGGAATTAAAGGAAAGCTTAGACACAGATGTGATGCTACATGTCCTTAATCCCAGAACATAGAAAGTAGAGGCTGGCAGTTCCCTGAAATTGAGACCATTTTGTCTATGGAGGAAGTTCAAAGAGAGCCAAGTTCAGGCAGTAAAATAAAAATTACTGAAAACAGAAAGATGGAGCCATGATCCAGCTTCAGCAAGCAGCAGAAATTGGCAGATTTGGCCACATGGTCCCAGCTTTAGAGTCAAAGACAGGAAAAAAAAAACGTGGTTATGGAATTTGTCTCCCTGCCTATGGGGAAAATGCTGAAGCCAGGCAGGTGTCAGGGTTTTCTTTGAGTGGAGCCTAGGGAGACCATTTCATGAAGCTGTGAAGATGAAGCCTGGATTGCTTTGCAGACCACAAAATGTTAGAGATCCCAGAACCATGGGATACTAGCTCTGAAGAACTACTATTAAGGAATGAAACCAGCACATGGAAATAAGTCTGTAGTTGGCATAGGCCATCACTCATAGATCACAAAACCAACACACACATAGATCACGTAGTGCTTGAGGACCCCGGGTGACTGTGTAAATTGCCTGAACGCTTGATGACGCAGGTGCAGCTATGGAACCAAGAAGTTCCAAGGCCTGGGCGGTGGCTAAGCATTCTGCCAGAACATTGGACACTTTGGTTGGTGGAAACCTTAACCATTAGGATTCGTTGTATTGTTCATTCTTCAGCAAAACAATGGTCTTTGCCTTTCTTCTAGGTTCATGTCCTTCTTAATCTCATGTACTTGACAACAAGAACAATGTCAAGAATATATTTCCTATTATGGAATGGGTCTTAAATCCAAGAAAATAATAGTTTCTTACTCCTACAGCGTTTGTGCCACTATTACAACAATGTGTCTTGTAGGCAAGTCCGCGTTTTACTTCAGAGGATTAAGAGCTGACTTGATGTGAAATGTCTCCTCCAGAGCATTCATAATACCTGGCAGTATTAGGAATGCTATCTAGGAGCAATGAAGAAACCAACTCAAATTCTCCATGTTCTGACAGATCTATTTGTTTGTGTAAAACAAACATTAGCTTCTAAAATGGTCTCAGTTACTTGGGGGATAACAGCGGTAAACTTTGGTCAACGAAATCTTTTAAATGTAATTCTCAACTGACACTGGAGGTTTCATTCCGTAGGAAGAGACATCTCTGTGAGGCTTTCTCTTCCTGTTCTATGATGATTTCAATGATGTTTCTTTTATTTATATCTTATACAACAAGAAGTCTAGTGGAGGCATTTTCTATAACAATTTGCAAATGGTCCATAGTTTCAGGTATCCCGCCTGCGATTTTCTCCCTATGCTACATCACTACCATCCTCATACCATTCCATCCACTTTCCCCCAACTACATACCCCCATCCACTCCTCAGATAGGGTAAGGCACATGGCTTTGAGCAAGGACAAAGGACATCCCTACTATATCTAGGCTGAGCAAGGTATCCATTCAAATTGAATGATTTCCAAAAGCCAATACAAGCAGAAGGAATAAAGCCTGGCCACACTGCCAGTGGCCTTGCATTCTGCCCAAGCCATACAACAGTCACCCACATTCAGAGTGCCTAGTTTGGTCCTCTGCTGGTTCCTTACTTGTCTGGCTGGAGTAGGTGAGCTCCCATTTGCTCTGGAAAACTGATTCAGTGGGTGTTCCCATCATGGTCTTGACCTCTTTGCTCAAATTCTCACCCCTCCCACTCTTTGACTGGGCTTTAGAAGCTCTGAGTTATATTTCCTTGTGCAAATATACTCCATTTTCATTACCCATATATGGACATCCAGGATGTTTTCTATTTCTGACAAAAAAGAATGAAGCAGGTGTCTCTATAATAGGATGTAGAACATTTCTGATATTTGATGAAGAATGGTGCATCTTGATAATGAAATAGATCTCTTTCCAGTTTTCCAGGGGCCCGCAACACTGATTTCAACAGTGCCTATGTAATTTGCATTTCTCCCAGCAATGAACAAACACTCTTCCTTCTCCATATCCTCACCAGCAAGTGGTGCCAATTTTCTTACTGTTCTTGCCCTTTCTAGTTAATGAAAGATGAAATCCCACAGTGGTTTTGATGTGCATATCCCTGATGAATGAGAATGTGACCTTTTCTTTAAAGAAAACCAGCATTTGAATGGTCACTAAGGAGTCACTTGATGAGGCAAATTATAATTGAAAAACAAAGATAAGTAGGTGGAAGCCATGGAAATTAGAGGTAGGAGACAATGGAAGGATTAGTATTCAGAGAGAAACAATAGCCAGCAAAGAAGCCACAATATTTCTGGCATACATCACACAGGGATACTAAGTAATTTTACTTCCTGGCAGAGTATATAAATGTAATAAAAATTTTTAAAATTCATCACCAAAAATTAAGTGAAGCTACTTTAGCATACACATTTACTACTGGAATGTGACAAGTCCGGATAAAAACTGATTTGAATCTTGCCCTTGAGAACCATGTGCCAAGCTATGCTTGAGGAGGTAGTGATCTATGTGCTCAGAGCGCCATCTAGCAATCATGGAAATGAGAAGGCTGATGAAAACCTACAAGAACTTCTGAAAAGAATATTAGAAAATGACTGTGTTCTTTTCATTTTTAATTTATATTTTGTAATTGATTTAACACACTATCACAGTTCTTCTTCTCACGTCTCTTCCCATCTTTTCTAAAGGATTAAAAAAATCATCTGATATCAAAACCTATTGCCTGATTTCTACAGCGATATCTATTGTCTGTTCCCAGGTAGAGACACAAGGAGTAATTATGCAGGACCTTATTAGCGGTCACACCATACACAAATCAGACAAAGGTTAAAGATTAATGAGAACCCTTCAAGGCTGACTGAATAAAAGACGGGTCAAGAGGAATATTGGCAGTGGCACATCTTAGTGTAGATTCAAATCTAGAAACAACTAATCTGACCATTGTGTATGTGATCTTTATGCTTGATTCTGTGTGGGTGCATTTTCTTCTTCATACATTTTTTATCGCTAACAACTCATATAACAAACAGAATTTTATCAGCTGACGTTTGGTAGCTTGTTGCTTTTTATAACTTATATGCGGAGTGAGAGTGGCTTTATCAATTTGCCTCAAAATCCAAGGAAAGGAATGCTCTCCTGACAGCCTTAGAAGCTGGTGCCAACCAGAGTGTTGGCCCTGAGCTCATTCAAATAACTAAGAACAATGTGCACAGAAAACTGAATCTATTTCCTTGCAATTTGTAGGTTTATTTAAATTGTTCACCTGGTCTTGATTTAATTTTGGTTTTTAGTACCTATCCAGAAAATTGTCCATTTCTTTTATTTTTTTTTTTCAATTCTGTGAAGTACAGGTTTTTGTAACATGATCTAATGAGTCTCTGGATTTCCTCAGTGTTTGTTGTTATGTTCCTCTTTCCATTTCTGATTTTGTTAATTTGGATGTTCTCTTTCTGCCTTTTGAGTAGTCTAGATAAGGGTTTGCCTATCTTGCTGATTTTCTCAAAGAAACATCTCTGTTTCTCATTGATTCTTTGTATTGTTTTCTTTGTTCCTATTTTATTGGTTTCAGTTCTCAATTAGATTATTTCCTGTCTTCTACTCCTTCTTGGTGAGTCTGCTTCTTTCTGTTATAGAGCTTTCTAGTGTGCTGTTAAGTCACTTGTGTGAGCTTTCTCCACATTCTTATCTAGGCATTTAGTGCTATGAACTCTTAGCACCACGTTCATAGTGTCCCTTTGGTTTGGGTATGTTGTCCCTTCATTTTCATTGAATTCTAGGAATTATTTTATTTCTTTATTATTTCTTCCTTGGCCCACGGTTGGTTCAATAGATCACAGTTCAATTTCCATGAGTTTGTAGTCTTTCAGAGAGTAGTGTTGTTGTTAAATTCTAACTTTAAACCAGAAGATACACAAGGTTACTCCAATGTTTTTGTAGCTGCTGAGGCTTGCTTTGTTACCAAGTATGTGGTCAGTTTTAGAGAAGGTTCTATGTGGTGATGAGAAGAAGGAATATTCTTTTGTGTTTGTGTGAAATGTTCTATAGATGTCTCTTAAGTCCATTTGAGTCATGACATTTGTTAGTTCCCTTATTTTTCTGTTAATTTTTTGTCTTGCAGACATGTCTAGTGGTGAGAGTGGGATGTTGAAATCTCCCACTATTAGTGTATGGAAGTGAGAACCACTTGCCCCATAAGTAGTTATCCCTACTACTTGTACTGAATATTGGGAACCTATTCCCTTTGAATGGATACCTTGTTCAGCCTAGATATAGTAGGGAGGGCTTTGGACCTTTCCCCAAGCAATGGGCTGTACACTTATGAGGAGTGGATGGGTGGTGGGGTAGGGGTATAAGTGGGGAAAATGAGAGGAGGCAAGGGAGTGGGGACATGGGTTGGTATGTATAAGGAAAAAGATAGTTTGTTGTCTTTTTAAAAAAATAAAAAGGAAAAAGTTTAATAAATTATAAAGAAAAAAGAAAAAAATAGACCAAAGTGGGTCACATATTTGAACGCTGATTAAAAACACTGGAGAGCAGGGCAGCATGGTGTCCCAGAGGCAGGATCCCAGCATTCTGCTTTTAATTTCACGACTATAGGCAGTTGCCATCACCAAAGAGACTTTTTCCTTATTTGCAAGATGGAAAGAATAATATGACCAATTCAGTTGGGAAAAAAACTGAATCTGTATTGTGGGGAGTTCTCTGAATGGTAGAAGAATAGTCTCCTCAGCAGGCAAATCCTGATTGCTTCTTAATGTAGGAAAGGCTGAGAATCCATCCTGAGGACAGTTCCTTCTTCCCCAGAATTTTTTTGTTCTGCACACTGGACAATTCCCTTCCTCTTTAACCGACCACTGAGGATTACTCCCATGGTGATTGCTGTATCCCTCAATTAAAAACGGTCTGATAAATTTGCCTCTTGATGATGACCTTTGTGCTCTATAACTTTATATTAACTGCTGGTAGGCTATTCCTTTCCTACAATATAGATAATTCTGTTTCTGAAATATCCTTTTTCTTTTCATATACATACAGTGTATCCTGAAGCCATGATTCTGAATTCTAAAACTTCAGTATTAATGGAGGATTTTTTTATGATAGAGTTTTCATTTTGATGTTTAACCAGATTGTTTTATTATTCACTTTCAGTTCTCACATTTCTATAATTATTCTCTATTCTAAATGTGACAACTTTAATTTGTTGGCAGAAAACCATAAAGTTCACTCAGGACTCAGGAAATATTTTCTTATGGAACCTCATATATGTAATATGGCATGGAAAACCCAGCTTCAAATGTGGAACCTCTTATACTGACTTTGTATACTAACCAAAGATAGATATATATATATATATATATATATATATATATATATATATATATATATATATAGAGAGAGAGAGAGAGAGAGAGAGAGAGAGAGAGAGAGAGAGTTCTGAATCAGGACTCTTATCAAACATCTTGGTTGCAACATCAGAGAAGATATTTAGGGTAATAAAATTCTCCATTATAAATTGTAAATATGTTTGCTAGGAGGCATGGAACATCTTAATATTTGAGAATTCTAACCAATAATCCTTTTCAGTCAAAACTTTTTCCCAAGAATTCTTGGGCACATATTTGACAGGAATTGTAGAGCTTTCAAGTATTGCCATATATGTTTTGAATTTCACAAACATGGAGAAATATTCTGAAACTTACATTATTTAGTTACAAGATTGTTTTTCAAATTACTCCAATTACTTTTACAACCTGTTAGTTAGGCTCAAGGTTTTGTTTTTCTTAAAACACGATATTCCCAAAACTATAAAATTAGACTCAAAGTTTTGTTTTTCTTAAAACAAATATTCCCAAAACTATAACCCTGCTCTCAGAAGCAGTCATAGATTACAGGATCATCCCTGTTCAGTGAAGCACTATTTATAAAATTCACACTTTGAACATTTAAGAAGTATTTTAACAGTGCATAGATATTAAGACATTGTTATATAATATCTTTCCACAGGAAAATTTCAAACGACTTCAATCTTTTTCCTTCCTCATATTCACTCCTCTCCCTTGACCTTTGTTTCCCTCACCAGGTAACCCAGTCTGCACCATTAATCTGTCACAACCCTGTACACCACTGCTTTCTAAAGTCTTCCTATCCTTTACTCCATCCTTTTTACAGACTCCAATGCTGTGTTACTAGTTTCTGACCTAACACAATATCTGAAAACCATTTGTCAGTAGTACTACTAAATCCTATTCTTGTTTGATGCACGGTTTCACCAACTTGCAGTCAAGAGCCTTGATGATGCTTTATGGTGTACAGGTCTAGATGTTGCGCCCTAAATTCCACACACTTGTATGTACCTAAGATTGTAGTCCTGCATTGTCAAATTCCACCAAAAATCTCAAATTTCTATGTGATAATTATGGAGGGTGAAAACTAGAATGATAAAAATTTTAAAAGTGTACAATACTGGCAAAGTCATAAGAATCCATCTGGACACAGAGGCAGGGAGCACAGAGGTATGGAACTTGCCGAATACAGTACTGGCCAGTAGTAAATCCTTACAGGCAAAAGATAACATAAAAACTACTGAAAATGTTAGGAATTTCCCACTCATACCATTGCTTCTGTTATATATACACACACACACACAGAAACACACATGCACAGACATGCACACACACATAAGCATCCATACACATACACACACATGCACACACATATATACAGGCACACACAACCCACATGCAAACACTAATCTATATATTTATGTGTTGTCTTTGGGTACACAGGTTAATTTTTCAGAAAACAATAATTCATGAAAAAGATTTGCCAACACTTACGATTTGTGAAGTTAGTATATAACAACATAATAATCAGGGCCTTTCCATCCCAAATTAAGCTTTAAAATTTATGTGTGTTTCAAAGGATAGCTCAGCAGTATACCAGTGGCCTAGCCATGATAACAACTAAGATGACAAAAGAATTAATATTTTCCCTTCATAAAATTAATTTAATTTTCTGTATGTATAAAGTAGAATGTAGAATTATAATTATTGTGCCTGAGTCCTGAGACCCCCAAGAAGATGACCACGGAGCCACATTCTTCCAAATGCAAAAGCAAAGTTCCGTTTATTATGTAGGGGCTAGCACGTGTCCTATGCTTCACAGTCTGACTTAGCAGATGGAGGGAGAAGGACCCCATCTACTATTGTACGGGATTTATAAAGACAAAAACCATAAGACAGTCATAGTCTCAAAGTACAAAATAGCTTATTCTATATCATCCCTGGCTAAAGGTTAGCTGTTAGTTCCTGATAGGCCATTATTATCTAAGGGGGGATAGCAGCTGCCCCCTGGTCATGACCTCAGGACATCTGCTGATCCTTTGCTAAATGCAGGGACTGTTTGGAATCCTGTCTGGATGGTCCATCATTATTCCCTGATAAGGGAAGTTATGTGGTCAACATTTTTTCTGTATGACTAAGGAATGGGGAATGGGCTACAGTCATCAGCTATGTGCAACTTGGGTTTTTCCATTAACTAATATTTGCCCTAAGAAGAGTCCCACACCCTTCAGCTTGTCCGGGGAAGGGGGTAAAATTAAAGACACAAATGATCCCAGCACAGAAATGAAATCCCTTCCAGCCTCTCAGTGGTAGAATTAAACCATCCAGCAGTATTTGTTAAAAGCTGAAATAATACTGGGATAATTGTTCAGAAAATATTTATGGTCTCAATATTTAATTGAAATATCAAAACAAACGTCATTAAAAATTCTATTGTTACCCTTCATATACCGATTTTTTTTCTCCACCAGTGACTTAATTGCTTCTGGATGAAATACTTGAACAGGTGCTTTACCTTAGCTGTCTTGTTTAGTTCGTACAACTATTTTTAAATTTTATTCCTACACTGTTCTGAGGACAAGATTTAGAAACCCAGCAAATCATGAAAGATGCTTCCTAGGCAATATCGACAGGGGGAAAAAAAAAAAAGAAAAACCTACATTAAGGCTAATCACAGCCTTTTCGTTTTATACTATCGCCCCAAACACCCTATGGCAGAGTCAGACCTGGGAAGAAGGGCGACAGGAATTACGTCACAGACCCAGGCAGCTGACCAGCCTGTGACAAAAGGAACCGTGAAAAACTACAAGGACCAAATGTCTTTGCGGTTGGCAACTTCCCCTAGCGCCACACAGAAGCAACAAACCTCGGTTAAGTTTTGTTTTCTCTACCTTTTGTTTTGTTGGAGAGTCTCTTTGAGCTTATCTCTTCCTTCGTTTTCAAGTTTTACAAGTCACTGCTTTGTTCTGTTAAGTTTGTTTTATTTAGATACAGATTTATAAATGCGTTCTAAAAAGTTTTCATGTTATTAATAACGACATAAAACTTTCAGCCTAAATTCGGGTTTTAGAAAGATCATCTTATTTGTCAGTCGATGTTCTAGTTATAATATGGAATTGTTACATGAAATTTTCAGCAAGATTGTAGACTTCTATTCCTTTATTCCTCCTTCCCTCCCTTTTTCCTTCCTCCCTTCTTTCTGATTTGATTCCTTAAATACAATGTGGACGCCAAGTTTGGGGGATTCTCCTCCTTCCTGCCTGTCTGTCCTCCCTCCCTCCCTCCCTCCCTCCCTCCCTCCCTCCCTCCCTCCCTCCCTCCCTCCCTCCCTCCCTCCCTCCCTCCCTCCTTCCCTCATTCCCCCCTTCCCTTCTTCCTTCCTTTAGATGTGAGTTCTTAAATACAATGTGGACGTCTAGCACATGAATTGATTTAATTCTACTGTTCAGTTATAATGTTAGTATATCTCTAAACAGAAAAGTGAGGGGCAAAGTTTCATAAGAGATATTTGCTCCATTGCTAAATAATTCATCTTCAAGTATCAAGCCATGTGTGTGTGTGTGTGTGTGTGTGTGTGTGTGTGTGTGGTTTTGTTTACTTTGAACAATTGTGTGTTATTTTTTTTTTAAATAACACTCCCTTTGAACTGTCTGTAAAATTCTTCATTATGAGAAAAAAATAATTAGCACAGCATTCCTGTTAGGGAGAAGAAGATTATATCAGAGTACATCATAGGTTCTTGGGAATTCATTTATAGCCAAGAAACAGTTGAAGGACCAGAGCATGGGAAATTATTGCGCACTGAGAAAAACTGGCTCAAGAATGATGAGAATTATAAGACATCATCTTGAAAATGGTAAGGGAAGAGAAACATACTCAGATGTGCAGTCTGGTGGATTATTGAACAATCAAATGCAGTTCTTTTGAAGAGAGAAATTTATGTGAAAGTGTACAGATATATTGAAATAAGGTAAAATAATACTGGATGGAATTTGATTAAGGAAAGAAAGAATGTCATTTTTGGAGGCTTAAGTGTGTTTGTTTTGTTGTTGTTATTTTCCTTGCAATTTTTGTTGTACTTGTTCTACCTTATGCAGTCAAGTCTTGATCTATAGAGCTTTGTCCATGTTTGCCACATTCTCTAGTGGTGTTTGACAATGTCATTCCAATAATTCAAGTCATTTTAATAATATATTCCTCTATCACCTATGCCATTCTTGTCCAATGAACAACAGTAATTTTTCATTTCTTCACTCATCTTAGGACTATTCTGTCCAATTTGGTAGGTTTTCCTCTGGTTCTCAACATCAGCATAGCAAAGTGAAATTAAAAGTCCTTGAACATTATCTTTCACTGTAATTTCTAAAACAGTTGCTCTACTCATTGTGGTAAAATATGTTGAAATCAGATAAATAGCCAAATGTAAGAGCCAGGTGAATTGTGGAGGTGGGAGAAAGAATTTTGTCCCCATCCTCATAACAAGAGCTGACAGATAAATCTCTCATTATACATCATAACTCATCTTCATTGTGTCTATAAATTATAACACTACTTCTGGACAAGAAGCGAGATTTAAAATCCTTTACCAGCTATCTAAGGTCAATAGTTCATTTGACCACTCTCTGTGTATACTGCGTTTTCTTTGCACTATCAGTTATTTCTACCTAAACCAGGAACTCTAGAATATGGTTCATATACCATTTTTGCATAGTTGTGTGTCTTGCCACCAGATAATGAAAAAACTTCCCTTATCAACTGAAAATATTCCATATCTCTGGCCTCTTGCCCTTGACCCTCCACTAGTGAAAACAACTGTTTAGTCTACAACATCTTCTTAAGGTGATAGAGGCTTTCAGAACATGTTTTGCTCTTAATGGAGGCTGAGAGTTAATACTAGTAATTAATATTTGCCTTAGAAACCTGCCATTGCCCTGGAGATTTTCTCAGTGGTTAAAGCCACTGAATACTCTCCCAGAGACTCTATGTTCACTTTACAGTATCCGCATTTGTGCTGACAGGGATCTGAGAAACCAGTCCCAGTGGATCAGTGTTACTCTGCTGCCCTCCCCATGATCTCCAGACAGCGAATTCCACATACATCTATCCAAATGCTGATACACACTACCAAAATAAAATAAAATAAAATAAAGTCTTTTAAAAATCTGCCTTTGAAATTGATATATTTTTTGGAGTTTTTTAGAAATGGTTTCTCAACAGCTATGGAACCAGTTAAAACTCCTCAGAAGACCAAGCTGTCCTTGAACTCACAGAGAACTTCGTTCCTCTGCCTCCTGAATGCTAGGATCAAAGGTATGTGCCACTACCACCCCGAAACAATTTCCATATTTGTAAAGTAATTTCAAACTATTTAGAAAAAATCCTAGTTAAAGATGAGGCAGATAAAGGAATTTATATCACACTTTTAAGGAAGGATCTCTCTTAATGCTTCTGCCACAGTGTTACATAAGTAATGCACTCTGAGGAAATGATGCTATCATAACTTTTCCAATGTCTTTAGATAATTTGCATCCTAGGTTTCTCTTTGTAGATGTTGTGTAGTCTGTATTTTTAGTATTTTAAATTGCAGTATATTAGAGGGAACTCTAGAACATACACACACACACACACACACACACAAACACATACACACTGTGTTTTTTTCATATATATTCCTAAATATTTCTTGTATCTAGACTATATGCAATACACTTTTTTCCTATCAAAAAACATTTAACCGAAGAAAAGTATATATTTCCTGAACAATCTCATAATTTTTGAGTCAGTTATCTAATAAATAAGATGTGTTGCCTACTTTATATTCAATAAAAGAAAATCTATTTCTCTGTATTCTCTCATGTGGTAAAGGGTATGTAATTTTAGACTGTAATTTTAGGACTCTGAACATCTTGTCTTTTTAGGTTTTTTTTGTTTTTCTTTGGTTTTTAAAAGTAGGGTTTCTCTGTACCTTTGGCGTCTGTCCTGGAACTAACTCCTTTTGATCAGGCTGGCCGCAGAGTCATAGAGATCCACCTCCCTTTGCCTCCCCACTGCTGGGATTAAAGGTATGGATCATCAATGCTTGGCATATGACTATGAACTCTTACATCAGTTGAAATTTCATGGTGAGATGAGAAATAAATTTGTATGTGGACATAACATTCTCCAAGCTATAGTTGTGGGAAAATAAAGAGTCTTTTATAATTCATTGGCTTGTCAATCTTTCAAAATAAGCTGATATGTTATTTAATTATTTGTTTGAAACAACATAGTCACTTGTTTCATAGAGTCTTTATACAAGTACCACAACCTCCTGATGCTCTCATATTGAGCTCTGTTTTGAAATAGAGTTATATGAATATCCTATTCTCAAGAAAGTTTGTGCTTTGTAGATTCATATGGTCATGTATAAATTTCTGTTATAATTTATCAAACCTTCCTAATGCTATTAACAACATTCATTACGGATTTCCTTCATGTCATTGGGAGCATGGAAATCATGAAAGAGGGTAGTCGGGTAGGGGAGAAGAAGGAAAGGGAGCAGGAAAAATATATAGCTCAATATAAACTGTTTTTTTTTTTTAAAGTAACAATGAGAAAACATAATAAGCTTGATCTTGACATTTGGAGTGAGCAAAACAACTGACTTTTACTGCCTAGAGTCAGGAATCCACAATACTACCAGGAGACCAGATCCAATGTAAAAGCAAAGAGGCTTTTTAATTACAAGTTAACTTGGATTCTCTATCGATCCAACAGAGCTCATGGAGTAGAGCAGACTCCCTAGTTGCAGTGGGGTGAGGCATTCATCTAGGTAGAGCCAGGGAATGCATCTGAGGGTCTGGAGTTGCATAGTAACAGCCTCAGGATTGGACTGGAGGAAGCTGTCATGAGATAATTGGTCAGTTTCAGCTGTAGAAAGGTTGCTTTAACTGAATGCCATTCCTGGGGCAGTTACTGCTGCTGCTCCTTTTTTTTTTCTTTTTTTTTTTTCTCATGGTTTATTTTTTTTTATATTTAAAAATTTCCATCTCCTTCCCTCCTCCTCCCCCCTCCCTCCGCTCCTCCTCCCCCTTCCCTCCCCTCCTTCTTCCCCTTCCCTCCCCTTCCCTCCACCCATACCTCCCCTCCCTCCCTCTCAAGGCCAAGGAGCCATCAGGGTTCCCCACTCTATGCTAAGTCCAAGGTCCTCCCAACTACCCCCAGGTCCAGGAAGGTGATCGACCAAGCTGAGAAGGCTCCCACAGAGCCCGTCCATGCAGAAGAATCAGAGCCCAGCGCCATTGTCCTTTGTTTCTCAATCAGCCCCCGCTGTTGGCCACATTCAGAGAGACGGGTTTGGTCGCATGATCCATCAGTCCCATTCCAACTGGAGTTGGTGATCTCCCTTTAGTTCTGTCCCACCGTCTCCATGAGTGAACGCACCCCTCACGTTCCTGACTTTCTCCCTCATGTTCTCGCTCCTTCTGCTCCTCATCAGGACCTTGGGAGCTCAGTCCAGTGCTCCAATGTGGGGCTCAGTCACCTTCCCCATCTGTCGCCAGCTGGAGGTTCCCTCACGGTCCTGACTTTCTTTCTCATGTTCTCTCTCCTTCTGCTCCTCATCAGGACCTTGGGAGCTCAGTCCGGTGCTCCAATGTGGGGCTCTGTCATTTTCTTCATCTATCGTCAGGTGGAGGTTCTATGGTGATATGCAAGAAATTCATCAGTATGGCTATAGGAACTGGCCTTTTCAGGCTCCCTCTCCTCAGCTGCCCAAGGAACTAACTGGGGGCGTCTCCCTGGAAACCTGGGAACCCCTCTAGGGTCAAGTCTCTTGACAACCCTCATGTAGCTCCTTAAATTAAGATATATGCTTCCCTGCTCCCATATCCACCCTTCCTATATCCCAAGCACCCCATTCCTCCGAGCTCCCCCTGTTCTCCCCTTCACACTTTTCTCTCCCCATCTTCCCTTGGCCCAGTCTCGCCCAACCCTCAAGTTCCCAATTTTGCCTGGCGATCGTGTCTACTTCCAATATCCAGGAGGATTACTATATCTTTTTTTGGGAGTTCACCTTCTTATTATCTTCTCAAGGATCCCAAATTTATAGGCTCGATGTCCTTTAATTATGGCTAGAAACCGATTATGAGTGAGTATATCCCATGTGACCATTATCAGGAAAGAACATCCAGAGCTGGTGAGCTAACTTCTGTGACTTCTGATTGGTTCCTTACCATATGCAGGATGTCTGGCAGTTCTTCCCAGTAATAGGAAAAAAAACAAGAAAAGGTCAGGGCCTCAGGATAGAGGCTACGTGACAGTTTCTCCCCAGTGATTCAGGTAAGGTCAGAGACTCAGCACATCCGACTGAGTCAGACCCTTCTCTGTAGGCAGTCACGGCTTTCACAGGGGGAACCTAGTGAGGGTCTGGGCCTTTCAATATTTTCATATTTGTTTCAATGTCAACAGAACTATGTCCTTTGGGCATTTTGAGAGTTTTTACCCTCTATTTAGTAAGTTTCATGAGCTATTAATCACAGTAGTAATCATTTTGAGTATTTTCTGCTTTGAGCCTGGAGTAGCACTTACAGACTTCTTCATTAATTTTTACTTTCTTAACTACATTTTCTCATAATGAAAATCATCATTGTAATTATCACCTGGAGTATGAGCTCTTAAATCTGTTGAAATTTCACTGTGAGATGAAAAATGAATTTGTATGTGGACATCAAATTCTCCAAGCTATAGTTGTGAGAAGATAAAAAGAATCTTTTATGATTTATTGCCTTGTCAGTCTTTCAAAATAAATTGACACGTTATTTAAATATTTGTTTGAAACAACAAAGTCACTTGTTTCATGGAGTCTTTATAAAAGTACCACAACCTCCTAATGTTCTCACATTGAGATACATTTTGAAATAGAGTAATATGAATATGCTTTTCTGAAGACAGGTTGTACTTTGTAGATTCATATGGTCTCATAAAAATATGTGTAATTTGTCAAAAATGGGATTGCCAACAATAATTATGGATTTCCTTTCTTCATGTCATAACATGGAAGATTTATGCATTGGCTATATCTACAGTCATCTATAAAATGAGATGGCTCTTTCACACCAAGGATAGCACTCTGTCAAGGCTTTTATGCGGATTGTGATTTAGAGTCATAGGAATATATACCATATCATAATAAAAATAACAATGAGAATATTCACCCATAAGTGGCTTTTAAACATAAAGCAAAGAAAATCCTGCCTACAACTCACAATCTAATAGAAACTAGACAAAAAAAAGACGCTAGGGAAGACATGCATGGTTATAATCTACATAGGAATTAAAAAGACAATATCTCCTGTGTAAATTGGGAGCATGGAAATCATAGGAGAGGGTAGACAAGAAGGGGAGAAGAAGGGAGGGGAACTGAAAAAATATATAGCACAATAAAACAATTTTTCAAAAAAGTAACAATGAGAAAACATAATAAGCTTGATATTAACATTTGTAATGAACAAAACAAATGACTTTTACTCTACTCTTTACTATCAAATTAGAATATGTAAGTGTTTATTTAGATATGTGTAAACCTAGAAACCGTATCCTTCCAGTCTAATCCCTCACTTACTGAGAAAAAAAACAAGCTTCCTTCAAATCTTTTTTTGTAAAATATGAAGATATAGTGA
Organism: Arvicola amphibius; assembly: GCF_903992535.2. Classification (NCBI taxonomy): domain Eukaryota; kingdom Metazoa; phylum Chordata; class Mammalia; order Rodentia; family Cricetidae; genus Arvicola; species Arvicola amphibius. Next base: position 131,841,910 of record NC_052058.2, read on the forward strand.
TTAAAAAACAGTTATGAAATTCTGGCCTACCTACAGGTCTATCCCACAATTCAGAATCCTATGGACCATGAACATGGGGGAATCAGTGACTCCTGTACTCACAGTTCCATCTATCATCCAATGAAATGAAGGCACTTAATGAAAGGTTATTTAAAACACATGAAAAGAAGGATAGAGTGGATGGTGCTGGCAGACACTACACACCATTAATCCCAGTTCATGGAAGATAGGGGCAGATGGGGTCTACAAAATGAGTTCCAGTAAAACCGCACTGGTTACACAGAAAAACACTCTCTCAAGAAGGAGAGAGAGAGAGAGAGAGAGAGAGAGGGAGAGAGAGAGAGAGAGAGAGAGAGAGAGAGAGAGAGAGGGAGAGGAGAGGGGGAGAGAGAGGGAGAGGGAGAGGGAGAGGGAGAGGGAGAGGGAGAGGGAGAGGGAGAGGGAGAGGGAGAGGGAGAGGGAGAGGGAGAGACAGACAGAGAGAGACAGAGACAGAGACCGAGAGACAGAAATTATAGCTGTAGCTATAGCCTGTTCATTTGTTTCCCAGCCACCCTGACCCAAAATAACCACACAGAAGCTATATTATTACAACACTCATTGGCCAATAGCTTAAGCATATTAGGCCAGCTCTAATATCTCAATTATACCCAATTCCATTATTCTATATTTAACCACGGGGCTCATAGTTTATCAGCAAAGTTCCAGCACATCTACCTCCTGCAGTGGCTAAATAGCCTATCAATGACTCCACCTTCTTTCTTTATGAGTGAGTACATCCCATGTTCATCTTTTTGGGTCTGGGTGAAGAAACTGTGGAATATATACATGCTAGAATACTACTCAGCGGTAAAAAACAATGACATCTTGAATTTTGCAGGCAAATGGATGGAAATAGAAAACACTATTCTGAGTGCTATATTTATTCTTGATCATCAAGTATATGTTATGTTCCTATAAATATTTTTTCTTTTCAGTTGCTCTATAGTTCACAAGAATAAAAAGGTCCCTAAGTTAAAGCATCCATGAAGAACTAATTAATACTTAATTTTTTAGAAAATTAAATGTGCAAAACAGATGGTAGAAGGTGTAACCAAAAGTAATGATTCTTATATTGTTTTTAATAGCTTTTATTTTACCTCAAATATCTGACATAGGAAGAAAAAGTTGCAATGCTATTTGAGAAGGCAAGATGAAATGGCTGAATCCAACAAACAAATCACTGAGACCTGCTACCCTGATTGTCTGAGCTATCATTTGTCTATACATTGTTTCATTGTTATCCATGTGAACTACGCTATCTTTAGGGGATAAAATAAGCTAATGATGACCCGAAAAGATACGGGAAAACAGTGAGGGAAACTCTTTCTGTGCCATTGAATTCTACCTCTGGATAGCCAGAGCAGTCCCCACGTTAGATGTCTGGTACTTTCTCCTCATAGACATGTGAATGTTACAGTGCATCATTGTGTGCTCTTCTATGAGTGCTCTATTTGATTTTACTTTATTAAAATGTAGATTTTAATTACTCCAACATTTCTCAATTTTTTTATAGCTGACAACAGCTATTATTACTGAGTGGTTAACACTATTCTTTACATATCTAAATAAAATGTCAAAGAGTTAAGATCTGCATTTAAGAACAATGCAGTAATTCTAGAGACCCCATTCTTGGCTATGAAAACTAGAAAGATTTACCAAGAGTAGGTAGAAATGCTACGATTTTATAGGATAGTGAGAAAATCAGTAATCCACTGTTGAAGAAATAAAGGAAGACAAAGTATTTCTACCTGGCTAGCTTTGTTATCAAAAATATTTTTTTGGATTTATCAATATTGTCTTATGACTATAAGTGTTTTGCCTGAATGTATGTTTTTGCACTACATGTGGGCCTGGAGTCCATTGAATTAAATGTGGGTGTTATCTCTGTAGTAGAATTACAGAAAAGTTTATGCTACAATATTGGTTCTGGGACATAAATGCAAGATTTCTTTAAGAACAATAAAAGCTCTGAAGAAAGGAAACATAGATCTTGAACAGATTCTTGTTCATTCAACCAGAACTAATTCTTAATATAAATGGTGACATGACTTCTTTTGTTACAAAACAACTTTATTCTATAATCTCATGCCTTGAGTCTGGAACCCCTAATAACACCAAGAGACTAGAACCTATGAAATGAGAGTTCTTTGAATTACAAGTTAACTTGGGTTCTCTATCCATCCAACAAAGCAGGTGGAGTAGAGCAGACTTCCCAGCTGCAGTGGGGTGGGGAATTTATTAGAGGTATGTCTTGGGTCTAAAAGTTGCATAGTAACAGTGTCAGGATTGGGCTGGGGGAATCTGCCATGAGTTAGTTGGTCAGTAACAGCTGCAGAAAGTTTACTATAATTGGAGACAATGCCTGAGACTGCTAATGCTGTTGGTATGTTTGACCATAATCAGTAAAGTACATCTAGAGGCCGGCAGGTAACTTCTGTGACATCTGATTGGTTCCTTACAATATGGAAGATGTCTGGCATTTTCTTCCCTGTATTAGGAAAAAATAAGAAAAGGTCAGGGCCTAAGGATAGAGGCATCATGACAGTTTCTTCCCAGTGATTAGGGTAAGGTCACAGACTCAGCTCATGCTTTTGAGTCAGGGCTTACATCTTGCTGTGTCTTTTCAGTAGGCCATCACGGCTGCCAAACTGGGGGGCTTGGTGAGGGTCTGGGCCTTTCAATACTTTCATATTTGTTTCAAAGTCAAGAGAACTAGGTCCTTTGGGCATTTTGAGAGATTTCCTTTTTATTTTGCAAATTTCATGTGGTATTGATCATAGTGTTAATAGATTATAGTTTTTTCAGGTTTGAACCTGGAGTAGCACTTCACTAATTTTATTTTTTATTTTCATTTTCTCATCATCATCATAACCATCGCTTAGAGTATGACTGATTAAATACATTGAAATGTCACTCTGAGATGAGAAATAAATCTGTATGTGGACATCAAATTCTCAAAGCTATACTTGTGAGAAAGAAAATTACATGAAAACTTTTCTCATGGCAGTTTTTTGTGTTGTACATTCATATAGTCCCATATAGATTTCATGTATAAATTTGTCAATCATTCCTAATGCTATTGCCAGCAGTCATTATGGATTTCCTTTCTTTGTGTCATAACATGGAAGACATACACAGTGACTTCATCTACAAAACCCTTTATAATGAGATGCCATTTTCACCCGGAGGATAGCCACTATTTCAAATCTCTTCTGTGGCTTGTGATTTAGGGTCATAGGATTATATGCCTTGTCACATTAAAAATGACAATGAGAAAATGGAATAAGCGTGATCTTGAGATTTGGAGTGAGCAAGACAAGTAACTTTAACTCCACTATTTACTACTCAAATCAGAATATGTAAGTGTTTATTTAGATATGTGTATTTCAAGGAGCCATCCAATCCTTCCACTCTTAACTCATTGAGAAAATGCACACTTACATTAAATTTTTGATTCTGAATAAGATGAAGATATAATGTTGAAAATGAACTAGGTAATTCTGGTAGAACATCAAGATTCTCCCACATTTCAGAATCCCAGGGTCCATTTTGATTTGGAGAATCAGTGACTCCTGTGCACATAGTGTCACTTACCATCCAATGGAAGGCAGGAGGTTAAGGAAAGGTCATTCAAAAGTGATGACAAGAAAGATACTGGCTAAAGAAAAAAAAATCTGTGTTCAGTAGATCAGAAATTTTAAATATTTATTTCAATATGAAATGCAATAAGAAATTCCTATTGTAGAAGGCTCTAATTCATGCCTCCTTATAAAGAAAGAAAGAGAACTTGCCCATGGCATCTTTTCCTGCCATTTCTTACACATACTCTGAGTGCTGACACTCAGATGATTACTATTAGGCTGTATTTACTTTATTTGCACTATGGAAGAATGAAAGTGTATTAACAAAATTTTATATGCACTTCAGAGTTGTCCATGAAATTCACTCAGATCACTTGTGATGCCATATTTATTCTTGATCATCAGGTATGTGGTTTATTTCCAAGAATGTTTTTTCTCTTCAGTTGTTCTATGGTTCACAAGACTAAAAAGATCTCTTAATTTAAAGCTTTCATGGGTTTTCAAGTGCCATGATGTCATAGAGTAGTCGGAATAGTCATTGAGTCTCCATGTGTTGTTTGACACCCGGACATTCTGGTGAAGGCAATTTTACAGCTGTTATTGCTGTTGCTGCATCTAACCATTATCAGTAAAACAGGTCCAGAGCCTGCAAGCTAACTTCAGTAACTTCTGATTGGTTTTTATGGAGTATGTCTAGAAGTTTCTTTCCAGTAATTTGGGCAAAGTCAGGCAAGGTCTGGGGTTTAGGATTAAGGACGTCTGGCAGTTTATCCCCAGTAATTAGGGCAAGGTCAGAGACCCAATACAGTCTTCTGACTCAGGGGCCTATATCTTGCTGAGTCTTTTCTGTAGGCAGTCATGGTTGACAAAATGAGGGGCTGGTTGAGGGTCTGGGCTTTTCAATACTTTCATATTTGCTACAACGTCAAGAAAACTAGTGCCTTTGAGCATTTTGAGAGTTTCCCCCCTCTATTTTGTTAGCTTTTTGAGCTATTAATAGTGTTAATAGTTTAGTTCAGGTTTGAACCTGAAGTAGCACTTACAAACTACTTCTGTAGGTTTGATTTTCTTAACTTCAATTATCATCAAAATCATCATCACAATAATCATAATCATCTCCAGAATATGAACTCTTAAGCCAGTTGAAATTTCACTATAAGATGAGATAAATGTGTATATGAGAGAGAGGTTTGAATATCCAGGGAAGTCGCAGGCCCCTGACACCCTGTGGAAACCAGGTGCACTGGACAAATGCAGAGGGAGAAGGCTGAATGATTTCCATTAAATTGTTATTTACCAATGTAGACATTAAAGAAGCAAGTTAGTACTTAATCTTGCAGAGCCTCAAAACACTTGGTGGAATGTGTGACCCCAAATAGTGACTCTTATAATATTTTCAAGAGCCTTTTATAACTTAAATATCTGACTTAGGAAGGAAATGTTACCATGAATTGGAGAAGGCAAGATGAAATGGCAGCAGTTAACAAACAAATCACTAAGACCTGCTACCCTGAATGTCTGAGCTATCATTTGTGTGGAAATTCTAAGATGGTTATCTCTGCAAACTACCATATCTTTATGGGATGAAAATAAGCTAATGATGACTAAAAGAAAGATGGGGGAAATAGTGGTGGAAATTCTTTCTGTGCCAATGATTCCTACCACTGGACAGACAGTGCAATACGCACATTAGATGTCTGCCCCTTTCTCCTCTTAGACCTGGTATATTGCAGTGTATCATTGTGTGTTCTGACATGATTACTCTATTGTTTTTACTTTATTAAAATATGGAGTCTACTTGAGCCTTCATCAACATTTTTATATCTGACCAAGTTATTACTGTGTGTTTAATAGCATTCTCTCTCTCATATATATATATATATATATATATATATATATATATATATATATATGAGAGAGAGAGATAGATATATATATAAACAAATAGTTAAAAGATGCAGCTCAACTTTTAAAAACAAAGCAGGAATTTTAGAGACCACATTCTTGGCAATGAATACTTGACAGATTTTCCAGATACAAGTAGGTAAATTTATCATTTTGCAGTATAGAGTGAACAACCAGTTTCCACTGTTGAAGAAAAAAAGGAAGACAACATATTTTGACCTGATGAGCGTTGTTATCTAAAATCTTATTTAGATTTTTTTTGTCTTATGAGTGTAATTGATTTTGCTTGAATGTATGTTTTTGCACTGCCTGTGGGCCTGGTGCCTGTAGAATTAGGATGTGGGTGTTATATCTCTGTAACAGAATTACAGAAAGTTTTATTCAAAAATATTGATTCTGGTAAAGGAAAGCATGTTTTCTATAAAAACAAGAGAAGCTCTTAACCACTAAGTCATACATCTACAATAGATTCCTGTTCATTCAATGAAAATTAATTTTTCATATAAATGGTGACATGACTTCCTTGGTAAGAAATCAACTTTAGTCTCTACTCATTTGCCCAGAGTTGGGACCACCCAAAACCACCAAAAGACCAGATTCAATTGATAGGCAAAAGACTTTTGAATTAAGAGTTAACTTGTGTTTTCTATCCATCCAAAACAGTGGGTGAAGGAGGAGGGACTCGCAAGCTGCAGTGGGCTGAGGCATTCATTAGGGGTACAGCCAGGGGGTGCATCTGGTGTTCTGGAAGTTACATAGAAACAGTCTCAGGATTGGCTGTCCCAAGTTATTTGGTCAGTTGCAGCTGCAGAATGGTCACTATACCTGGAGGCCAATCCTGGAGCTCTTATTTCTGTCTCTGGATTACACCATTATCAATAAATTATGTCCAGAGCCTGCCACCTAACTTCTGTGACTTCTGATTGGTTCCTCACCATATGGACAATGTCTGGCAATTTCTTCCCCATTATTAAGGCAAACCAGGCAAGATCTGGCCCTCAGGATAGAGGCTATCTGGCAGTTTCTTCCCAGTAATTAGGCCAAAGTGAAGCAACGTCAGGTCCTCAGAATGGTGGCTATCTGGGCAGTTTCTAACTGGTAATTAGGGCAAAGTTTGGAGCTCAGAACATTCTGATGAGTCAGGGACCTACATCTTGCTGTACCTATTCTGTAAGTCTTCATGGCTGCTAAACCAGGGGTTTGTTTGAGTGTCTGGGTCTTTCAATACTTTCATTTTTACTTCATTGCCAACAGAACTAGTTCTTTGGACATTTGGAGAGTTATTCCTGCTCTTGTTTTTTAAAGTTTCTTGGTCTATTAATCACAGTGTTAATAGTTTTGATTTTTTTTTTCTGGTTTGATCCTGGTTTAGCACTTACGGACTTCTTTATTAGTTTATATTTTCTTAACTTCATTTTCTCATCATCAAAATCATCATCATCATAACAACATGCAATTTTTATTTTGCTACATCTCCTAAATCAGTCATTCTTGAAAACAGTTGATATTTGTTGTCATCATTGTCCCTTTAAGGTGATAAAGATTCCTGCCTTTAATTCCAAAGCAAAAAAAAGTTTAAAGTCTAAAGGGATCATGCCTTTGGCCATATAGTCTTGAGGAGGTGAAGGTAGCAACTTCCAAATGTTAGAATCTTGAAGGAACAAACTCCTGGACAACGTGACAGAAGGGCTTCTGTGTTAGTTTTTATTCATATATTGATATTGAAAAAAGTGCCAAGAGACATGACATCACCATCATCAAAGCTATTGGGAGCCTGATAATCAGATATTCTGTGTGTATCCCCATACTTAACAAGGTTCAGTCAACAAATCTTATAAATCACTCAGTATATGCAAAATATTTAAATACTTAAATAGCAATGTTAAAACATATGTTCTTTGAGTACCAATGATTACTATGTTTACCCATTTCAGAATCGGTATTATTCATTTATTCATTTGTTTATATTGGTACATACCATACATGCCATACATATTTGTATGCATCTGGGCATATATGGAAATAGGAAAAAAAATTGAGCTCCACAGTTCTCTGTTTCTATGATTTGAGTCCTGGTAAATGAATTCAGTTCCATGAGAGAGAAGTGCTTAAAGCCCAGTCCCTTTGCTTCTTGAACTGCTTTAATAAACCGATTTGAGATATTTTATATTACTTCTCGTCCTTCAAAGTGGATGCATACTTACATGAGTGTGTGAGTACGTATATGTATGATTGGAATATTCCCACAAATATTCTATTAACGGTTTACATTTGTTGCTAGAGGTTTTCATTGTAAATTTACGTTCACTCAAACAAGTTTTAAACATTTCTGATTTATGAGGGAATGAAAATTATATTTTCACAGGGTGGTCCAGTACAAATTTTAAGCAAGCATGGCCTGGATATTAGTAGACTAAAACTGACCAAAAATTTACTTCAGAAGGTAAAAGTTTCCTAACAGAATTTTTTGGGTGATGCTACATGCTGCCAAGAATCATTACATTAAAGTCAAATGAAAAAAAAAGGGGGGGGGGAACCCAGCTGTATACCCTGCAAGATAGAAAATTATTGTGTTGTCAAGTCTGTGGTTCTTCCTAAAATTGTTACCTATATTCCTAATAACTCTGGATTTTATAGTGTAGAACATAGATGGGTCATGAATCAGGACCAAGAACCTGAAAACAGTTTGATTGATCTTAAAACAAACCCTTGTCTGTGTCATTACGTCATTCATGTAGAGTACAGGAGAGATGTGGTGATGTTAACTCTATAGAATGAAACTTCTTCTGAATTTCATTATTAACTAGGATATGTTAATTGACTGAGGACAAGTTCCTGAGATGCATTGATTGGACACAGACTATAACCAACCACCATGTCAAGAAACAATGTGGAAATTTGTGTGTTTGTTCTTAAAGGAGCAAACATACCTTTCATGAGATGCTAAGATGCCCACAGCTAGTAAGTGTCAGAATTCTGCTGGCCTTCCTTGTCACCTGCATACCCTGTCCCTTTATGAAAGGAGCTCCACCCTCCTTCAATCTCCCCCTTTATGCCAAGGCAAGCTAATCTGTCTCCTCACCTCTCCTCTCTCTCTCTCTCTCTCTCTCTCTCTCTCTCTCTCTCTCTCTCTTTCTCTCTCTCTCTCTTTCTCCCCAATATTTCTTCTGAAGAGGTAAACACTGCCTCTGCTTTTCTGCTTTCCCCATTCTCCTCTTTCTCTGTCTCCCTGTCTCTCTCTCAATTCATTTTCCTCTTCCTTCCATAATCCCCTTACTCTTATATCCTTTCCAGTAGCCACTAAATAAACTGTATACCCAAGCTCTCTTCAAGGTGTATCTGCCTGTCTCCCACTCGCCATGGTTTCCCAACCACCAGAAACAAGCCAGGATCGTGCCGCTGGTAAATATTTCACTGGTGCTGTGACTAAGACAAATCTCACATGTTAAGTTAAAAACCAGTACAGTCAAGCTTGGACAGAGATTTCCAGTCAGATTCTATATTGTAAACATAACTTTAAATATATACAAGATAAACCACCCTCACCTCTCAGAGATCATGGGGAATATGGAATTAAAATGTATAAATATTTAAAGGCTTTTCATAACACAGAGAGAGGTTGGCCTCTAACAGCAGCACCCCATTTCCTCCAAAGAATACAGGAGACAAATGGGCACAAAATAACATCTATCTACAAGTCACTTCATCAAGCAAAAGTGCTAACCACTGGGTGAACTGCCTTTCATCTAAACTCCTGAAGATCTCCAGACAGTGGATCTAATTGACTAGAATCTACAGCCTAGCTGCTCAGGGCAAGTAGGCTTGTCTTCCTACAGTTTTCTTGATCCACAGGGTCTTCTAAAGCCTGGCAGGCTCTGGGCCAACAGAAGACAAATAAAACCTTGAGGCTTCTGGCCATGATGACCGTGGAGGAACCTGAGTCGTGGCTCTAGGTCATAAGTTCTCTGTCTTTTTAATTCAATAATCAGGTAAAATTCTATCCTCCTCAAAGATCTCTGATGCAATGTTATGGCTGAGAGGTTTTGCAAGTTTACAAGGACAACCTCACCTAATCTCACATATTAAGTTAAAATCCAGTACAGTCAATCTTGGACACAGGTCTCCAGGCAGATTCTATACTGTAGTCACAACTTTAAATACATACCACATAAACAGTCTTCGAGCTCTCCGAGATCTGGGAAATATGGCATTTAAATGTTTCATTATTGAAAGTCATTTCGTAACAGAGAGACAGTTTGGCTCCTAGCAGCAGCACCCTATATCCTCCAAAGAAGACAGAAGACAGATGGACACAGAAAAAACATCCATATGAAATTAGCTTCAACAAGTGAAATCGCCTTTCATCTAATCACCTGAAGATATTCAGATAAGGAAACAAATTAACTAGAATCAACAGCCTAGCTGCTCAGCCAAGGTAGGCTTGTCTTCCTACAGATTTCCTAACACACAAGGTCTTCTAAAACCTGGCAGGCCCTGCACCATCAGAAGACAAATACAACCCTGAAACTCCTATCCTTGATGACAACGGAGGAACCTGAGACATGGCTCTCGGTAGTAAATTGAGTAAGTTCTCAGTCATTTTTAATTCAATAAAAAAGTAACATTTTATCCTTCTCAAAGATCTCAGATGAAATTTGATGGATGACATGCTTTGCCAGTATGAAAAGACAATCTCACCTAACAAATTTCAGTATAGCTTCTTACCATGTTCTAAATAAAAGGTGTTTTAAAATATACAAATGCAGGTTATTAAAGTGTGTACCTTCAAAATTATAAAGGTCTGAGGACAAAAACAAGTTATCAAATTTCTCTGTCATGTAGCCTGCTGCCTTTCATAGTCTTATCAAGATATTAAGTTCTCTTTGGTAATTTTCTAAAGATACTTTTCATTGGGCAAAAAAAAAATCAGTCACAGTAATTCTGACATAAATATGCTGCTCTTTGTACAAACTCAAAGAATTATTGTGAGTTCCATGGAATCTAATTGAAGCATTCAATTTAAACAAGTCAGACACACAGCTCTCTCACCTGAAACAGGTCAGATATACTCCTCTCTCAATTCTCTGGTCCTGACACCCTCCTTTTCCTCGATTACCAGGACCTAAAGAAAAGTTTTACTTCCTAAACTTAACCTGGTCCTCTCCTCTGCCAACATTTTGTCTGGTCAAAGAGACACTGAACAGTTCCACATCACAAATCCTGGACAGGATCAAAGCAATCAGCTACCCCAGGGTGTGACCCATACCCAGCTATCTCAGGTCTCCTAAGACTGCAATGTCCAAAAACCTGTAGGAAGTAGTAGAGAACACAATAGCTCCATCCCCTTAACTTGTTGAGCCTACCTCCTTATCTTTTGATTATAAAAAAAGATGGAAATGATATAATTCTTCTGAACTTCCCTGTGACATGGGGACTCTGTTCCTTTAAGAGACAAATTCCACCCACACTCAATCAATCTCCCCAGCTCACCATGAAAGCTAATCCTATTCTCTCTCTCTCTCTCTCTCTCTCTCTCTCTCTCTCTCTCTCTCTCTCTCTCTCTCTCTCTCTCTTCTCTCTTTCTTGCTCTCTTTTCTGACCATAATGACCTAACCCTTATATCCTTCCCCATACCCACTAAATACACACTATACCAAAGCTCTCTATGCATGCCATATCTGTCTTCCTCCAAACCACTGTTGCCTCCCATCCACCAGGGGACCTGCAGGGTCATGCCACAGTAAATTTTTCAGTAAGACTAAATATAGACAAAATATAGATTTTTTTCCAGCTGCTGGACTTAATTTATTCAAGAAAAAATTAGCTATCATTCCACTTACCTTATTTCTATTTTTTTCTTGGTGAAACTGAAGAATGGATGTTTTGGTTTTGTTTGAAATCCTCCAGTATTTTTTTTTGTGTGTTTTCTATTGCTATAAAAAAGAACCATGACCATGGTAACTCTTATAAGGAAAACATTTAATTGGGTACCGCACTGTATGAGTCATCAGGAAAAACTCCAAGATTTCTCCTTGCCTGATGTCAAAACCCTGTTTATGTCTTCATCTTTATTCAGCTCTGTTGACTGTACCACGTTTCTTTTCCTTAGACTGGTTATCTTCCCTGTTAGCAGCTATCCTTAGCATATATCCTATTATTCTGACATCTCTTATATCTTCGGCTCTTTAGCAGCTATCCTTAGCATATATCCTATTATTCTGACATCTCTTACATCTTCGGTTCTCTAAGACAATCCAGGTTTCTATGTCACAGCTTCACAAAATGGTATCTCTTTACCACCATTCAGGCAAACTCCTGATCTATGTTCGACCTCAGCATTTACATTAGGCATGGACACAAACTGCATAGCCTCTTTTATCTATGAGAAACTCTAAAAACCGAACCACGTGCCCAAAGCTGACAAGTTCTGCTGCTTATCAGGGATGGAACATGCTGCCCTCATTCAATTACGTTTTCTCCATCTCTCTGTTTTTCATAGTTTTGTTCATGGCCCAGGCTTGGTTCTCCTGTAACTTGCTCTGTAGACCAGGTAGGCCTTAAACCCAGATTTGCTAGTCTCTACCTTCTAAGTGCTAGGACTAAAGGTGTGCCCATCCACACCTGGTTCTAAGCTTTTGCTTAGTTCCTTTTCATAAGTTGGAAACTTAGCTGAGTGGGATCTTGCTTCTGAGTTCACCACTCCCAAAATTCCATTTCCAAAACTGTTAATCTCCTTGAACAGAGGACTTTGCTCCATCCTACTTCTTGCTGCTCTTTTTCTCCTAAAATTCACATTTTGTAATTGACCTTGCCCAACTTGTTCCTTTTCATTATAAATCTTACTTAGAGTTACCACTAATAACCCGACTATAAGGTCAGTAATAGGCCCTTTGATATTTCCTCTGCCAATGGAATTAATCCAAAACTCATTACTTTAGCCTCAGGCAGATTCTTCAACACGGGCAAAAAAGCTACATTTTTCAGCAAGATATCACAAGACCAGTTTCCAGAACATGCTAATTTTCTTATGCTCTGAAACCTCTTGATCCCAGAGTTCATCAAATTGCATTCAGCACCACTGTCTTCCATGATCCTACTAGTTTTGCCCAGTGAAATCACACTTAAAGCCTCCCATTGCTTTCCTATATAAACTCCCAAAGTCCATATTACTCTAAACAAAAACACGGGGAGGCCTTGCACAGCAGTACCCCGGTCCCTGGTGTCAGCTTTTGTCTTAGTTAGAGATTCTATTTCTGAGAAGACAAACCATGACCACAACAGATCTTTAAAGGAAAATACGTACATGGGTGGCTTGCTTACAGGAACATAGGTTCAGTTCAATATCATCATGGTGGGGAGCATTTTGGTATTCTGGAAAAGTAGCTGAGATTCTTACATTGTACAAGTAACAGAAAGTCAACAGAGACACTGGACTGTTGTAGGAGGCTGCTTGTTTGTTCCCGGATGCTCAGCCTCGAATCAGCCACACAGAAATTGCATTAATTAAATCACTGCTTGGCCCATTAGCTCTAGTTTTTCATTGGTTGACTCTTAAAATTTAATTTTACCCATCTCCATTAAACTGAGTATTGCCTTGTGGCTGTGGCTTACTGAATATAGTTCCAGCATCTGTTTCCCGAGGGGCTACATGGCTTCTCCTTGACTCTGCCTTCTTTCCCCCAGGATTCAGTTTAGTTTTCCCCACCTACCTAAGTTCTTCCTTGCTATAGGTCCAAAGATATTACTTATTAATGAATAATAATCATAGCATACAGAGGGAAACAACACAACATTGGATACTATTCTGGCATGAAACCAAACATAAGTCTCCAGAGGTTATAGGCTTACATCTCAATCTTTGAGTTCATTCCATACCCACAGTGATATACATGTCCTCTGTTAAGGTCATTGACACTCCAAAAAGGACACACCTTGTAATAGTTCCACTGTTTATGAGACTATGGGGGCCAATTACATTCAAAGTATCACATTTAGGAAATGTGATCATTAATAATTATACCTCTCAGCCCTCAACAATGAATCTTCTTTTTACATTATACAGAGGTTATTGTAGTTTTCTTTTGTTGTTCAAAATGAAAAGAACAAGTGCCCAACACTAATAAGTACATTGAGAATGTAAGAGTTATACGAAAGGCTCAGAGAACTTTGTGGAAGTGGAGGCAGAAAACTTTTAAAAAAAACTAAATTTAAAACTTTAAATGACAAGTATAAAATAACTGCATGTTAAACATTCACTACTTTCTTAATATGTATATATTTATTTCATAAAAGTAAATACATACACATAGGAATATATATCTGGTGCAAATTTGTTTGAGAGTATCTACCACTTTGTCTTCTATCAGGTTTAGTATATGTGAATTTATGTTGAGCCCTTTGATCCACATAAACTTGAGTTTTGTACAGAGGGGATACATATGGATCTACTAGCATTAGTCTACATGATTACATCCAGTTAAACCAGCACCATTTATTTAAGATGCTTTCTTTATTCCATTGTATAATTTTTTCTTCTTTGCCATGCATGAGTCTCCAGAGATTGTATGTTTACATATCAATCTTTGATTTCATCCCAGTGATTCACCTATCTGTTTTATACAAATCTCATGTAATTTTTATTACTTTAGCTCTGTAGGAGAGCTAGAAATCAGTGATGGTGATACCTCTGGAAGTTCTTGTACTTTGCAGGGTTCTTTTAACTACTCTGGATTTTCTGTTTTTCTATATGTAGTTGAGAATTGTTTTTTCAAGTTCTGTTAAGAATCATATTAAAATTTTAATTTTGGCAAAGCAGGACTACAACACTTTGGCTTCCCTAGTTATCTAGTGTTAGGAATCAATATTTGAAAGTATACTGAGATTGAAAGGTTACAGGAGTATTTTTCAGCATACTTGGCACATAGGTCATGTAGGGCTTGAGCACAGTGGGTGGCTGTGTAAGTTGCCTGAATGCTTGATTACTCATGTACAGCCATAGAACCAAGAAATGTCAGATCCAGGCTGGCTAAGTGTTCTGCCAGAACATTGGCCTCTTTGGTTGGATGAAACCCTAACTGTTAGGATTCATTGTATTGTTTCATTCTTAGGCAAAACAATAGTAATTGTCATTCCCCTAGGTACATGTGCTACTTAATCTCATTTACTTGGCAACAGGATCAATGTCAAGAATATGGAGATGGTGGGACAGAACTAATGGGAGATCACCAACTCCAGTTGGAATGGGACTGATGGATCATGCGACCAAACCCGTCTCTCTGAATGTGGCCAACAGCGGGGGCTGACTGAGAAGCAAAGGACAATGGCGCTGGGCTCTGATTCTTCTGCATGGACGGGCTCTGTGGGAGCCTTCTCAGCTTGGTCGATCACCTTCCTGGACCTGGGGGGAGTTGGGAGGACCTTGGTCTTAGCATAGAGTAGGGAACCCTGATGGCTCCTTGGCCTTGAGAGGGAGGGAGGGGAGGTATGGGTGGAGGGGACGGGAGGGAAGGGGGAGAAGGAGGGGAGAGAAGGGGGAGGAGGAGGGGATGAGATGGAAATTTTTAAATATAAAAAAATAAACCATGAGAAAAAAAAGAAAATTTTCTTGATTATAAACACAGAAAAAAAAAGAATATGTTCTGTATCACGGAATGAACCTAAAATTCAGTCAAGGAGAGGGAGCCGGAAAAGGCCAGATCTTATAGCCATACTGATGGATATCTTGCATATCACCATAGAACCCTCACCTGGTGATGGATGGAGATAGAGACAGAGCCACACACTGGAGCACCGAACTGAACTCCCAAGGTCCAAATGAGGAGCAGAAGGAGGGAAAACATGAGCAAGGAAGTCTGGACTGCAAGGGGTGCTCCCATCCACTGAGATGGTGGGGCTGATCTATTCAGAGCTTACCAAGGCCAGCTGGACTGGGACTTAAAAAGCATGGGATAAAACTGGACTCCCTGAACATGGCAGACAATGAGTGCTGCTGAGAAGCCATAGACAATGACACTAGATTTGGATCCTACTACACATCCTGGCTTTGGGGGGGGGGGGTCTAGCCTGTTGGGATGCTCACCTTCCTAGACCTGGATGGAGGGGGGTGGAACTTGGACTTCCCACAGGGCAGGGAATCCTTACTGCTCTTTGGACAGGAGAGGGAGAGGGCATGAAGGGGGGAGGGAGTGAATGGGAGGCGGGGAGGAGGTGGAAATTTTTAATAAAAAAATGACCAAAAAAAAAAAAAAAGAAATGGATCAAAGCCACAACATAAAGCTAGCCACATTGAACTTTATAGAAGAGAAAGTAGGAAGTCCACTTGAATGCATTGGCACAGGAGACCACTTCCTTAATATAACCCCAGCAGCACAGTCACTGAGAGGAACAATTAATCAATGGAACCTCCTGAAATTGAACAAACTTCTGTAAAGCAAAGCCATGGTCAATAACACAGAGTGACAGTATGCAAAATAGGAAAAGATCTTCACCAATCCCATATAATACAGAGGTTTAATCTCCAAAGCATACAAAGAACTCAAGAAATTTGTCATCAAAATAACAAATAATTCAATAAAAAATGGTATACAGATGTAAACAGAGAACTCTCAACAGAGGAATTAAAAATTGCTGAAAGACACTTAAGGAAATGCTAAAAATGCTTAGTAATCAGAGAAATGCAAATCAAAACAACTCTGAGATTCCATCTTATACCTGTAAGAATGGCCAAGATCAAAAACACTGATGACAACTTATGCTGGAGAGGTTGTGGGATAAAGGGAACACTCTTGCATTGCTGGTTGGAATGAAAGCTGGTACAGCCCCTTTCTATGTCAGTGTGGTGATTTCTCAGAAAATTAGGAAAAAATTCTTCCTCAAGACCCAGTAATACCTCTTTTGGTTATATATCCAAATGATGCTCAATCATACCACAAGAATAATGTGGACAAAAAAAACTGTATCTATTTCCTTGCAGTTTGTAGGTCTATTTAAATTGTTTATCTGGTCTTGATTTATCAGGTCTTGATTTAAATTTGGTGTGTGGTAGCTATCTAAAAAATTATACATTTCTTTTATATTGTCCAATTTTGTGGAGTACAGGTTTTTGTAGTATGATCTAATAATTCTCTGGATTTCATCAGTGTCAGTTGGTATGTCCTCTTTTCATTTCTAATTTTTTTAATTTGGTAGTTCTTTCTTTGTCTCATTGATATTTGTATTGTTTTCTCTGTTCCTAATTTATTGGTTTCAGATCTTCATTAGATTATTTCCTGTCTTCTACTCCTTCTGGGTGAGTCTGCTTCTTTTTGTTCTAGAGCTTTCAGGTGTGCAGTTAAGTCACTAGAGTCAGCTTTCTCTACTTTCTTTTAGTTGCACTTAGTGCTATGTACTGCCTCTTTGAACTGAATTCATAGTGTACCATTGGTTTGGGTATGTTGTGTCTTCATTTTTATTGAATTCTAGGATTGTTACCGAGTATGTGGTCAATTTTAGAGAAGCTTCCATGAGGTACTGAGAAGAAGGAATGTTCTTTTGTGTTTGTGTGAAATGTTCTGTAGATGTCTGTTAAGTCCATTTGAGTCATGGTAATTATTATTTCTCTTATTTCTCTGTTAATTTTCTGTGTGGCAGACATGTCTAACACTGAGAGTGGGGTGTTGAAGTCTCCCACTATTAGTGTATGGCACTGAAGGTCCACTTGAAGTGACATATACTATTGTAAAAAAAAAAATCTGTACTATGGGGAGATCTTTTGAATTGTAAAAGAATAGTCTCCTCAGCAGACAGAAACTTATTTCCTCTTAAGGTTGGAAAGACCGAGGAGAGCTCCTTCTTCCTAGGTTTCTTATCTTCTGCATACAGAATTTTATGTGAGAGTGTACAGATACACTAAATCAAGCTCTACAATCCTGAGCGAAATTTGATTCGGGAAAGAAAGAATGTCATCTTAAGGAGACTTAAGTGCAGGGTGTTTTGGTTGATCTTGTCATTTTTCTTGTAATATTTGTTGTACTTGCTCTACCTTATGCTGTCAGGTATCGATCTCCAGAGTTTTATCCATTCTTACCTAGTACTCTAATGGTGTTTGACAATGTCATTCCACTAATTCAAGCAATTTTTAAGGATAAATTTCCCTATCACATATGCCATATTTTTCCAATGAGCAAGTGTAATATTTTTCATAACCTCTCTTATCTTATGACCATTCTGTCCAATTTGGTAGGTATTATTCTGGTTCTCAACATCAGCATAGCAAATTGAAATTAAAAGTCCTAATTGCTTGAACGTTATCATTCACTGTAATTTCTACAATAGGTGCTCTACTCATAGTGGGTAAGTATGTTGAGATCAAATAAGAGTCCATACTGAAGATCCAGGGGGAAATATGGAGATGGGTAAAAGAATTTGTCTCCATCCTCATAACAAGAGCTGACACCTAAATCTCTGATTATATGTCAAAACTCATCTTCATTGTGACTTAAATTGTAACACTACTTCTGGGCAAGAAGAGAAATTTAGAATCCCACACAACCTACCTAAGGTTAATAGTTCATGTGACCCCTGTCTCTCTCTCTCTCTCTCTCTCTCTCTCTCTCTCTCTCTCTCTCTCTCTGTATACTGTGTTTTCTTTATGCTATCAGTCATTTCTTCCAGAACAGGAACTCTAGAACATGGTTCATATACCATTTTGGCATAGTTGTGTGTCTTGTCACCAGATGATGGAAGAATCTCCCTGACCAACTGAAAATATTACATATCTCTGGCCTCTTGACCTCTATCTTCCATTTGTGGAAACAACTGTTAAGTCTACAACATTTTCTCAAGGTGATTGAGGCTTTCAGAACATGTTTTGCTCTTAATGGAGGCTGAGTGTTAATAGTACTAATTAATAATGGCCTTAAGAAAACTGTCATTGCCCTGGAGATTATCTCACTGCTTAAAGCCACTGAATACTCTTCGAAAGGGTCTCGGTTCAATTTACAGCACCTACATCTGTGCTGAGAAGGATCTGAGACACCAGTCCCAGGGCATCAGTGGGACTCTGCTGCCCTCCACATGATCTGCAGACAGTGAGTTCCACATACATCTATCCAAACACTGATACAATATAGCAGAAAATAAAATAAAATCATTTGAAAATCCGTCTTTGCAACTGACATTATTTTTTATTTTCTAGATATCGTTTTTTCAATAGGTAAGGATCCAGTCCTGGAACTGGCTCTGTAGGTGAGGCTGGCCTTGAACTCACAGAGAAAGGTCTCCCAATCTCTCCCAAGTGCTGGAAACAAAGGCATGTGCTACCATTGCCTGGCAACAATTATCATATTTGTGAAGTTAATTCAGTCTATTTAGAAAAACTCCTAATAAAACTGAGGAAGATGTTGGAATTTATAGTCACACATTTAAGCCAGGATCTCTTAATGCTTTTGCCACAGCATTAAATAGTGAGCTCAGTGTAAAGTCCCAATTATTACTTTTCCAATTCTCATGGGATAATTTTCATCCCAGGTTGCAATTTGTATACATTGAGTAGTCTGTATTTTCAGTATTTTATATTTTAGTATATTCAAGGAAAAACACACAGTAATACATACACACACTACTTATATTCCTAAATATTTCCTGTATCTGGATTGCATGCCATATACCTTTATTGCCATTAAAAATATTTAACCTACCATAAGTTCATATTTCCTGAAAATCCTCATAAATTTTTAGTCAATAATGTAATAAATAAGATATGTTGTCTACTCTATGTACTAAGGAAGAAAATTTCTTTTGGGGTATTCTTTTATGGGGTAAAAGGTATGTAATTTTAGACTGTAGTTTTAGTACTATGAAATTATTGGGTTAATATTTTTGTTTTTTTTTTTGAGTTAGGGTTTTTTTGGGGGGGTTGTTTTGTTTCTTTTTTTCTTTAGTTTTTCCAGACAGGTCTTTTCTGTAGTTTTGGAGGCTGTTCTTGAACTACCACTTTTACATCAGGCTGGCCTCAAAGTCATAGAGATCCATATCCCTTTGATTCCCCACAGCAGGAATTAGAGTTATGTGTAACCACTGTTTGGCATAGGACTATGAACTCCTAAGTCAGTTGAAATTTCAGTGTGAGATGAGACATGAATTTGTATGTGGACATCATATATTCCAAGCTATAGTTATGAGAAAATAAAAAATTCTCTTATAATACATTGCCTTTCAATCTCTCAAAATAAAATGACACATTATTTAAATATTTAATGGAAACAACAAAGTCACTTGTTGCAGAGAGCCTTTATACTAGTACCACAAACACCTGATGCTCTCATGCATGTTGAGATGTATTTTGAAATAGAGTTATATGAATATGCTTTTCTTAAGGCAATTCCTGCTTTTAAGATTCATATAGTCCCATATAAATTTCTGTGTTAATTTGTCCATCATTCCTAATGCTTTTGCCAAGAGCAATACTTTCTTCAAACTTAGAGTCTGTAACCCCAAAATCCACCCAAGAGACAAGATCCAGTGAAAAAAAATGAAAATTTTGTATTACAAGTTAACTTGTGTTCTCCTTCCATCCAACAAAGTGGGTGCAGTATAATAGACTCTCTGGCCACAGTGGGTGAGGCATTCATTAGAGGTAGAGCCAGGGGTTAAATCTGGGGGTCTGAAAGTTGCATAGTAACAGTCTCAGGATTGGGCTGGGGGAATCTGCCATGAGTTAATTGGTCAGACACAGCTGCATAAATTTGACTATAATAGGAGACAATGCCTGGACTGCTAAGGCTGTTGCTACCTTTGACAATTATCAGGAAAGTACATCTAAAGCCGCCAGCTAACTTCCCTGACTTCTGATTGGTTCCTTACCATATGGCGGATGTCTGGCAGTTTCTTCCCCGTGTTAGGAAAAAACAAGAAAAGTTCAGGCCCTCAGGTTAGAGGCTATGTGACAGTTCTCCCCAGTGATTCAGGTAAGGTCAGAGACTCAGCACATCCTGTTGAGTCAGGGTCTTAAACATCTTGCTCTGTCTTTCCGGTATGCAGTCAAGGCTGCCAAAGTGGAGGACTTGTGAGGGTGTAGGCCGTTTGATACTTTCATATTTGCTTCAATGTCAACACAGATAAGTCCTTTAGGCATTTAGAGAGTTTTACCCCTGGATTTTGTAAGGTTCATTACCTATTATTCACAGTGTTAAACACTTAGAGTTTATTTTTCTGGCTTTAACCTGGAGTGGCACTTACAGAATTGTTCACTAATTTTTATTTTCTTAACATAATTTTTTCATCATCAAATCACCATAATCATTATCATAATCATCACCTAGAGTACAAAATCTAAAGCTATTTGAAATTTCACTGTGAGATGAGACATATATTTGTATGTGGACACATAATTCTCCAAGCTACCACTGTGAAAAAAATAAAACGAATCTTTTATAATATATTGCCTTGTCAATCTTTCAAAATAAGTTGAACCCTTTTTGCATATTGTTTCATAAAACATAATTAATTATTTTTACCATCTTTATACAAGTACAACAGCCTCTTGATTCTCTGATGTTGAGTAAATTTTGAAATAGATTTATATAAATATCCTTTTCTCAAGACAGCTTGTGCTTTGTAGATTCATATGGTCCCACATTAAATTTCTATCTTAATTTTTTCAATCATTCATAATGTTGTTGCCAACAGTCATTATGCATTTCATTTCTTCATGTCATAACAAGGTAAATTTATGCAGTGACTATATCTACAGTCATATACGAAATGAGATAGTTCTTTCCCCTCAAGGACAGCACTGTGTCAAGGCTCTCCTGTGGATTGTGACTTAGAGACATAAAAACATATTCTTCATCACAATAGAAGTAATAATGAGAGGTTTCAATCATAATTGGCATTTACACATAAAGAAAAAAACCCTGCCTACAACTTACACTCCATGGAAACTACATAACAAAAAAGACACTAGGGGAGTCATACATAGATTCAATCTACATGGTATTTAGAAAAAGACAAGATCTCCTGATTAATTGGGAATACAGAACTCATGGAGAGGGTTGATGTTGACAAAGAGGGGGAAGAAGACAGGAGAGTGAAAAAATATACAGCTCAATAAAAACAGGTTTTACTTACAAAAATAGTAAGAATGAGAAAACATAACAACCTGGATCTTGAGATTTGGAGTGAGCAAAACAACTGACTTTTACTCCACTCTTTATGACTCAAATAAGAATATGTAAGTGTTCATTTAGATATGTGTAATTCAAGAATCCTTATCCTTTAAGTCTAATTCTTCACTTATTGAGAAAATACGAGCTTCATTCAAATCTTTTGATTATGCACAATTTAAAGAGACAGTGATTGAAAATCAATTAGGAAATTCTATTCTACCAAGAGGTCTATACAACATTTCACAATCCCATAGCCTATTAACCCTGGGGAATCAGTGACTCCTGTGCCCACAGTTCCACCTACCATCCAGTGAAATGATGGAGCTTCAGGAAAGATCATACAGATACCTTCAATCCCAGTTTGTGGAGGGCGAGGCAGATGGATTTTCTCATGTTCAACGTTAACTTGGTCTATAAAGTGATTTCCAGGACAGCCATAGTGTCTTGAGAAGCAAAATAAAAAAAGAAGAAGAGAGGTAAAAAGAAAGAAAAGAAAAATGATGCCTAGAGTGAGAGCCTGTTCATTTGTTCCTGGCTACCTTGACCCAAAAAACCACACAGACACTGTATTGATTATATACTACCACGAGGCTCATAGGTGATCAGCAAGGATTCTGCACATCTGTCTTCTGCTATGTCTTAATGGCCTCTCACTGCCTCCACCTTCTTTCTCAGTTTAGTTTTCTTGCCTAGCTGTACACAGGCCTATCAGAGGCCATCATGGCTTCTTTATTCATTATCCAATGAAAGGAGCACATATAGAGAAGGACTTAGCACAAGGGTGGGAAATGAAAAACTTAATGTGTTCAGAGTAGATCATCAGTTTAAAGGTGCATTTCAATGAGAACTGCAACAGATAATTCCTGGAGTAGAGAGATCCTATTCATGCTTCCATATAAAGAACGAAGGACTGCTTGTGTTATGTCATATTTTCCTGTCATTTTTACAAACATTGTGGATGCTAACACACACATGAATAGTTTTATGCTGTGCTTACTTTATTTATAAAATATTCTTAAAATATTTAAAAATATTTATAAGAAACCAAAGTATGTTAAAAGGGTAAATATGTAGTTCAGAGTTATATACATTCAGATGATCTTGGCTGCCAAATTTATTACTGATCATCAATTTTATGGTACATTCCCATAAATATTTTTGTTCTCTTCAGCTCTCTATGGTTTACAAGTATAAAAAAATATTTTAAGTTAAAAAATTCATAAAGAACCAAGTTAATTCATAATTTTGTTGAAAATTAAATATGTGAAAACAGTTGGGAGAATGTGTGTGTAACCAAAAAGTGATGGCTCTTAAAATATTTTAAGAGCTTTTATTTTACCTCAAGTATTTAACACGGGAAGAAAAAGTTGCAATGACTTTGGAGATGCCAAGATGAAATGGCAGACTTTAACAAAGAAATCACTAAGACCTGCTACCCTGATTGTCTGAGCCATCGGTTGTTTATAAATTCTTCCATGGTTATCCATGTAATCTTTCCTATCTTTATTGAAAAAAATAAAGTAACAATGACAGAAAGCAAAGATGGGGAAACCCGTGATGGAAACTCTTCCTGTGCCGCTGACTCCTACCACAGGTCAGCGAGAATGGTACCCACATTAGATGTCTGCTGCATTCTCCTCATAGATATGCTAATATTACAGTGTATCATTGTGTGTTCTTCCATAAGTGCTGTATTTTTTACTTTATTAAAATAAAGCACTAGTTGTAATATCCAGAACCTGGAAACAACCTAGTTGCCCCTTAATAGAAGAATGGAAAACGAAGGTGTGGCACATATACACTTTAGAGTTTTACTTAACGTTAAAAATCAATGACATCTTGAATTTTGCATGCAAATGGATGTAAATAGAAAACACTTTACTGAGTGAGATAACCCACACTCAAAAAGAAGAATATGGTATTTATTTACTCATAAGTGGTCTACCCATAAATAAAGGTCATTGAGCCTATAATTCATGATCCTAGATTAGCTAAATAAGAAGATGGACCCAAAGAAAAACATATAGTTATCCTCCTGGATATTGGAAGTCGACAATTGCCAGGCAAAAGTTGGGAGCATGGGGGTGGGGGTGGATTGGGGAGAAATGGAGATGGGGAGAGAGAAGAGAGGAGTATTGGGGAGAGCTTGGGGGAATGGGATTGATGGGATGGAGGAAGGGTGGATATGGGAGCAGGGAAGTAGATATCTTAATTAAGAGAGCCATTTTAGGGTTGGCAAGAGACTTGACTCTAGAGTGGTTCCCAGGTGTCAAAAGGGATCTCCCCAGCTTGTTTCTTGGGCAGCAGATGAGAGAGTGACTGAACTGGCCTTCTTCCATAGCAACACTGATGAATATCTTGCATATAACCATAGAACCTTCATATGGTGATGGATGGAGATAGAGACAGAGACCCACATGGAGAACTGGACTGAGCTCCCAAGGCCCAGATGAGATGCAGAAGGAGGGAGAACATGAACAAAGAAGTCAGGACTATAAGGGGTGCATCCACCAACTGAGATGGTGGGACTGATCTAATGGGAGCTCACCAAGGCCAGCTAGACTAAGACTGATGGAGCATGTGATCAATCCAGACTCTATTAATTTGGCTGACAATGAGGGATGACTGAGAAGCCAAGGACAATGGCATGGAGTTTTGATTCTAGAGCATGGACCAGCTTTGTGGGAGCCTAGCCTGTTTGCATGCTCACCTTTCTGACTTGGATGGAGGCGGGAGGACCTTGGACTTCCCACAGGGCAGGAAATCCTGACACTTCCTAGGAGTAGAGAGGGAGGGGGAGGAAGAGTTGTGGAAGTGGGAGGGAAATTGGAGGAGCAGATGAGGTGGAAATTTTTAATAAATAAAAATAAAAAATAATATTGTAACTATAAAAAACAAAAAAACAATAATTAAATAAAAATAGATTTACCAAAAAGAGTTAGGGAATGCTACCATTTTGTAGTGTAGGAAGGACAACCAGTTATCCACTGTCAAATAAATGAAATAATACAAAGTGTTTCTACCTGATGAGCTTTGATTTCTAAAATCAACTTTGATTAATTTCTTTTCTCTTATGAGTGTAATTGTTTTGCTTGAGTGTATTATTTTTGTACCTCATGTGGGCCTTGTGCCCATGGGATTGAGTTGTGGGTGTTAGATATCTGTAACAGAATGACAGAAAATATTATGCCATAATATTTGTTCTGGGTTGTGAAAGAAAGACATCTATATAAACAATAAAAGCTATAAACAAGGAAAACAGCTTTCCAATAGAGACTTATACTTAGAAGCAGAATTAAGTCTTCATGTAAAAGGTGACATCCTTCCTTTGTAAGAAAACAACTTTAGTCCAAACTGTTGTGCCTGAAGTCTGGAACCCTCCAAACCACCAGGATACCAGATCCAATGCAAAAGCAAAGAGTCTTTTTTAAAATTACAAGTTAACTTGCATTCTCTATCCATCCCACAGGGCTCATAGAGAAGGATTCTTCCCTGTTTTAGAGCTTTATTGTCCTTTAAGAACAACATACATCTTGAATAGATTTCTATTCATTCAACCAGAATTAATTGTAAATATAGATGGTAACATGTCTTTTTGGTAAGAAAACTTTAGTCTATACTCTCGCGCCCAGAGTTTGGAACTCTCCATAGCAGCAGGAAACCAAAACCAATGGAAAAGCAAAGAGTATTTTGAATTACAAGTTATCTTTGGTTCTCTATCCATCCAAGAGAGCTGGAAGAGTACAGGAGACTTGCTAGATACTGGTGGTGGGGCATTCATTCCGGGTAGACCCAGGGATGCATCTGAGGGTCTGGAGGTTGCATAGTAACAGTCTCAGGATTGGGCTGGAGGAATCTGTCATGAGATAATTGGTCACTTTCAGCTGTGGAAAGTTTGCTTTAACTCAGTGCCATCCCTGAGGCAGTTACTGCTGCTGCTGCATTTGAACATATCTGGAAAGAACATTCAGAGCCCAGCAGCCAACTTCTGTGACTTATGATTGGTTCCTTACCATATGACGCATGTCTGGTACTTTCTTCACAGTATTAGGGAAAAACAAGAAAAGTTCAGGCCCTCAGGATAGAGGCTACTTGACAGTTTCTCCCCAGTGATTAGGGTAAGGCCAGAGACTGAGCACATTCTGCTGAGTCGGGGCCTTACATCTTGCTGTGTCTTCTCCATAGGTAGTCATGGAGCCAAAGTGGGGGACTTGGTGGGGGTATGGACCTTTCAATAAATTCATATTTCCTTCAATGTCAACAAAAATAGGTCCTTTGGGCATTTTGAGAGTTTACCAGCCCGCCTATATTTGTTAAGTTTCATGAACTATGAATCACAGTGTTAATCACTTAGAGGTTTTGTGTTTTGAACCAGGAGTAAAAGTTACAGAACTGTTCATTAATTTTTACTTTTTAACTTCATTTTCTCATCGTAACCATCACCTACTGTATGAACTTTTAAGTCAGTTGAAATATCATGTGAGATGAAACATAAATTTGCATGTGAACATCAGATTTTCCAAGGTATAGTTTTGAGAAAATAAAAAGAATATTTTATAAGTCGATACCTTGTCAATCTTTCAAAATAAGTTGACATCTTATTTGTATATTTGTTTGACAAAACATAGTTACCTGTTTCATAGAGTCTTTAAACAAGTACCCCAACCTCCTGATGCTCTTATGTTTAGATAAATTTTTGAATACAGTTCTATGAATATGCTTTTCTCAAGAGAGCTTGTGCTTTGTAGATTCACATGGTCCTGTATACATTTCTGTGTAATTTGTCAAACATTTATATTTCTATTGTCAATAAAGAGGAGAAAAAAAGAAAGTAAACATGATGATGACTACAAGCAGAGCCCGTTCAATTGTTTCCCAGCTACCTTGACCCAAAATAATAGCAAAGCCAGTTTATTATTACAACACTTGTTGTCCAGTAGCCTAAGCATATTTCTAGCCATCTCTTATACCACAAATTAACACAATTCTATTATTTTATATGTTACCACGAGGCTCACAGTTTATCAGCAAAGTTACTGTACATCAGTCTCCTGCATGGATAAATGGACTCCCACTGACTCTACCTTTTCATTCATCATTCAGTTTAGTTTTCCTGCCTTGCCTTAATCTGTCCTATCAGAGGCCATTGTGCTTCTATATTCATTAACCAAGAACATTGAAACACATACAGAAGTACTTCACACAAGGTGGAAAATGTAAAACATAATGTGTTCAGTGTAGATCAAAAGTTTTAAAGGTTCATTAAAATGATAATTTTAATAGGTAGTTAATGGAGTAGAAAGATCTAATTCAGGCTTCCTTATAAAGAAGGAAGGAATACTAGTCCATGTCATCTTTTCTGGCCAATTCTTCTACAAACTATGTGTGCTAACACTCATATGAATAGAATTATGCTGTACTTACTTTATTTACACAATGGAGAAAAAAGTATGTTAAAAGGCAAATATGTAGTTCAAAGTTGTCAGTGATATTCACTCAGATGATCTTGTGGTACTATATTTATTCTTTATCATTAATTATGTGGTATATTCCCATAAATCTCTGTATGAGAATTACAGAAAGCTTTATTCCAAAATAATGATTCTGGTAAAAGAAGGCTTGTTTTCTATAAGAACAAAAAAGCTCATAACCACTCAGGAATAGATCTTGAATAGGCAGATTACTATTCATTCAATGAGAAGTAATTCTCATTCATATGAATGGTGACATGAGTTCTTTGGTAAGAAATCAACTTTAGTCTTTATTCATGTGACCAGAACTGGGACCACCCAAAACCACCAAGAGACCAGATCCAATGGATAAGCAAAGGTCTATTGAATTACGAGTTAACTTGGATTCTCTATCCTTCCAAAACTGTGTGTGAACTATGAGGGACACGC
Source organism: Arvicola amphibius (assembly GCF_903992535.2). Taxonomy (NCBI): domain Eukaryota; kingdom Metazoa; phylum Chordata; class Mammalia; order Rodentia; family Cricetidae; genus Arvicola; species Arvicola amphibius. The sequence goes on from NC_052058.2 coordinate 131,869,483, forward strand.
AAGCTGCAGTGGGGTGAGGCATTCATTAGGGGTACAGCCAAGGGGTGCATCTGGTGGTTTGGATGTTACATAAGAACAGTCTCAGGATTGGCTGTCCTGAGTTAATTGGCCAGTTGCAGCTGCAGAATGGTCACTATAGCTGGAGGCCAATCCTAGGGCTCTTACTTCTGTCTCTGGATTCCAGCATTATCAGTAAATTAAGTCCAGAGCTTGCCAGCTAACTTCCGTGACTTCTGATTGGTTCCTTACAATATGGACAATATCTGGCAGTTTCACCCTAGTTATTAAGGAAACCAGACAAAATCTGTCCCTCAGGATAGAGGCTATCTGGCAGTTTCTCCCAAGCAATTAGGGCAAAGTCAGGCAGAGTCAGGACGGCAGTATGGTGGCTATCTGAGCAGTTTCTCCCTGGTAATTAGGGCAAGGTTTAGGGCTCAGAACATTGTGTTGAGTCATGGGCCTACATTTTGCTGTGTCTTTTCTGTAGGTCTTCACAGCTGCCAAACCAGGGGACTGTATGAGGGTCTGGGTCTTTCAACACTTTCATTTTTACTTCACTGCCAACAGAACTTGGTCCTCTGGCCATTTGGAAAGTTTTTCCCACTCTGTTTTTTAAGTTTCTTGAGCTAATAATCACAGTGTCAATAGTTTTGAATTATTTCTGCTTTGATACTGGATTAGCACTTACAGACTTCTTTATTAGTTTGTATTTTCTTAACTTCATTTCTCTTCATCAAAATCATCATCCTCATCATAATCATCATAACAATATGTAATTCTTCTATTGCCCCATTCCCTAAATCAGTCACTCTTTAGAAAAGGTGATGCTCATTCTCATCCTTGTCTATTTAAGATAAAAAACACTCCTGTTTTCAAATCCAAAGATAAGAAATAGTTTGAAGTCTAAGGGAAACTTGCCCTTGAACATCTAGTCTACCATGAGGTGAAGATACCAACTTCCAAAGAAAATAATCTTGAAGGAGCTAAGAATTGGCTGCTCTTCAGAACAGAAACATGGGCCAACTTGACACAAGGGCTTCTGTGTATTTTTATATTCATGTATTGATACCCAAAAAAGTGGCAATAGACATGACATCACCATCACCAAAGATACCAGGATCCTGATAATCAGATATTCTGTGTGCATCACCAGACTTAACAAGGTTCAGTCAGCAAATCTTACAAATCACTTAGTATATGCAAAATAATTAAATACTTAAATAGCAATGTGAAAACATTTATTTTTGAGTACGGATGATTACCACGTTTATCCATTTTATATTCTTTTAACTTTTTGAATACATATTTGTTCTTTTGTTTATGTTGGGGGTGCCATACATACCATACATACATATGTTCTTCCTGACATGTTTGGAAATGAGAAAAAAGATGTGAGTTTCACAGTTCTCTGTTTCTACCATTTGAGTCCTGGTAATTGCATTCACTCTAGTAGAACAGAAGTGCTTAAAGCCCAGTCACTGTGCTTCTTAATTTGTCTTAACAGACCCATTTCAATATTTTATATTACTTCTTGTCCTTCAAAGTGGGCACATGCATACATGAGTGTGTGATTTTGTATATGAGTGATTGTGAATATTCCCACAAATATTCTATTTGTGGTTTACGTTTGTTGCTAATTCTCTTATAGGTTTTCTTTTTAAATTTACATTAACTGAAAGAATGAACATTTCTGATCTATGGGGGAAGGAAAATCATATTTTCACAGGGTGCTCTAGTGCAAATTCTAGGCAAGCATGCCCTGGGTATCAGTAGACTCACACTGACCAACAATTTACACCGGAAGATTAAAGTTTCTTAACAGAATTTTTGGTGATGCTACATGTTGGTAGTAATCACTACACAAAAGTCCAATGTAAAGAAAAGAAAGCCTGCTATATATATATATATATATATATATATATATATATATATATATATGCCTTGCAAGACAAAAAAATTAGTATATTGTAAAGTCTGTGGTTCTTCCTAAAGTTGTTTACCTATGATCCTAATAACTAATATATTGCACATATGTGGGTCCTGAATCAGAACCAAGATCATGAACCCAGTTTGGTTGATCTTAAAAACAGACCCTTTTCAATTTCATTATGTCATTCATGTAGAGCACAGGAGAGATGTGGTGATGTTAACTCTATTTAAAGAATCTTTTTCTGATTTTCATAATTAATTAGGTTATGTTAATTGACTGAGGACAAGTTCCTGAAGCTGGATTGATTTGAGACAGACTATAACCAATCATTAATTCAAGAAACAATGTAGAAATTTGTGGGTTTGTTCTTAAAGGAACAAACATACCTTTCATAAACTGCTAGATGCCCACAGCAAGTAAATACCAGAATTCTGTTGGCCTTCCCTGTCACCTGGGTACTTTGTCCCTTTAAGAGACAAGCTCATTCTACCCTCAATACCCCCCCTTCATGCCAAGACAAAGTATTCGGCCTCCTCACATCTCCTTCCTCCCTCCCTCCTACTTCCCTCCCTCCCTCCGTCCATCCTTCCCTGTCTTTGTCTCTGTCTCTGTCTCTTTCTGTCTGTCTGTGTGTCCCACTCTCTGTCTCTCTCTGTCTCTCTCTCCCCCCCACTGACTACCTGAGTGTCCATATTCTCTTCTGCCTAACCGTTCCTGCTTTCTCCTTCTCTCTCTCTCTCTCTCTCTCTCTCTCTCTCTCTCTCTCTCTCTCTCTCTCTCTCTCTCTCTCGCTCTTGCTCTCGCTCTCTGTCTGTCTCTTTCTCTCTCTCTCTGTCTCTTTCTCTCTCTCTGTCTCTCTCTTTCCCTCTTACTACCATAATTCCCTTACTTTAATATCTTCCTAATACTCACTAAATAAACTCTGTACCCATGCTCCCTCCACAAGATGTATCTGCTTGTCTCCCATTCACTGTGTTCTCCCACCCACCAGGGTACCTGCAAAGATCATGACACTGGTACCATTTTTATTATTCCTGTGAATCAGATTAAATCTCACATGTTAAGTTAAAAAACCAGTACAGTAATTCTTGGACAGAGATCTACAGGCAGATTCTATACTGTGGTCATAACTTAAAATATATACCTGATAAACAGCCCTCACCTCTCAGAGATCCTGGGGAATATGGCATTTAAATGTTTAATTGTTAAAAGTCTTTTCATAATAGAGAGAGAGGTTGGCTCCTAGCAGCAGCACCCCACTGCCTCCCAAGAATACAGTAGACAGATGGGCACAGAACAACATCCACAATTCACTTCATCAAGTCAAAGTGCTAACCACTATGTAGAACTGCCTTTTATCTAAACTCCTGAATATCTCCAGACAGTGGATCAAATTGACTAGAATCAACAGCCTAGCTGCTCATGGTAAGTAGGCTTGTCTTCCTACAGATTTCCTAGTCCATAGAGTCTTCTAAAGCCTGGCAGGCCCTGCGCCAACCAAAGACATAAACAACACTGAGGCTTCTGCCCATGATAAACATGGAGGAACCTGATGCATGGCTCTAGGTAGTCAATTGAGTAAGGTCTCTGTCTTTTTAAATTCAATAATTAAGTAAAATTGTATTCTTATCAAAGATCTCTGATGCAATTTGATGGATGAGACACTCTGCCAGTTTAAAAGGACAACCTCAACTAAAAAATTTCAGTATAGTTTCTTACTATATTCTAAATAAAAAATGCCATAAGATATACAAATACAGGTTATTAAAGTGTGTACCTGCAATATTATACAGGTCTGAGGGCAAATACAAGTTATCAAATTTCTCTCTCATGATGCCTTTTATAGTCTTATCAAGATTTTAATTCTCTTTGGTCGTTATCTAAAGATACTTTTCATTGAGCAACAACATTGTCACAGTCGTTCTATCATAAATATGCTACTCTTCATACAAACTCAGAGAATTCTTGTGAGTTCCATGGAATCTAATTGAAGCATTCACCTTAAACAGGTCAGATACACAGGTCTTTCACCTGATACATGTCAGATGCATCCTTCTCTCAATTTCGTGGTCCTGACAGCCTCCTTTTCCTCGATTACCAGGATCTAAAGAAAGTATTTCTCTTCCTAAACTTAACCTTGCCCTCTGCTGTGCCAACACCCTGCCTGGTCAAAAAGACACTGAACAGATCCACATCACAAATCCTGGACAGGAGCAAGGCAACCAGGTACTTTAGGGTGTGACCAACACCCAGCTTTCTCAGGTCTCCTAAGACACCAATGACCACAAACAAGCAGGAAGTAGTCGAGAAATCGACAGCTCCATCCCCTTAACCTGTTGAGCCTACCTCCTTGTCTTTTTATTTAAAAGGAAAGATGGAAATGTTATAATTCTTCTGACCTTTCCTGTGACCTGGGTACCCTGTCCCTTTAAGAGACAAATTCTACCCATGCCATATCTCCCCCTGATGACCAATACAAGCTAAAATTGCCTCTTACTGCTCTCTCTCTCCCTCCCTCCCTCTCTCTCTCTCTCTCTCTCTCTCTCTCTCTCTCTCTCTCTCTCTCTCCTCTTCTCTTCATTATTCCCTTAATCGAATATGATTTTCAATACCCACTAAATAAACTGTTCACCAAGCTCTATCTGCATGGCATATCTTTTTGCCTCCCCCGTGCTGTGGCCTCCCACCCAGCAGGGGACCTTCCACAGTCATACCACTGGTAACTCTTTCATTGGGACTGTGCCTCAGATAAATCTCACATGTTAATTTAAAATCCAGTACAGTCAATCTTGGACAAGGCTCTCCAGACAGATTCTAAACTGTAGTCATAACTTTTAATGTATACCCAAGAAACAGTCCTCAAGCTCTTTGAGATCTGGGGAATATGGCATTTAAGTGTTTAATTATTAAGAGTCATTTCATAACAGAGAAAGAGGTTGACTCCTAGCAACAGGAGCCCCATTTCCTCCAAAGAAGACAGAAGACAGATGGGCACAGGAAAAACATCAATCCAAAATTCCCTTCAACAAGTAAAATTGCCTTTCTTCTAAACTCCTGAAGATCTCCAGACAATAGAACAAATTAATTAGAATCAACAGCCTAGCTGCTCACCCAAGACAGGCTTGTCTTCCTACATATTTGCTAATCTACAGGGTCTTCCAAATCATGGCAGACCCTGCACCAACAGAAGAAAAATACAACCCTGAAGCTCCTGCCCTTAAATACCATGGAGGTACCTGAGGCATGGCTCTAGGTAGTCAACTGAGTAAGTTGTTTGTCATTTTTAATTCAATAATCAAGTAAAATTGTATCTTTCTCAAAGTAGTCAAGAACTCGATAGCCCCATCCCCTTAACCTGTTGAGCCTACCTCCTTGTCTTTTTATTTAAACAGAAAGATGGAAATGTTATAATTCTTCTGACCTTTGCTGTGACCTGCATACCCTCTCTTTTTAAGAGACAAATTCTACCCACCCTATATCTCCCCCTGCTCACCAAGCAAGCTAATTCTACCTTCCTTCTCTTCCCCCCTCTGTCTTTCTCTCTCTTTCTATTTTTCTCTCTCCCTCCATAATCCCTTACTCTTTTATTCCTCACAATACTCACTAAATACACCCTATACCAAAGCTCTCTCTGCATGTCATATCTGTCTAAATCTCACCCACTGTGGCCTCGCACCCATCAAGGGACATGCTAGCGCCATGCTGCTATAAATTTTTCAGTAAGTCTAAATGTAGATAGAATATAGAAGGTTCTCCAGCTGCTGGAGTTAATTTCCTCAAGGAAAAATTTCCTATCATTCCACTTACCTTATTTCTAAATTTTTTCTTTGCTAAACAGAAGAATGAGTGTTTTGACTTTGTTTCAAATTACAAATTTGTTTCAATTACATTTTCACCAACACTCTGTTTTTCATAGCTTTGTTTACTTGGTTATCCTGAAACTTGCTCTACATACCAGGAAATCTTTAAACCAAAGATCCGTTAAGATCTGCCTTCTAAGTGCTAGGCCTAAAGGTGTGCTCATCCACACTTGGTTCTAAGCTTTTCCTTTGTTCTTTTTTCCAAGTTGGAAACTCATCTGTGTGGGATCTTGCTTCTGAGTTCACCACTCCTAAAATTCCATTTCTTAATCTAAAAATCTCCTTGAACACTCTCCAGAGGGGCTACATGGCTTCTCCTTGACTCTGTCTTCTTTCCCCCAGGATTCAGTTTAGTTTTCTCCACCTACCTAAGTTCTGCCTTGCTACAGGTTTAAAGAAGTTTCTTTTTATCAATAGTAATCTCAGCATGCAGAGGGAAATCTCACATCTTTGGATAGTATTCTGGCATGAAACCTCAAAGTCCATACCCACAGTGATATACACATCCTCTGTCAAGGTCATTGACACTCCAACAAGGACACATCTTGTATTAGTTCCACTGTTTATAAGATTATGGGGGCCAATTACATTCAAAATACCACATCTAAGAAATGTGATCAGTGATAATTATACCTCTGGGCTCTCAACAAAGATTCTTCTTTTTACATTATACAGAGGCTATTGCAGTTTTCCTTTGTTGTTCAAAATGAAAAGAACAAGTGCCCAACTCCAGTCAGTACACTGACAATGTAATGGTTATTCCAAAGGCTCAGAGGACTTTGTGGAAGTGGGGGCAGAAAACTTTAAAAAAAGAGATAAATTTAAAACTTTAAATGACAACTATAAAATAACAGCATGTTAAACATTCACTTAATATGTATGTTTATTTAATTAAATTAAATACATGCATTCATACACACACACACATATATATAATGAAAATAAAGAAGAATCTTAATAAAATAAGGATTCCAATGAAAAAAGGTATAGATATTAAAGAAAGGAATAGGATGTAAATGACTAAGATGTATTATATACATGCATAAAACCATCAAAGAATTAAAATGAAATAAAGACTAATGAAATACATCAGCAGTTAAGAGTATTGATGTTTGCCACCTTTGAGGAATGGGATGGTTGGGATAAAGGAAGGGTGGATATGGGAGCAGGGAAGTATATATCTTAATTAAGGGAGCCATTTGAGGGTTGGCAAGAGACTTGACTCTAGAGGGATTCCCAGGTGTCCAGGGAGATGTCCCCAGCTAGTTCCTTGGACAGCTGAGGAGAGGGAGCCTGAAATGGCCCGGTCCTATAGCCATACTGATGAATATCTTGCATATCACCATAGAACCTTCATCTGGCAATGGATGGAGATAGAGACAGAGACCCACATTGGAGCACCGGACTGAGCTCCCATGGTCCAAATGAGGAGCAGAAGGAGGGAGAACATGAGCAAGTAAGTCAGGACTGCGAGGGGTGCACCCACCCACTGAGACTGTGGGGCTGATCTAATGGGAGCTCACCAAGGCCAGCTAGACTGGGACTGAAAAAGCATGGGATAAAACTGGACTCTGAACATGGCACACAATGAGGGCTGCTGAGAAGCCAAGGACAATGGCACTGGGTTTTGATCTTACTGCATGTACTGGCTTTGTGGAAGCCTCGCCTGTTTGGATGCTCACCCTCCTGGACCCGGATGGAGGCGGGAGGACCTTGAACTTCCCACAGAGCAAGAAACCCTGACTGCTCTTGGGACTGGAAAGGGAGGGGAATGAGAGTGGGTGGAGGGGGAGGGAAATGGGGGGAAGGAGACGGAAATTTTTTAAGAATAAAAAATAAATTAATTAATTAAAAAAGAGTATTGATGTTCAACCTTGGCAATTAGAGTTTGATCCCTGAAATATACATATAAAGGTGGATGTAAAAAACTAACTGCACAAAATCTCCTCTGAGCTTCACATATATTCAAAGTACGAATACACACACACACACATGTACAAACACTATAAAGGTTAATATTCCATGTATTGTGATAGATTGATACCCAGTTTTCGGGGAAACAGTCATACTGACTTATAAAGTGACTGTACAAGTTTTTCCTCCCACCGGCAATGGAGGAGTGTTTGCTTTGCTCCACATCCTCTCCAGTATGAGCTGTCACTGTGTTTTTGATCTTAGCCATTCTGACAGGTATAAGGTAGAATCTCAAATTTATTTTAATTATCATTTCCATTATTGCTAAGGATGTTGAACATCTCCATAAGTGTTTCTCAGATAGTCAAGATTCTTCTGTTGAGAATTCTCTGATGAGAACTGTAACCCATTTTAATTGGATTATTTTGTTTGTTGATATCTAGGTTCTTGAGTTCTTTATAAATTTTGGAAATCAGATATCTGTCAGATGTACAGTTGGTAACAATTTGTCCCTATTATTTATGCTGGTAATTTGTCCTACTGATGGTGTCCTTTGCCTTAAAGAAACTGTTCAATTTTATGAGGTCTCATTTATTAATTATCTATCTTAGGGCCTAGTCTATTGGTGTTCTCTCCAGGAAATTGTATCCGGTGCAAATATGTTTGATAGTATCTTCCACTTTTTCTTCTATCAGTGTATATGGATTTATGTTGAGCCCTTTGATCCACATAAACTTGAGTTTTGAGCAGAGGGATACATATGGATCTATTAGCATTCTTCTATATGATTACATCCAGTTAGACCAGCACCATTTATTTAAGATGCTTTCTTTATTCCATTGTATAATTTTTGCTTCTTTGCCAAACATCAGGCTCCATAGGTTGTAGGTTTACATCTCAATCTTTGATTTTATATCAGTGATTCACCTATCTGTTTTATACCAATCATTTTCTTACTTTAGCTCTCTAGAAGAGCTGGAAATCAGTGATGGTGATACCTCTGGAAGTTCTTGTACTTTGCAGGGTTCTTTTAACTATCCTGGATTTTTTTTGTATGTAGTTGAGTATTGTTATTTCAAGTTCTGTTAAGAATCATATTGAGATTTTAATTTTCACAAAGTAGGCATACTGCACTGTAGTTTCCCTAGCTATCTAGTGTTAGTTATCAATATTTGCAAGTATATTGAGATTGCAAGGTTACAGAAGTATTTTTCAACATACTTAGCACATAGATCATGTAGGGCTTGAGCACACTGGGTGGCTGTGTATGTTGCCTGAGTGCTTGATGCCTTATGTGCAGCCATAGAATCAAGAAGTGTCTGATCCAGGTGTTTGATCCAGGTGCCTCTGATCCAGGTGCCTCTGATCCAGGTGCCTCTGATCCAGGTGTCTGATCCAGGATGCCTCTGAGGGTCTTAAGTTGCATAGTAACAGTTTAAGGATTGGGCTGGAGGAATCTGTCATGAGATAATTGGTCACTTTCAGCTGTAGAAAGGTTGCTATAACTCAGTGCCATCCCAGAGGCAGTTGCTGCTGCTGCTGCATTTGACCATATCTGCAAAGAACATTCAGAGCCTGGCAGCCAACTTCTGTGACTTCTGATTGGTTCCTTACCATACGATGGATGTCTGAGAGTTTCTTCACAGTATTAGGGAAAAACAAGAAAAGTTCAGGCACTCAGGATAGAGGCTACTTGACAGTTTCTCCCCAGTGATTAGGCTAAGTCCAGAGACTGAAAACATTCTGCTGAGTCGGGGCCTTACATCTTGCTGTGTCTTCTCCATAGGCAGTCATGGCTGCTAAAGTGGGGGGCTTGGTGGGGGTATGGACCTTTCAATACATTCATATTTGCTTCAGTGTCACCAAAACCAGGTCCTTTGGGCATTTTGAGAGTTTGCCAGCCCACCTATATTTCTTAAGTTTCATGAACTATGAATCACAGTGTTAATCACTTAGAGGTTTTGTGTTTTGAACCAGGAGTAAAACTTACAGAATTGTTTATTAATTTTTACTCTTTTAACTTCATTTTCTCATCATAACCATCACCAACTGTATGAACTTTTAAGTCAGTTGAAATATCATGTGAGATAAAACATAAATTTGCATGTGAACATCAGATTTTCCAAGGTACAGATGTGAGAAAATAAAAAGAATATTTTATAAGTCAATGCCTTGTCAATCTTTCAAAATAAGTTGATATCTCATTTGTCTATTTGTCTGACAAAACATAGTTACCCGTTTCATAGAGTCTTTAAACAAGTACCCCAACCTCCTGATGCTCTTATGTTTAGATAAATTTATAAATACAGTTCTATGAATATGCTTTTCTCAAGACAGTTAGTGTTTTGTAGATTCACATGGCCCTGTATAAATTTCTGTGTATTTTGTCAAACATTAATATTTCTATTGTTAATAAAGAGGAGAAAAAAGAAAGCAAAGATGATGATGACTACAAGCAGAGCCTGTCGATTGTTTCCTGGCTACCTTGACCCAAAATAATAAAAATAGTTTATTATTACAACACTTGTTGTCCAATAGCCTAAGCATATTTCTAGCCGTCTCTTATACCACAAATAAGCCCAATTCTATTATTTTATATGTTACCACGAGGCTCATAGTTTATCAGCAAGGTTCCTGTACATCAGTCTCCTGCATGGATAAATGGACTCCCATGGACTCTACCTTTTTTCTCCCATCATTCAGTTTAGTTTTCCTGCCTAGCTTTAATCTCTCCTATCAGAGGTCATTGTGTCTTCTATATTCATTAACCAATAAAAGTAAAACACATACAGAAGTACTTAACACAAGGTGGAAAATGTAAAACATAATGTGTTCAGTGTAGATCAGGAGTTTTAAAGGTTCATTAAAATGATAATTTTAATAGGTAATTAATGGAGTAGAAAGATCCAATTCAGGCTTCCTTATAAAGAACGAAGGAATACTTGCCCATGTCAGGTTTTCTGGACATTTCTTCTACAAACAATGAGGGCTAACACTCACATGAATAATATTATGCTGTACTTATTTTATTTACAAAATGGAGGAAAAAGTATGTTAAAAAGGCAAATACATAGTTCAAAGTTGTCAGTGATATTCACTCAGATGATCTTGTGGTACTATATTTATTCTTTATCATTAATTATGTTGTATATTCCCATAAATATCTGTAACAGAATTACAGAAACTTTTATTCCAAAATATTGATTCTGGTAAAAAGAAGGCTTGATTTCTATAAAAACAAGAGAAGTTCATAACCACTGAGGAATAGATCTTGAATAGACAGACTACCGTTCATTCAATGAGAAGCAATTCTTCATATGAATGGTGACATGAATTTTTTGGTAAGAAATCAACTTAAGTCTTTATTCATGTGCCCAGAACTGGGACCACCCAAAACCACCAAGAGACCAGATCCAATGGATAAGCAAAGGTCTTTTGAATTACGAGTTAACTTGGATTCTCTATCCTTCCAAAACTGTGTGTGAACTATGAGGGACCCACAAACTGCGATGGGGTGGGGCATTTATTAGGGGTGCAGCTAAGGGGTGCATCTGGTGGACTGGAAGTTACATAGGAACAGTCCCAGGATTGGCTGTCCTGAGTTAATTGGTCAGTTGCAGCTGCAGAATGGTCACTATACCTGGAGGCCAATCCTGGGGCTCTTACTTCTGTCCCTCATTCACCATTATCAGTAAATTAAGTCCAGAGCTTGCCAGCTAACTTCTGTGACTTCTGATTGGTTCCTTACCATATGGTCAATATCTGGCAGTTTCTCCCTAGTTATTAAGAAAACCAGACAAGATCTGTCCCTCAGGATAGAGGCTATCTGGCAGTTTCTCCCAAGCAATTAGGGCAAAGTCAGGCAATGGCAGGTCCTTAGGATGGTGGATATCTGAGCAGTTTCTCCCTGGTAAGTAGGGCAAGGTTTGAAGCTCAGAAAATTCTGATGTGTCAGGGGCCTACATCTTGCAGTATATTTTCTATAAGTCTTCATGGCTGCCAATCCAGGAGACTGTATGAAAGTCTAGGTCTTTCAACACTTTCATTTTTACTTCACTGCCAACAAAACTTGGTCCTTTGGCCATTTGGAAAGTTTTTCCCACTTTGGTTTTTACGTTTCTTGAGCTATTAATCACAGTGTTAATAGTTTTGATTTTTTCTGGTTTGATCCTGGATTAGCACTTACAGACTTCTTTATTAGTTTGTATTTTCTTAACTTCATTTCTCTTCATCATAATCATCATCCTCATCATAACAATATGTAATTCTTCTTTTGCCCCATCTCCTAAATAATTCATTCTTTAGAACACGTCATGCTCATTCTCATCCTTGTCCCTTTAAGATGATAAACATTCCTGTCTTCAAATCCAAAGCTAAGAAAAAGTTTGCTGTCTAAGGGGACCATGCCTTTGAACATGTAGACTACCATGAGGTGAAGGAACCAACTTCCAAAGTAAAAAATCATGAAGGAGCTAAGAATTGGTTGCTCTTCAGAACAGAAACACGGGTCAACATGACACAAGGGCTTTTGTGTAATTTTATATCCATGTATTGATACTGAAAAAAGTGGCAAGAGACATGACATCACCATCACCATAGATACCAGGATCCTGATAATCAGATATTCTTTGGGCATCACCATACTTAACAAGATTCAGTCAGCAAATCTTACAAATCACTTAGTATATGCAAAATATTTAAATACTTAAATAGCAATGTGAAAACATTTATTTTTGAGTACGAATGATTACTATGTCTACCCATTTTTATATACTTTTAAATTTTTGAATACATATTTTTTCATTTGTTCATTATTTATGTTGGGGGTGCCATACATACCATACATACATATGTTCTTCCTGGCATCTACAGAAATGAGAAAAAAGACTTGAGTTTCACAGTTCCATGTTTCTGCCTTTTGAGTCCTTGAAATTGCATTCAGTCCAGTAGAAGAGAAGTGCTTAAAGCCCAGTGCCTCTGCTTCTTAAACTGTCTTAATAGACCAATTTGAGATATTTTATATTACTTTTTATCCTTCACAGTGGGCACATGCATACATGAGTATTTGAGTCTCTATATGTGTGATTGTGAATATTCCCACAAATATTCTATTTGTGGTTTACCTTTGTTGCTATTTCTTGTATAGGTTTTCTTTGTAAATTTGCATTAACTGAAAGAATGAATATTTCTGATCTATGGGGGAATTAAAATCAGATTTTCACAGGGTGCTCTAGTGCACATTATAGGCAAGCATGCCCTGGGTATCAGTAGACTCACACTGACCAACAATTTACTCGGGAACATTAAAGCTTCATAACAGAGTTTTTTGGTGATGCTACATGTTGGTAGTAATCACTACATAAAAGTTAAATGAAAAGAAAAGGAAGCCTGCTATATACCTTGCAAGACAAAAAATTAGTATATTGTAAAGTCTGTGGTTCTTCCTAAAGTTGTTTACCTATGTTCCTAATAACTAATATATTGCACATAGGTGGGTCCTGAATCAGAACCAAGATCATGAACCCAGTTTGGTTGATCTTAAAAATGAACCCTTGTCAATTATGTCATTCATGTAGAGCACAGGAGAGATGTGGTGATGTTGACTCTATTGAATTAATCTTTTTCTGATTTTCATTATTAAATAGGATATGCAAAATGACTGAGGACAAGTTCCTGAGGCTGGATTGATCGGACACAGACTATAACCAACCACTAAGTCAAGAAACAATGTGGAAATTTTTGGGTTTGTTCTTAAAGGAACAGACATACATTTTGTAAACTGCTAGATGCCCTCAGCAAATAAATGTCAGAATTCTGTTAATCAATATCAGGAAAGTACTTCCTGAGCCCAGCAGCTAACTTCTGTGACTTCTGATTGGTTCCTTACCATATGGCAGATGTCTTGTAGTTTCTTCCCAGTGTTAAGAAAAACAAGTAAAAGTCAGGCCCTCAGGATAGAGGCTATGTGACAGTTCCTCCCAGGTAAAGTCAGAGACTCACCACATTCTCCTGAGTCAGGGTCTTACACCTTGCTTTGCCTTTTCAGTAGGCAATCATGGCTGCCAAAGCGGGGGACTTTTTGAGGGTGTGGGCCTTTTGATACTTCAATATTTGCTTCAATGTCAACAACATTGAATAAATGGGACCTCCTGAAACTGAGAAGCTTCTGTAAAGCAAAGGGCACTGTCATTAACACAAAAAGGCTACCTATTGACTAGGAGAAGATCTTCACCAACCCCATAACAGTCAAAGGTCTGATCTCTAAAATACATAAAGAACTCAAGAAACTAGACTTTAAAATGCTAATTAACCTAATTAAAAAATGGAGCACTGAACTGAACAGAAAATTCTCAACAGAAGAAGTTCAAATGGCCAAAAGGCACTTAAGGTCATGCTCAACCTCCTTAGAGATCAGGGAAATGCAAATCCAAACCACTTTGAGATACCACCTTACACCTGTCAGAATGGCTAAAATAAAAAACACCAATGATAGCCTTTGCTGGAGAGGATGTGGAGTAAGGGGTACACTCATCCATTGCTGGTGGGAATGCAAACTTGTGCAACCACATTGGAAATCAGTGTGGTGGTTTCCCAGGAAATTCGGAATCAACATGTTATTTAAATATTTAATGGAAACAACAAAGTCACTTGTTGCAGAGTCTTTATACAAGTACCACAAACTCCTGATGCTCTCATGTTGATATGTATTTTGAAATAGAGTTATAGAAATATACTTTTCTTAAGACAATTCATGCTTTATAGTTTCATATGTTCCCATATAAATTTCTGTGTTAATTTGTCCATCATTTTTAATGCTTTTGCCAAGAGCAATACTTTCTTCAAACCTAGAGTCTGTAACCCCAAAATCCAACCAAGAGACCAGATCCAATGAAAAAGCAAAGAGTCTTTTGAATTACAAGTTAACTTGGGTTCTCTTTCTATCCAAAAAAGTGGGTGCAGTAGAACAGACTCTCTAGCCACAGTGGGGTGAGGCATTCATTAGAGGTAGAGCGAGGGGTTGCATCTGGGGGTCTGAAAGTGCATAGTAACAGTCTCAAGAATGGGCTGCGAGAATCTGTCATGAGATAATTGGTCAGATACAGCTGTAGAACATTTACTGTAATTGGAGACAATGCCTGGGACAGTTAAGGCTGTTGCTACAGTTTACCATTATTAGGAAAGTACATCTAGAGCCACCAGCTAACTTCTCTGCCTTCGGATTGGTTCCTTTCCATATGGCGGATGTATGGCATTTTCTTCCCAGTATTAGGAAAAAACAACAAGAAAAGTTCAGGCCCTCAGGATAGAGGCTATGTGACAGTTTCTCTCCAGTGATTCAGGTAAGGTCAGAAACTCACCACATCCTGCTGAGTCATGCCTTACATCTTGCTGTATCTTCTCTGTAGGCAGTCATGGCTGTCAAAGTGGGGGCTTTGGTGAGGGTTTGGGCCTTTCAATGCTTTCATATTTGCTTCAATGTCAACAGAACTAGGTCCCTTGGGCATTTTGAGATTTTCCCCTATATTTCATAATTTTATTGAGCTATTAAATACAGTCTTGATTGTTTAGATTTTTTTTTCTGGTTTGAACCTGCAGTAGCCCTTTCAGATTTCTTCATTTATTTTATTTTCTTAATTTCATTTTCTTATCATAAAAATCATCATCATCACTGAACTATAGCTGCGAGATGAGAAGTAAATTGTATGTGGAAATTAAATTTTCCAATTACAGTTGTGAAAAAAATCTTTTATAGGTCATTGCCTTGTTAATTTTTTAAAGTAAGTTGTCACGTTATTTGAATATTTGTTTGACGCAACATAGTCAAATGATTCATAAGTCTTTATACAAGTACCAAAACCTTCTGATACTCTCATATTGAAAAAAATTTTAAAATAGAGTTATATAAATTTCCTTTACTCAAAACAGTTTGTGCTTTGTGGATTTATATGGTCCCACATAAATTTTTGTGTTAATTTTTTCAATCATTACTAATGGTATTGCCAAAGTCATTAAAAATTTCAATTCTTCATGTCTAGCATGGAAGATTTATGCACTGACTATATCTATATCTCTATCTCTATATCTATATCTATAGTCATCTACGAAAGGAGGTGGAACATTCACCCCAAAAATTGCACTATGTCAAGGCTCTTCTCTGGACTGTTATTTAGAGTCATCAGGATTTTTACATCATGACTTTAAAAGCAACAAAGAGCGTACTCACTAAAAGTTGGCTTTTAGACATAAAACAAAAAATACTGCATAAAATTAACAATGCCAGAGAAACTAGAGAACAAAGAATACCCTAAGAGAGACATATATGGATCCAATCCTCACGGGAAGTAGAAAAGACAAGATCTCCCGAGTAATAGAGAATGGGACTATGGAGAGTGTAGACAGGGTGAGGGGGAAAAGGAGGAGAGTGGAAAAATACATAGCTCAATAAAAACAGTTTTCCAAAAGTGAAAATGAGAAAACATAATAAGCATGATCTTGAGATTTGGAATGAGCTGACAACTGACTTTTATTCCACTCTTTATTACTCAAAGCAGAATACGTAAGTGTTTATTTAGATATGTGTAATCAAGAAGCTTTATCCTTCCATTCCAGTCCTTCACATATTGAGAAAATACATGCTTCCTTTAAATCTTTTGATTGCGCACAATATTAAGATATAGTGATTGAAAATCAATTAGAAAATTCTGGTAGAGCTTCAGGTCTCTCCAACATTTCAGAATTTCACGGACTATTAACACAGGTTAATCAGTGACTTCTGTGCTCACAGATTGACCTACCATCCAATGAAATGAGGTAGTTTAAGGGATAAACCAGGTGGTATTGGCACACACCACAAACCTTTAATCCCAGTTCTTTTGAGGCAGAGGCAGAGGCAGAAGGATCTCTGTGTTTTCAAGGCCAACCTGGTCTACAAAGTGAGTTACAGGACAACCACATTGGTTCCCCAGAGAAACACTGTCTCAAGAAGCTAAAATATTTTTGGTTGTGAGCCTAGCCTTTAATGGCTGAGCCATGGATCATGCGACCAAACCCGTCTCTCTGAATGTGGCCAACAGCGGGGGCTGACTGAGAAGCAAAGGACAATGGCGCTGGGCTCTGATTCTTCTGCATGGACGGGCTCTGTGGGAGCCTTCTCAGCTTGGTCGATCACCTTCCTGGACCTGGGGGGAGTTGGGAGGACCTTGGTCTTAGCATAGAGTAGGGAACCCTGATGGCTCCTTGGCCTTGAGAGGGAGGGAGGGGAGGTATAGGTGGAGGGGAGGGGAGGGAAGGGGAAGAAAGACGGGAGGGAAGGGGGAGGAGGAGGGGAGGGAAGGGGGAGGAGGAGGGGAGGGAGGGAAGGGGGAGGAGGAGGGGAGGAGATGGAAATTTTTAAATATAAAAAATAAACCATGAAGAAAAAAAGAAGCTAAAATAATGAAAAAAGAAAGATAAACAAAGGAATAAAAGAAAGATAAACAAAGGAAGAAAAGAAAGATGAGTTCTGCAGCAATAGTCTGTTCATTTGTTTCCTGACCCCCCAACCCGTAATAACCACACAGACACTGTATTATAATAACACTGCTTGACCAATAGCTTAAGCATATAGCTAGCCAGCTCTTATATCTCAAATAAACCCAATGCTATTACTTTATCTTTTACCACGAGGTTTATTGTTTATCAGCAAGGTTCCAGGGAATATGTCTCCTGCATTGGCTAATGGCCTCTCACTGACTTCTTTTTCTAAACATTCCATTTACGTTTCCTGCCTTTCGCCACTTGGGCCTATCTGAGGCCATCATGGCTTCTATATTCATTAACCAAGAAAAGCAAAACATATACATAATGACTTCTCATCCCAGGTGGAAAATGAAAAACACAAGGTGTTCAGTGTAGATTACTAGTTTTAAAGGTTCATTTCGATGCGAATTGTAATAAATAATCCCTGGAGTAGAAGGATCCAATTTATGCTTCCTTATAAAGAAGGAAGGATTGCTTACCCATGTCATATTTTCATGCCATTTCTTACACATACTGTGAGAGCTAATACGCACATGAATAATATTATGCTGTACTTACATTATTTACAAAATTGGGGATCAAAAGTATATTCAAAAGGCAAATATGTAGTTCAGAGTTGTCAGTGAAATTCACTCAGATGATCTTGTGCTACCATGTTTACTCTTGATCATCAAGTATGTGGTATATTCTCATAAATAAATTTTTTTCTTTAGATGCTCTATGGTTCACAATACCAAAAGACCTTAAGTTAAAGCATTCATGAATAACCAACTTAATACTTAATCTTGTAGAAAACTAAATGTGCAAAACAGATGGTAGAATGTATAACCAAAAAGTAATGCCTCTTATATATTTTATTGGATTTTATTTTACATCGAATATCTGATATAAGACAAAAATGTTGCAATATTATTGGAGAAGACAAGCTGAAATAAAAGATGTTAACAAACAAATCACTAAAATCTACTACCCTTATTGTCTGAGCTATCATTTGTCTGTAAGTTAGTTCTTCCATGGTTAACCATGTGAACTATGCTATCTTTAGGGATAAAATAAGCTAATGAAGACAAAAGAGCAAGAGTGGGGTAAAAAGTGAGGAAAACTCTTTCTGTGCTGTTGACTCCTACCTCTGGACAGTCAGTGTAGTCCCCTTATTAGATATCTGGTGCTTTCTCCTCATAGATATATGAATATTGCAGTGTATCATTATGTGCTCTCCTATAGTGATCTATTTTTTTACTTTATTAAAACACAGATTTTACTTACTAATTTCTTTCTCAATTATATTCATAGCTTACCAGAGATATTACTTAATGGTTAGTACTAGTCTATACATATCTAAATAAAATGTCAAAGAGTGGAGATCTGCATTTAAGAACAATGCTGGAAATATAGAGGCCCCATACTTGGCTATGAAATCTAGAAAAAATTACCAGGACCAGGTAGGGAATGCTACTATTTTGTAGGACAGTAAGGACAACCAATTATCCAATGCTGAAGAAATAAAGGAAGACAAAGAATTTCTACCTAACAAGTTTTGTTGTCTAAAAGCCTTTTTAGATTAATGTATTTTGTCTTATGAGTATATGTGTTTTGCTTGAGTGTATGTTTTTGCACTACATGTGGACCTTATGCCCATGGAATTATTTTTTGGATACTAGATCTCTGTAACAGAATTAGTCTATGATCTCTTGCCTAGAGTCTGGAATACCCAATAACACCAAGAGACTGGATCAATTGCAAAAGCAAAGAGTCTTTGAAATTACAAGTTAACCTGGGTTTCCTCCCATCTAACAAATCAGGTGGAGTAGAGCAGACTCTTTAGCTGACGTGGTGTTGGGCAATTATTAGAGGAAGAGCCAGGAGGTGCATCTGGTGGTCTGGAAGTTGCATAGTAACAGTCTCAGGATTGGGCTAGGAGAACCTGCCATGAGCTAATTGCACAGTTACAGATGTAGAAAGGTTAATATAATTAGAGACCACACCTGGGACCGCTATTGCTGTTGCTACATTTGATCAATATCAGGAAAGTACTTCCTGAGCCCAGCAGCTAACTTCTGTGACTTTTGATTGGTTCCTTACCATAAGGAGGATGTCTGGCAGTATCTTCCCAGTGTTAGGGAAAAACAAGAAAAGGTCAGGGCCTCAGGATAGAGGCTACGTGACAGTTTCTCCCCAGTGATTCAGGTAAGGTCAGAGACTCAGCACATCCTACTGAGTCAGGGCCTTACATCTTGCTGAGTCTTTTCAGTAGGCAATCATGGCTACCAAAGTGGGGAACTTGGTGATGGTGTGGGCCTTTTGATACTTTCATATTGGCTTTTATGTCAACAAAACTAAGTCCTATAGGCATTTTGAGAGTTTTTTTTACCACTATTTTGTAAGTTTCATGAGCTATTAATCACAGTGTTAAACATTTAGAGATTTTTTTTGGATTGAACCTGGAGTAGCACTTGCAGAATTGTTAATTATTTTTTATTTCCTTAACTTTATTTTCTCATCATCAAATCATCATCATCATAATCATTACCTAGTGTGTAAACTCTTAAGTCAGTTTAAATTTCACAGTAAGATGAGACATGAATTTCTATGTGGACACCTGATTCTCCAAGCTATAATTGTGAGAAAATAAAAAGAATCTTTTATAATTCATTGCCTTGTCAATCTTTCAAAATAAGTTGACATTTCATTTGAATATTGTTTGATACAACATAGTTAATTGATTCATACAGTCTTTATACAAGTACCACAATTCCTGATGTACTCATATTGGGATAAATTTTGAAATAGAGTTATATAAATATCATTTTCTCAAGACAGTTTGAACTTTGTAGATTAATATGGTCCCACATAAATTTCTGTGTCTTTTTTTTTCAATCATTCATAAGGCTGTTGCCAACACTCATTAAGAATGTCCTTTCTTTACATCATAACAAGGAAGATCTATGTAGTGGCAATATCTACATTCATATATGAAATGAGATATTTTTTCACCCCAAAAATAGCACTGTATCAGGCTGTTCTGTGGATTGTGATTTAGAGACATAAAAATATATACTTCATCACAATAAAAGTAATATTGACATTATTCACTCATAATTGGCATTTAGACATAAAGCTAAGAAAATCCTGCCTACAAATCACACTCCATGAAAACTACACAACAAAAAAGACCCTAGGAGAGCCATACATGGACTTAGTCTACATGGTATTTGGAAAAAGACAAGATCTCCTGAATTATTTGGAATACAGAACTCATGGAGAGGGTTGAAGAAGAGGGGAGAAGAAAGAAGGAGAGTGGAAAAAATATAGCTCAATAAAAAAAGGATTTTTAAAAAAAGTAAGAATGAGAAAACCTAATAACCTTGATCTTGAGTTTTGGAGTGAGCAAAACAACTGACTTTTATTCCATGCTTTATGACTCAAATCACAATATTTAAGTGTTCATTTAGATATGTGTAATTCAAGAAGCCTTATCTTTCTAGCCTAATTTTTCACTTATTGAGAAAATACAAGCTTCATTCAATTCTTTTGACTATTCACAATATAATGATACATAGTGATTGAAAATCCATAAGGAAATTGTGGTCTGCCAACAGGTCTATCCCACATTTCAGAATCCCATGGCCCATTAACCCTGGGTAATCAGTGACTGCTGTGCGCACAGTTCTGCCTAACATCCAATGAAATGGTGAATTTTAAGGAAAGGTCATATAACACCTTTAATCCCATTTCTTGGAGGGTGAGTCAGAAGGATCTCCTTGTGTTCAAGTTCAAGGTCAACCTGGACTACAAAGTGAGTTCCAGTACAGCCACAGTGGTTAAGCAGAAAAACACTGTTTTGTGATGGAGGAGAGTTATCTGTCTATGTTACTGTCATTGGTTAATTAATAAAGAAAACTGCCTTGGCCCTTTAAGAGACAGAAAATTAGGTAGGTGGAGTAGACAGAACAGAATTCTGGGAAAGAGTGGGGAGACGCTTCAGGCAGTCGCCATGATTCTCCTCTCTGAAGTGGACGCAGGTTAAGATCTCTCCTGGTAAGCCAACCTTGTGGTGCTATATAAAGGAGAAGGAGAAGAAGAAGAAGAAGAAGAAGAAGAAGAAGAAGAAGAAGAAGAAGAAGAAGAATGAAGATAGAAGACAGAAGACGTCGGAGAAGCGAGAGGCAGTGAGGAGGGAGGAGGAGGAGGAGGAGGAGGAGGAGGAGGAGAAGAAGAAGAAGAAGAAGAAGAAGAAGAAGAAGAAGAAGAAGAAGAAGAAGAAGAAGAGAGAAAAAAGAGAAAAGAAATATGATGGCTGGAACCAGAGCCTGTTTGTTTGTTCCTGGCCACCATGACCCAAAATAACCACACAGACACTGCATTATTACAATACTTATTATCCAATAGTTTAAGCATATTGATAGCCAGCTCTTATACCTCAAATAATCACAATTACATTATTTATATGTTACCATGAGGCTCATAGTTTATCAATAATGTTCCTGCTCATCTGTCTCCTCCATTGGCTAAATGGCCTATCACTGACTACACTTTCTTTCTCAATTTAGTTTTCCTGCCTAGCTGTGCATGCCCTATAAGAGGATATCATGGCTTCTTAATTTATTAACCAATGAAAGCAGCACATGTAGAGAAGGACATAACACAAGGGTGGGAAATAAATAACTTAATGTGATCAGAGTAGATCAGCAGTTTAAAGGTTCATTTCAAGGAGAATTGTAATAGTTAATTCCTGGAGTAGAGGGATCCCATTCATGCTTCCTTATAAAAAACAAAGGACTGCTTGTGTATGTCATATTTCCCTGCCATATCTTACACATATTGTGGGTGATAACCATCACATGAATAGTATTATGCTGTGCTTTATTTATAAAATGGAAAAAAATGTATGTTAAAAAGGTAAATATGTAGTTCACAGTTGTCAGTGATATTCATTCAGATGATCTTGGCTGCCATATTTATTATTGATCATCAGTTATGTGGTACATTCCCATAAATATTTTTCCTCTTCAGCTCTCTATGGTTCACAAGTATAAAAATATTTTAAGTTAAAAATTCATAAAGAACCAAGTTAATTGAGAATTTTGTAGTAAATTAAATATGTAAAAAGTTGGGCGAATGTGTGTGTAACCAAAACGTGACAAATCTTAAAAATATTTTAAGAGCTTTATTTTACCTCAAGTATTTAATACAGGAAGAAAAAGTTGCAATGGCATTGGAGATGGCAAGATAAAATGGCAGATGTTAACAAACAAATCAGTAAGACCGGCTACTGTGATTTTCTCAGCTATGATTTCTATAAATTCTTCCATGGTTATCCATGTAAACTACCTTATCTTTGCGGAGGAAAAAAAGGAACAATGACAAAAAGCAAAGATGGGGGGAAACAGTGATGGAAACTCTTCCTGTGCCACTGGACAGCGAGAGTAGTACCCACATTAGATGTCTGCTGCTTTATCCTCATAGATCTACTAATATTACAGTGTATCATTGTGTGTTGTTACATAAGTGCTGTATTTTTTTACTTTATTAAAATGCAGAGTTTTCTTACTCATACATTTTTACATATGCCATAACTGGCCAAGTTATTACCGAATGTTTAATAGATTTTCTATATATATCTAAAAAGAAATCAAATGGTAGAGCTTGGCTTTAAAGAAAAATGCAGGAATTTTAGAGACAACATTCTTGTCTATGAATACTGGAAAGATTTACCAAAAATAGTTAGGGATTGCTACCATTTTGTACTGTAGGAAGGACAACCAGTTATTAACCGTTACAGAAATGAAAGAATACAAAGTGTTTGTACCTGATGAGATTTGATTTCTAAAATCACATTGATTAATTTCTTTTCTCTTAAGAGTGTAATTATTTTGCTTGAGTGTATCTTTTTTGACCTCATGTGGGCCTGTTGCCCACGGAATTGAGATGTGGGTGTTAGATCCCTGTAACAGAATGACAGAAAATATTATGCCATAATATTGGTTCTGGATTGTGAAAGAAAGATTTCTATAAAACAATAAAATCTCTGAACAAGGAAAACATAGATCTCAAATAGATACTTATAAATAGAAGGAGAATTAATTCTTCTTATAAAAGGTGACATTCTTCGTTGGTAAGAAAAGAAATTTAGTCTATACTGTTATGCCTAGATCTGGAACTACCTCAAACCACCAAGAGACCAGATCCAAAGCAAAAGCAAAGAGTCTTTTTTTTAAAATTACAAGATAACTTGCATTCTCTATCCATCCCACAGGGCTCATGGAGAAGGATGCTTCCCTTCTTTAGAGCATTTATTGTCCTTAAAGAACAACATACATCTTGAATAGATTTCTGTACATTCAACCAGAATTAATTGTTCATATAGACGGTAACATGTCTTCTTTGGTAAGAAAACAACTTTAGTCTATACTCTCGTGCCCAGAGTCTGGAAATCCACAAAGTACCCAGAGACCAGAGCCAATGAAAAAGCAAAAAGTCTTTCGAATTACAAGTTAGCTTGGGTTCTCTATCCTTCCAAGAGAGCTGGAAGAGTACAGGAGACTCACTAGATACTGGGGGTGGGGCATTCATTCCAGGAAGAGCCAGGTGATGTATCTGAGGGTCTGGAAGTTGCATAGTAACAGTTTCAGGATTGGGCTGGAGGAACCTGTCATGAGATAATTCTTCAGTTTCAGCTGTAGAAAGGTTGCTATAACTCAGTGCCATCCCAGAGGCAGTTGCTGCTGCTGCTACATTTGACCATATCTGGAAAGAACATCCATGATGGAGGAGAGTTATCTGTCTATGTTTCCTTCATTGGTTAATTAATAAAGAAAACTGCCTTGGCCCTTTAAGAGAACAGAAAATTAGGTAGGTGGAGTAGACAGAACAGAATTGTGGGAACAAAAAAGTAGAGTTGGGGAGACGCTTCAGGCAGTCGCCATAGGAGACTCCATGCTGCTCCTCTCCGAGATGGACACAGGTTAAGATCTCTCCTGGTAAGCCACACCTCGTGGTGCTACCCAGATTACTAAATATGGGTTAAAGAAAGATGTAAAAAATAGCCAATAAGAGGCTACAGATAATGGGCCAGGCAGTGTTTAAAAGAATACAGTTTCCGTGTAATTATTTTGGATAAAGCTAGCCGGTGGCTGTGACCTGGGTGGCGGGACGCAGCCCCGCCGCTTCACTACAGATTGGCGCTCCAACGTGGTGACTAAATCCACTTAAAAACCTTGCCCGCTTGCCCATTTTCCCAAATATTGTTTATAAATGTTCTTTTACATTTAAAGGGGGAGATGATATAGATATGAATAATTTGCATTGGTATGGATTTTAAGGTCAATTTGTTATATGTATATGTATTTCTGATCTTGATTAAGCTATTGTGATTGTGTAGTTCATTTTAAAATATAATGTATAATTAGGAAATATAGATTGTTAATGGATAATCATTGATAATAGTTAAGCTTGTAGTCATGTTATTAGATTTTCTAGATATGTAGAGATATATTTCAGTTAGATAGACATTCTTCATATCTTTCAAAGACTACAGAATATGGCATTTAATGTTTTAATAACTTAGGGTTTTTCATGACAATGAGACACGTCTGCTCCTGGCAGCACCAATCTATTTCTAGAAGAAGATGGGCATCAAAGAGGCTACTTATGGAGTTTGTTAGCCATTTGGGCAAGAAGCTGCTCTTGGCTGGACTGTTCCATAAACTGGACACAAAAAACCCACAGAGAGAGGACTGCTAAACTTGCCTAAAGGTGAGATGGTCTTTCGGGGTTCCTGATTCATAAAAGAGTCTGCGAGACGTTCTACAGGACACAGCAAAAAGTGACTAAACTGTCTTTGGAATTTCCTGCTTCATAAAAAAGTCTGCTGGACACTATGGGCCTAAAGGCTAAAGATGGATGCCCCAACGGTACAGAGAAACTTTGGGTGACTGTCTAGGCAGCGAGTTGTCTCTATCATTTCTAGAGTTTAAAAGTTACAAATGACTTGTTTACTTAGGTAATATTATATCCTTCTGGAGTCTTTGATGGAGTTAAAAAATAAATAGATAGTTATAGATTTCCTTAGTTATTATAAAAGATAAAATAGATTTAAATATTGTAACTGTAATACTTGCTTGATAACTGTTTTGTTATATGTAATTTTGCTATGTTAAAGTTAAAGCCTTTCTTTTTTGTTTAAACAGAAAAGGGGGAAATGATGGAGGAGAGTTCTCTCTATGTTTCCTTCATTGGTTAATTAATAAAGAAAACTGCCTTGGCCCTTTAAGAGAACAGAAAATTAGGTAGGTGGAGTAGACAGAACAGAATTGTGGGAACAAAAAAGTAGAGTTGGGGAGACGCTTCAGGCAGTCGCCATAGGAGACTCCATGCTGCTCCTCTCCGAGATGGACACAGGTTAAGATCTCTCCTGGTAAGCCACACCTCGTGGTGCTACCCAGATTACTAAATATGGGTTAAAGAAAGATGTAAAAAATAGCCAATAAGAGGCTACAGATAATGGGCCAGGCAGTGTTTAAAAAAATACAGTTTCCGTGTAATTATTTTGGATAAAGCTAGCCGGTGGCTGTGACCTGGGTGGCGGGACACAGCCCCGCCGCTTCACTATACATCCAGAGCCCGGCAGCCATCTTCTGTGAGGTCTGATTGGTTCCTTACCATATGACACATGTCTGGCAGTTTCTTCACAGTCTTAGGGAAAAACAAGAAAAGTTCAGGCTTTCAGGATACAGGCTACGTGACAGTTTCTCTCCAGTGATTATAGTAAGGCCAGAGACTCAGCACATTCTGCTGAGTCAGGGCCATACATCTTGCTTTTCTTCTCCATCCATAGTCATAGCTGCCAATGTAGGGGGCTTGGTGGGGGTAAGGACTTTTCAAATCTTTCATATTGCATCAACATCAAAAACCTAAATCGTTTGGGCATTTTGAGGGTTTCCATCCCCTAAATTTCTTAAGTTTCATGAACTATGAATCACAGTGTTAATCACTTAGAGTTTTTCTGTTTTTAACCTGGAGTAAAACTTACAAAATTGTTCATTAATTTTTACTTTTTTAACTTCATTTTCTCATCATGAAAATCATTGTAATCATCATCTAGAGTATGAACTCTTAAGTCACTTGAAATTTTACTGTGAGATTAAGCATAAATTTGCATGTGAACATCAGATTCTCCAAGGCACAGTTGTGGAGTACAGTATGATCTAATACAGTATGATCTAATAATTCTCTGCATTTCATCCGTAACTGTTGGTATGTCCTTTTTTTCATTATAAATATATTAATTTGGTAGTTCTCTCTTTGTCTCATTAATATTTGTCTTGTTTGCTTTGTTCCTATTATATTGGTTTCAGCTGTCATTTAAATTATTTCCTGTATTCTACTCCTTCTGGGTGAGTCTGCTTCTTTTTGTTCTAGAGCTTTCAATTTTCAAGTCACTAGTGTGACCTTTCTCCACATTCTTTCTGTAGGCACTGAGTACTATGTACTTCCTCTTAGCACTGCATTCATAGTGTCCTATTGGTTTGGGTATGTTGTGTCTTCATTTTCATTGAATTCTAGGATTATTACCTAGCATGTGGTCAGTTTTATAGAAGGTTCCATGAGGTGTTGAGGAGAAGGAATGTTCTTTTATGTTTGTGTGGAATGTTCTATAAATGTTTGTTAAGCCCATTTGAGTCATGGCATCTGTTCGTTCTCTTATTTCTCTGTAAATTTTCTGTCTGGCAGACATATCTAATGGTGGGAGAGGGTTGTTGAAGTCTCCCACTCTTAGTATACGGCAATGAGGGTCCACTGGATGTGAGCTAGTCAGTTGGAAGAAACTGAAACTGTACTATGGGGAGGTGTTTTGAATGGTAGAAGAATAGTCTCCTGAGCAGCCAGATCCTTATTGCCTCTTTAGGTAGGAACGACTGAAGAGAGCTCCTTCTTCCTAGGTTTCTTTTCTTCTGCATACAGAATTTTATGTGAGAGTGTAGAGATACACTAAATCAGGCTCTACAATCCTGAACAAAATTTGATTCAGGAAAGAAAGAATGTCATTTTAAAGTGACTTAAGTATAGGGTGCTTTCATTGATTTTGTTATTTTTCTTGTAATATTTGTTGTCCTGGCTCTACCTTATGCTGTCAGGTATCAATCTGTAGAGCTTTATCCATTCTTACCTAGTACTCTAGTGGTATTGGACAATGTCATTCCACTAATTCCAGTATTTAATGATATATTTCCCTATCACCTATGCCATTTTTTTCCAATAAGCAAATGTAATATTCTTCATAACCTCCCTTATCTTATGACGGCTCTGTCCAATTTGGTATGTATTACTCTGGTTCTCAAAATCAGCACAGCAAAATGAAATTATAAGTCCAAATTCCTTGAACATTATCTTTCACTGTTATTTCTACAAGTGGGACTCTACTCATAGTGGGTAAGTATGTTGAGATCAAATAAATGTCCAAACTTAAGATCCAGGGGAAATGTGCACACTGCTGAAAGAATTTGTCCCCACCCTCATAAGAAGAGCTGACACCTAAATCTCTGATTATATGTCAAAACTCATGTTCATTGTGTCTTAAATTATAACACTACTTCTGGACAAGAAGAGAGATTTAAAGTCCCTCACAGGCTACCTAAAATCAATAGTTCATTTGACCTCTCTCTCTGTGTACTGTGTTTTCTTTATGCTGTCAGTCATTTCGACCTAAACCAGGAAGCCTAGAACATGGTTCATATACCATTTATTGCATAGTTGTGTGTCTTGTCACAAGATGATGGAAGAACCTGCCTTACCAAATGAAAATATTACATATTTCTGGCCTCTTGCCTTTTACATTCCACTTTTGGAAACAACTGTAAAGTCTACAACATTTTTTCAAGGTGATAGAGGCATTCAAAACATGTTTTACTCTTAATGGAGGCTGAGTGTTAATATTAGTAATTAATATTGGCCTGAAGAACATGCCAATGCCCTGAAGATTATCTCAATGGTTAAAGCCATGAATACTCTTCCAGAGAGCCTGTGTTTAGTTTCCAGCACCCACATCTGTGCTGAGAAGGACCCGAGACACCAGTCCCAGGGCATCATCCTTGGTCTCTGCTGCACTCCTCACGATCTGCAGACAGTGTGTTCCACATACATCTATCCAAACACTGATACAATCTAGCAGATAATAAAATAAAGTCACTTTAAAATCTGTTTTTGCTATTGACATTTTTTTTTTATTTTCTAGACATTGTTTTTCAATAGGTAAGGTTCCACTCCTGGAACTGGTTCTGTAGGTGAGGCTGGCCTTGAACTCACAGAGAGTTCTGCCTGTCTTCCAAGTGCTGAAAGCAAAGGCATGTGCTACCATTGCCTGGCAACATTTATCATATTTGTGAATAAATTCGGTCTATTTAGAAAAAACTCTTAGTAGAACTGAGGAAGATGTTGGAATTTATATTCACACATTTAAGGAAAAATCTCTTAATGCTTTTGCCACAGCATTAAATAGTGATCTCAGTGTAAAGTTCCTGTAATTACTTTTCCAAGTCTCATTGGATAATTTTCATCTCAGGTTGCTCTTTGTATACATTGTATACTCTGTTTTTACAGTATTTGATATTGTAGTATATTCAAGGGAAAACACACGCAAATACACACACACACACACTACTTATATTCCTAAATATTTCCTGTATCTGGAGTGTATGCCATACAACTTTATTGCCATTAAAAATATTTATCCTAGCATTATGTTTTAGCTAATGTAGCTGTGGTCACAAAATGTCAAGCCCATGTCTCACTTAGAGTCTTATACATTAAAAGCAAACCTGTATTTCTCTAACATAATTTCTAGACATTTCTAGTGTATTTCTAGACACTGAGGAAGGAAATTGTAATTATAAACATTTAAATAGATGTTGAGCTGATCTTTACTGCTTTAGTCAATAATGCACCAGTTGTTACTCTATTATTATGAAAATAATAAAAATAAACAATGTGAAAAGCTATATTGTTTTTTACTTAGAAAATAAACCATTATATATTCAACACAAAAAATATTTATCTTAATATAAGTTCATATTTCCTAAACATCCTCATAAATTGTTAATCAGGTATATAATAAATAAGATATGTTGTGTACTCTATATACTAAGAAAGAAATTTCTTTTTGGGTATTCTTTTTGTTTGTTTGTTTGTTTCCAGTTTATTTATTTTTTATTAAAAATTGCCATCTCCTCCCCTCCTCCTCCCCCTTCCCTCCCCTCCCCTCCACCCATACCCCCACTCCCTCCCCAGGCCAAAGAGCCATCAGGGTTCTCTACACTATGTTGAGTCCAAGGTCCTCCCAACTCCCTCCAGGTCCAGGAAGGTGAGCAACCAAACTGACAAGGCTCACACAGATCCCGTCCATGTAGTAGAGACCAAGCCCATCGCCATTGTCCTTGGCTCCTCGGTCAGCCTCCACCATCAGCCACCCTCAGAGAGTCCGATTTGGTCGCATGTTCCATCAGTCCCATTCCAAGTGGACTTGGTGGTCTCCCATTAGTTCTGTCCTGCCGTCTCAGTGGGTGAACGCATCCCTCATGGTTCTGACTTTCTTTCTCATGATCTCTCTCTACTTCTGCTCCTCATCAGAACTTTGGGAGCTCAGTCTGGTGCTCCAATGTGGGGCTCTGTCTCTATCTCCATCCATCGCCAGGTGAAGGTTAAGGCTCACAGTGAGCCCGTCCATGCTGTAGAGTTCACATTCATTGCCGTTGTCCTTGGTTTCTCAGTCCTCCTCCACTGTCAGCCACATTCAGAGAGCCTGGTTTGGTCCCCTGTTCCATCAGTTCCAATCCTATTGCCATACTCATGAATATCTTGCATATCACAATAGAACCTTCACCTGGCATTGGAGGGAGAAAATGACAGAGCCCCACATAGGAGCACCGGACTGAGCTCCCAAGGTCCCAATGAGGAGCAAAAGGAGGGAGATCATGAGCAAGGAAGTCAGGACTGTGAGGAGTGCGTTTACCCATTGAGACGGTGGGACAGATCTAACGGGAGACCACCAAGTCCAGTTGGATTGGGTATTCTTTTATGGGGTAAAAGGTATGTAATTTTAGACTGTAGTTTTAGGACTATAAAATTATTGGGTTAATTTTTTTTGTTTTTTGAGGTAGGGTTTTTTTTGGGGGGGTTGTTTTGTTTTGTTTTTTTCTTTACTTTTTCCAAACAGTTTTATTTTCTGTAGTATAGAAGCTGTCTTGGAACTAGTACTTTTACATCAGGCTGGCCTCAAAATCATAGAGATCCATTTCCCTTTGATTCCCCACAGCAGGACTTAGAGTTATGTGTAACCACTGTTTGGCATAGGACTATGAACTCCTAAGTCAGTTGAAATTTCAGTGTGAGATGAGACATGAATTTGTATGTAGACATCATATTCCCCAAGCTATACTTATGAGAAAATAAAAAGATTCTCTTATATTTCATTGCCTTGTCAGTCTCTCAAAATGAGATGCCAAATTATTTAAATATTTAATGGGAACAACACAGTCACTTGTTGCAGAGAGTCTTTATACTAGTACCACAAACTGCTGATGCTCTCTTGTTGAGATGTATTTTGAAATAGCGTTATATGAATATGCTTTTCTCAAGGCAATTAATGCTTTGTAGATTCCTATAGTCCCATATAAATTTCTGTGTTAATTTGTCCATCATTCCTAATGATTTGCCAAGAGCAATAATTTCTTCAAACCTAAAGTCTGTAACCCCAAAATCCAACCAAGAGACCAGATCCAATGAAAAAGCAAGGAAACTTTTGAATTACAAGTTAACTTGGGTTCTCTATCCATCCAACAAAGCGGGTGCAGTAGAATAGACTCTCTAGCCACAGTGGGGTGAGGCATTCATTAGAGCTAGAGGCATGCCTTGCATCTGGGGTTCTGAAAGTTGCATAGTAACAGTCTCAGGATTGGGCTGGGGGAATCAGCCATGAGTTGGTTGGTCAGATACATCTGTAGAAAGTTGACTATAAAAGGAGACAATGCCTGGACTGCTAATGCTGTTGCTACCTTTGACCATTATCCGGAAAGTACATCTAGAGCCGCCAGCTAACTTCTCTGACTTCTGATTGGTTCCTTACCATATGGCGGATGTCTGGCAGTTTCTTCCCAGTGTTAGGAAAAAAAAAGGCCAGGCCCTAAGGTTAGAGGCTATGTGACAGTTCTCCCCAGTGATTCAGGTAAGGTCAGAGACTCAGCACATCCTGTTGAGTCAGGGTCTTACATCTTGCTCTGTCTTTTCAGTAGGCAGTCAAGGCTGCCAAAGTGAAGGACCCGTGAGGCCTTTTGATACTTTCATATTTGCTTCAATGTCAATACAGATAAGTCCTTTAGGCATTTTGAGAGTTTTACCCCTGGATTTTTTAAGGTTCATTACCTATTATTCACACTGTTAAACACTTAGAGTTTTTTTTTTTTTTTTTCAGCCTTGAACCTGGAGTGGCACTTACAGAATTGTTCATTAATTTTTATTTTCCTTTTTTTTTTAGAAAAGGAGACATTTATTCAGTGTCATGATCAGACTGTTACATTTAGCAATCAACAGCATCAGTAAGAAGAGGTCTACAGTAAAACCCTTTGTAGGAATGCTTTACACTTTCCATAGAACAGAAACTAAAATAACCTGTTATACAATTAGTCACAAGTATAATCCTCGAGTTTTTTTGCCCATATGCATGAGTATTGTCTAAAACATGTCTTCTTTGTAGCAGCTAGGCCCTGCCACCACTGTGCTTGGATGAGTTCACAAATCTGTTGTCACCTGTAGCTTCCCTGTCACTTCTCTGGCTCTCCTCTCCTGCTAAGCTTTGTTTCCTGACTTTAATTAGAACCTCCTGCCACTGCCATAGCTGCTGGAACCACCATAGCCACCTTGATTTCGTGGTTTAGCAAAGTACTGGCCTCCACCACCATAAGGGCCAGAGCTTCTGCCTCCAAAGTTTCCTCCTTTCATTGGTCCAAAATTTGAAGACTGATTGTTGTAATTGCCAAAATCATTGTAGCTTCCACCGCCTCCAAAATTACTGCCACTACCACCGCCAAAGCCTCCTTCCCCTCCTCCATTGTTATAGTGGTCAATGCTGCCACTCCCGCCACAGCCACTGCCCTGGTTTCCATAACCCTGTCCACCACATCCATAACCTTTGCTTCCTCCAGAGTAACCAGGGCCGCCTCCTCCATAACCACCATCATTACCGAATCCATTATCGCCATCCCCACTGCCACCATATCCACCACCACCCTGTCTGCCACCGAAGCCAACACGACCACTGAAGTTTCCCCCTTGACCAAAATTGTCATTGCCGCCAAAACCAACTCCATGACCACCAACGAAGTTTACAGAACCACTTCAACCTCTTTGGCTGGACGAAGCACTAGCCATCTCCTGTTTGGATAGGGCTGCTCTTACTTCACAGTTGTGCCTGTTCACAGTATGGTATTTCTGAATGACAATCTTGTCCACAGCGTCACGGTCATCAAAGGTGACAAAAGCAAACCCTCTCTTTTTTTCACAGCCTCTGTCAGTCATGATTTCAATCACGTCAATCTTCCCATACTGCTCAAAATAATCTCTCAGGTGATGTTCTTCCGTGTCTTCTTTAATACCACCAACAAAGATCTTTTCCACGGTTAAGTGGGCACCTGGTCTCTGAGAATCCTCTCTTGACAAGCTCTCTTAACTTAAGTTTCTCATCATCAAATCATCATCATAATCATCACCGAGAGTATAAAATCTTAAGTTATTTGAAATTTCACTGTGAGGTGAGATATGTATTTGTATGTGGACACAGAATTCTCCAAGCTACAACCGTGAAAAAATAAAAAGAATCTTTTATAATTCATTGCCTTGTCAATCTTTCAAAATATGTTGAAACTTCTTTTGAATATTGTTTGATACAACATAGTTAATTAATTTTTACAGATTTTATAAAAGTACCATTGCCCCTTGATGCTCTCATGTTGAGGTAAATTATGAAATAGAGTTATATAAATATCCTTTACTCAAGACAGCTTGTGCTTTGTAGATTCATATATTCCCACATAAATTTCTCTCTTAATTTTTTTCAATCATTCATAATGTTATTGCCAACAGTCATTATGACTTTCCTTTCTTCATGTCATAACATGGTAGATTTATGCAGTGACTATATCTACAGTCATATATAAAATGAGATAGTTCTTTCACCTCAAGGATAGCACTGTGTCAAGGCTCTCCTGTAGATTGTGATTTAGAGACATAAAAATATATTCTTCATCACAATAGAAGTAATAATGAGAGGTTTCAATCATAATTGTCATTTACACATAAAGAAAGAAAAGCCTGCCTACAACTACACTTCATGGAAACTACATAACAAAGACCCTAGGAGAGTCATACATAGATTCAATCTACATGGTATTTAGAAAAATACAAGATCTCCTGAGTAATTGGGAATACAGAACTCGTGGAGAGGGTTGACAAGGAGGGGAGATAAAGACAGGAGAGTGAAAAAATATACAGCTCAATAAAAATAGGTTTTATTTTTAAAAAAGTAAGAATGTGAAAACAAAACAACCTTGATCTTGAGATTTTGAGTGAGCAAAACAACTGACACTTACTCCACTCATTTTTTTTTTGACAGAGTCACGGGTCATCTTGAATTCCCCAAGAATGCCCCTTTATTGTGTTCAGGGGCAGAATATATAGAGATAGCCATCCCCAGCCAAACGCACTCTTTATGACTCAAATCAGAATACATAAGTGTTCGTTTAGATATATGTAATTCATGAATCCTTATCCTTCAAGTCTAACTCTTCACTTATTGAGAAAATACGAGCTTCATTTGAATCTTTTTATTATACACAATTTAAAGAGTCAGTGATTGAAAATCAATTAGGAAGTTCTATTCTACCAAGAGGTCTATCCCACATTTCAGAATCCCATGGCCCACTAACACTGGGGAATCAGTGACTCCTGTGCCCACAGTTCCACCTACCATCCAATGAATTGATGTAACTTCAGGAAAGATCATACAGACACTTTTAATCCCAGTTCGTGGAGGGAGAGGCAGAAGAAATTTCTTATGTTCAAGGTTAACTTGGTCTACAAAGTGAGTTCCAGGACAGCCACAGTGGTTAAGCAGAAAAACTGTGTCTTGAGAAGCAAAATTTAAAAAAAGAAGAAGAAGAAGAAGAAAGGGAAAAAGAAAGAAAAGAAAAATGATGCCTAGAGGGAGAGCCTGTTCATTTGTTCCTGGCTAAATCAACCTAAAATAACCACACAGACACTGTATTATTTATATATGACCACGAGGCTCATAGGTTATCAGCCAGGATTCTGCACATCTGTCTCCTGCTATGTCTAAATGGCCTCTCACTGCCTCCACTTTCTTTCTCAGTTTAATTTTCCTGCCTAGCTCTACAAGGGCCTATCAGAGGCCATCATGGCTTCTTTATCCATTATCCAATGAAAGGAGCACAATATAGAGAAAGACTTAACACAGCGGTGGGAAATGAAAAACTTAATGTGTTCAGAGTAAATCAGCAGTTTATAGGTTCATTTCAATGAGAATTATAATAGATAATTCCTGGAGTAGAGAGATTCTATTCATGCTTCCATATAAAGAACAAATGACTGCTTGCATATGTCATATTTTCCTGCCATTTCTTACACACATATTGGGTGCCAACACTCACATGAATAGTTTTATTCTGTGCTTACTTTATTAATAAAATATTCTTAAAATATTTAAAAATATTTATAAGAAACAAAAGTATGTTAAAAGGCAAATATGTAGTTCAGAGATGTCAGTGATATCTATTCAGATGATCTTGGCTTCCATATTTATTATTGATCATCAATTATGTGGTACATTCCCATAAATATTTTTCCTCTTCAGCTATCTATGATTCACAAGTATAAAAAAATCTTTTAAGCAAAAGTAACAAACATAGCCCCATGGCCATCTTTCCTGGGTTCTAATTGTTCATTTCTAGCCCTGATTCTTTATTTATTTGGTTGTCAGTGCACGTGTTCTTGTGTCTGAATGTAGACATGAAGGCCAGAGGCATTTTTCACCTTCCTTTCTGAGTCAAGTTATTTTCATTGGCCTAGAGATTGGTGATTCATCCAGGCTGGCTGACCAACTAGCCCTGGCTCCCCCTCTCTGTAGCTGGAACCCAAGTATGCATTCCCGCACCCAGATTTTTATGTGGTTTCTGAGGCCTCAAACTCAGGTCTTCATGCTTGCCTAAACTGTCTCCCCAGCCTCAATGCACTGTTCCCAGCAGATAAAAGATAAACCTGGGCACCAGATGGTCTCTCTTTTAATCTCATGAAAGGAATTCTGACAAAGGTTATAGTAGAGAGGGCACCTTGTTCCCCAGCTATAAGGAAAGAGGGCACTTTCTTCACGGGCTAGAGTAGAGAAGGCACCTTGTTCCCAGGCTCCAGGGCAGGAGTTGGACAAGGGCAGCCTTCTGTCCTCCAAATATCCCCCAGGTGTGGGGGATTTGTAACTGTAAGATGAGGTAAGGGAGCGTCTGTGTGGATGGACGTGTGTCAGACAGCCAGTACACATATTTCATTTTGTCTTTCATGAATACCTTCCTGGTATTTTGATTTTGTTTCTATATCCTCAGACCTGTTATTACAGCAATAGGCTGTGGTCCTTGCTCACATACCAGGTGATAAAATTGTGACTCTGGCCTTCAGAGCGAACTCTATAATGATATGAAAATGCCCTGCTCAGATGGTAGGCCTGCCCTGTCTTCACTTTGTAGGGAGAATGAGAAGTTGAAGCTTATTCACGACCCATCCCCAGCCTTCATTTAGAGCATTAAACTAAACAAAGCACAGAGGGAAGCCCAGAAAAAGTAGAAAAAAAAGTTTTAATTTAAAAATTCATGAAGAACCAAGTTAATTCATAATACTGTTGAAAATTAAAAATGTAAAACAGTTGGGAGAATGTGTGTGTAACCAATAAGTGATGACTCTTAAAATATTTTCCGAGCTTTTATTTTACATCAGGTATTTAACACAGGAAGGAAAAGTTGCAATGCTATGAGAGATGACAAGATGAAATGGTTGACGTTAACAAAGAAATCAGTAAGACCTGCTACCGTGATTGTCTCACCTATCAGTTGTCTATAAATTCTTATACATAAATACTTATACATAGAAGGAGAATTAATTCTTCATATAAAAGGTGACATTCTTTGTTGGTAAGAAAACAACTTTAGTCTATACTGTTATGCCTAGATCTGGAACCACCTCAAACCACCAAGAGACCAGATCCAATGCAAAAACAAAGAGTCTTTTTTATATAATTACAAGCTAACTTGCATTCTCTATCCATCCTACAGGGTTCATGGAGAAGGATGCTTCCCTTCTTTAGAACTTTTATTGTCCTTAAAGAACAACATACATCTTGAATAGATTTCTGTACATTCAACCAGAATTAATTGTTCATATAGACGGTAACATGTCTCCTTGCTAAGAAAACAGCTTTAGTTTATACTCTCATGCCCAGAGTCTGGAACTCCCCAAAGTACCATGAGACCAGAGCCAATGGAAAAGAAAAACGTCTTTCGAATTAAAAGTTAGCTTGGGTTCTCTATCCTTCCAAGAGAGCTGGAAGAGTACAGGAGACTCCCTAGATACTGGGGGTGGGGCATTCATTCCAGGAAGGGCCAGGTGATGCATCTGAGGGTCTGGAAGTTGCATAGTAACAGTTTCAGGATTGGGCTGGAGGAATCTGTCATGAGATAATTCTTCAGTATCAGCTGTAGAAAGGTTGCTATAACTCAGTGCCATCCCAGAGGCAGTTGCTGCTGCTGCTACATTTAACCATATCTGGAAAGAACATTCAGAGCCCGGCAGCCATCTTCTGTGAGGTCTGATTGGTTCCTTACCATATGACGCATGCCTGGCAGTTTCTTCACAGTCTTAGGGAAAAACAAGAAAAGTTCAGGCCCTCAGGATACAGGCTACGTGACAGTTTCTCTCCAGTGATTATAGTAAGGCCAGAGACTCAGCACATTCTGCTGAGTCAGGGCCATACATCTTGCTTTTCTTCTCCATCGATAGTCATAGCTGCCAAAGTGGGGACTTGGAGAGGGTAAGGACCTTTCAAATCTTTCATATTGCATCAACATCAAAAACCTAAGTCCTTTGGGCATTTTGAGGGTTTCCATCCCCTAAATTTCTTAAGTTTCATGAACTATGAATCACAGTGTTAATCACTTAGAGTTTTTTCTGTTTTTAACCTGGAGTAAAACTTACAGAATTGTTCATTAATTTTTACTTTTTTAATTCTTTATTTTTTATTATAAAAAATTTCCATCTCCTCCCCTCCTCCTCCCCCTTCCCTCCCCTCCCTTCCACCCATACCCCCACTCCCTCCCACTCCAAGCCAAAGAGCCATCAGGGTTCCCTTCACTATGTTAAGTCCAAGGTCCTCCCAGCTCCCCCTAAGTCCAGGAAGGTGAGCAACCAAACTGACAAGGCTCACAGTGAGCCCTTCCATGCTGTAGACTTCAAGCTCATCGCCGTTGTTGTCCTTGGTTTCTCAGTCCTCCTCCACCATCAGCTACATTCAGAGAGTCCAGGATTAATTTTTACTTTTTAAACTTCATTTTCTCATCATGAAAATCATTGTAATCATCATCTAGTGTATGAACTCTTAAGTCACTTGAAATTTCACTGTGAGATTAAGCATAAATTTGCATGTGAACATCAGATTCTCCAAGGCATAGTTATGAAAAAAAAGAATATATCATAATTTAATGCCTTGTCAAGTTTCAAAATAAGTTAACACCTTATTTGTATATTCATTTGCCCAACATAGTTACCTGTTTCATAGAGTCTTTATACAAGTACCCCAACTTCCTGATGCTCTTATGTTGAGATAAATTTTGAAATAAATTTCTCTTAATATGCTCATCTCAAGACAGTTTGTGCTTTGTAGATTCACATGGTCCCATATAAACTTCTGTGTAGTTTGTCAAACATTTATTAGGCTATTGCCAATAGTCATTATGGATTTCCTTTCTTCGTGGCATAACATGGAAGACTAATACAGTGACTCTTTCTACAATCATCTATGAAATGAGATGGTTCTTTCACTCCAAGAATGACACTATGTCAAGGCTCTTCTGTGGCTTGTGACTTAGAGTTATAGAAATATATACCTCATCACAGTAGTAGTAAAAATGCAATTATTCACTCATAAATGTCTTCTAGACATAAAGCAAAGAAAATCCTGCCTACAATTCACAACCCCAGAGAAACTAGACAACAAAAAAAGACCTTAGGAGGAACATACATTGATCCAATCTACATGGGAAGTGGAAAAAACAAGATCTCCTGAGTAAATTGGGAGCATGGAACTCATGGTGAGGTTAGATAGGAAGGGAGGAAGAAGGGGGAGATTGGAAAAAAATATATAGCTCAATTAAAACAGTTTTTAAAAAAGTAACCATGAGAAAACAATAAGCTTGATCTTGAGATTTGGAGTGAGCAAAGCAACCGTATTTTATACCACTCTTTACTACTCAAGTCATAATGTGTAAATGTTTATTTAGATGTGTGTAATTCAATAATCCTTATCTTTCCAGTCTAATCCTTCACTTATGGAGAAAATAATGCTTCCTTTATATCTTTTGATTAAGGAAAAGATAAAACACAGTGATTGAAAATAAATTATGAAATTCTCGTCTACCTACATGTCTCCCCCACATCAGAATTTCATGGCCCATTAACCCTGGAAATCAGTAACTCCTGTTCTCACACTTCCTTCTAACATCCAAGGAAGTAAAGGAGTTTAAAGAACGTTCATTTAAAACAAAAGAGGAAAGATGGACCAGGTGGTGTTGATGCACACCTTTAACCCCAGTTCTTGGGAGGCAGAGGCTGATGGATTTCCTTTTGTTCCAGGCCAACATGATTTGCACAATGAGTTCAAAGAGAGCCACAGTAGTTACAAACAGAAACCTTGTGTCAAGAAGCAAAATAAATTCAAATGAAGTAAAGAAGAGAAAAACAGAAAGAAATGAAAGATAATGGCTGCAGGCAGAGCCTGTTGGTTTCTTTCCTGGACACCTTGACCCCAAATAATAACACAGACAGTGTATTATGAAAACACTTGTTGCTCAATAGCTTAAGCATATTGCCAGCCAGCTCTTATACCACAAATGAGCCCAATTCTATTATTTCATATGTTACCACTAGGCTCTTAGTTTATCAGCAAGATTACGGTGCATCAGTCACTGCAGAGGTTAAATGGACTCCAACCGACTCCACCTTCTTTCTCATTCAGTTTAGTTTTCCTGCCTAGCTTTAATCTCTCCCATCAGAGGACATCATGGCTTCTATATTCATTAACCAATAAAACAACAGACATACAGAAGTACTTAACACAAGTTGGGCAATAAAAATCATGATGTGTTCAGTGTAGATAAGCAGTGTTTAACATACATTTCAATGATAATTGTAATAGATAATTCATGGAGTAGAGGGATCCAATTCATGCTTCCTTATAAAGAAGAAAGGAATAATGCCCATGTCATCTTTTCTGGCTATTTCTTCTGCAAACAATGAGTGTTAACACTCACATGAATACTATTACACTGTACTTACTTTATTTACAAATTGGAGAAAAAAGTATGTTAAAAAGGAAATATGTAGTTCAAAGTTGTCAGTGATATTCATTCAGATGATCTTGTGGTACTATATTTATTCTTGATCATTAATTATGTGGTATATTCCCATAAATTTCTATAATAGAATTACAGAAAGTTTTATTTCAAAATATTGATTCTGGTAAAAGATGGCTTGTTTTCTCTAACAACAAGAGAAGGTCATAACCTCTGAGGAATAGATCTTGAATAGATAGACTACTGTACATTCGATGAGAAGTAATTCTTCATATAAATGGTGACATGAGTTCTTTGGTAAGAAATCAATTTTAGTCTTTATTCATGTGTCCAGAACTGGGACCACCCAAAACCACCAAGAGACCAGATCCAATGGATAAGCAAAGGTCTTTTGAATTACGAGTTAACTTGTATTCTCTATCCTTTCAAAACTGTGTGTGAACTAGGAAGGACACACAAGCTGCAGTGGGGTGAGGCATTCATTATGGGTACAGCCAAGGGGTGCATCTGGTCGTTTGGATGTTACATAAGAACAGTCTCATGATTGGCAGTCCTGAGTTAATTGGTCAGTTGCAGCTGCAGAATGGTCACTATAGCTGGAGGCCAATCCTAGGGCTCTTACTTCTGTCTCTGGATTCCAGC